>NC_054702.1:49696209-50023709 GCF_016097555.1 Gigantopelta aegis
GCGTGGGGGGGAGGTGCACTTGTTTGAGGACAGGTAATGTATCTATAAAAGAGAAAACACTCAAGTTTTCTCCAATCTGTTATTAGGCAATAGTGTCTGCATCTGAACATAATTAAGCAGTCATCTTAATGTGTCACATGCCAGTACTCAAAGTGCTAAGAATATCCATGATTCATACTTCTAATATTTTCTTATGTGTGCCATACATGAATTCTGAATAGTATTCAAACAAATTGTTTGTGACAATGTGTAGAAATAGTTACGCTTTCTTAGTTACCAGTTCAAACCTGTCATCATGGTGATGATGTATTTGTTTTATTTTTCAGTTCCGTATTTTCATCTATAAGTGAAATCTACAGAAACGATGGTGTTCTTGGATTCTTTTCGTAAGTTTTACATTCCATTTAATTGTTTTTAAAGATAACCTCCTATATCTGTTAATTGTAAGAAGTAGCCTATGTAGTGGGAAAGAGACTTGTCTGAGATCTTATTCTCCATCTCCAAAGAATATTTATCGTCAATAACTTTTCTCTGTTTTTTTCTTTTTTTATCCCAGTGCCCCCTTTCCTTTCTCTCCTTTGAATTCCATCTAATTTTTTCCCGATCTGGCAACTCCTTCTATCTTTCAACTTCTTTCGCTGTCCACCTCCACATCCCAGTCCTTGTCTCTTCAACCGCAACCAGTGCTTGTCTCTTGTGGCTATATGTGCCACACACCTGTTCCCCATTAGCTTTTTTAGCTGTGGGGTTAGTCTGACCACTTCGGGGAGTGTTCAGTAGTTACTTCTGGCATTATTAAGAGGCACTTGTAACCACCTACTATGCACCCCTACTACCGGCGGTCGTTAGTTAGTGCCGTGGGTCAGACCAGCTTTATTAGCGGCAGAGGACGAGGATGCCAGGTGTCTGCAGGGATATACACAGAGACTGCATCCATGGAGGAAGTTGAAACAGGTAGGCGATGGTGTGGACAGCTCAGAAGACAGAGTCGGAGGAAATTGACAAAAAGGGTCGAAACAGATTGAAATCGTGGGAGAAATTGGAAAGTTTTTTAATATTAAGATAATGAGAATTATAGGCAGAGGGTGATAGATGAGAAAGCTGAATGAATGTGTGAGCCAGCTTTGACGGGATTTGAACCACTGTCGTCAGCTTGATTGTCCAGCAGCTTATCCACTAGACCACGGAGCTCACTGTCGTCAATAACTTCATTACTGTTTTTAGGTACATTTATTTAATTTCAGTTGTTAATTTGATAAAAAATGAAATACTTTCCTGTAACCCCAACATAAAAAAAATAAATGATTGACTGCTATGTTAAGTAGGTGAAATAACTATATTTTTATTCTTTTTGCTAATTTATACATAATTTTCAAACGTTTTGCTTACTTCACCAAGATTAGAAAATTGTTGTATGCTACACATTAACGCATATTTACAGTGGTATTGTTCCTCGAATTGTTGGAGAGATCATCACCGTGTGGATTTCCAACTTCCTTGCTCAGCTCATGAACAAGTACCTCGTAGAAGATAAGGTGAGAATTTAATCATTCTTCAATTCTTCAGCGATAGGTGTGGGGTTTTTTCTGTTTAATGAATTCTGGGGTTTGTTTGGGGTTTTTTTAATAATCTATTGCAATCCAGTATTTTTTTGAATTTGTTTTTAAACACAATCTTTGTTTAAGTTACTGTGTGTTACGACATGTAAATCTTATGATTAGATTTAATTTAGTAAAACATTGAAACTATAATCAGTACATTTTTAAATTATAAGTTGGTTACTGAAATGTTTGAAAATGACAGTTTTTGGGGGCAGGATTTAGCTCGGTCGGTTGAGTGCTTGCCTGAGGTGCTTTTGTTGCAGGATCAAACCACCTTGGTGTATCCATTCAACTGATTGGTTTTTTCTCATTCCAACCAGTGTATCACAACTAGTCAACGGCTTTGGTATGTGCCTTTCTGCCTGTGGGAAAGTGCCTTGCTGCTAATAAAAAAATGTAGCGGGTTTTCTCTGATGACTACAAGTCTGAATTACCAAATGGTTGACATCCTATAGCTGATGGTTATTTAATCAGTGTGCTTGAGTTAAACAGAACAAAGATTAACTTTATGACAGTTTTGATTACCTATTTTAAGACACTTTGAAACCAAATACCAGTACTACAGGTGTGTTTTGTCACTGAATGTTTATTTAACTTCTCGCAGTACTTTTGACTGTATACCTTTTACATAATGGTAGATTGTATTGTGTTTCATTTGGTTCCACAGTCTTGTTTCACTAATTGTGCTTTTGTTTATTTCCAGGAAATGAAATCATATACTGGTGCTGCATGTGGGGTAGGTCCTAGTCTTCTGTGTTGGTAAATAACATTGTCATCATATGTTCTTCAAATTATGAATATAATCTTTTCAGAATGGTTTCTGAAACAGCTTAATATAAAAAGCCTATCTATATGCTTTTGTAATAAACTTTTAGAACAGATTAAAAATCGAATATGTTCAAGCATTGTGAACATTTCTAGCATATATATATAAACATTCACAAACATTATTTGTTTGATGGTACAAGACCTATTTTTCTTATTTGTAGCTGGTTGTATCACACGTGACCTATCCTTTCACTCTGGTTACCAACATCATGGCAGTGAATAACTCTGGGTAAGTAAATAAAACACTCCTTGCATTTAATACATACATTCATTCCATATAATTAGATATATTCAGAGTATTTCCTTACATGTATTGAAAGCGGTTCCATACGTTAGAGAGTTTCATTAAATATGGTCAGAGTATTTCCTTAAATATATTCAGAAAAAGTTGTAGGTTTTTAAATGGATACTTTTAAATAAATCTTGTATACATGGCAGTAGATTTTGTTTTCTTAAGAGTATACATGAACCTTAATTGGACAAAAGCACCAAAATAAATGATAATTATTAAAGCAGCATACATTTTGGATAGATTTTATTCTTTTACTGGTGACTTCTACCATAGTTGCCAACACCTATTTTGAATAAGGGTGGGGTTTTTTTTATCGAATCTGGGCTGAAATTAGTCTACATATCATCTGCCACTTCTTTGACAATGCTTAAGATTGTTTTGACATGTTAAATGATACAAATTGAAAATGTTGATGTCTGTTTATTACTCAAAGGTCATTATATTCTATAAAATATATTGCCCAGTAATGGGTATATACTACCAAATCAAAACCTACAAATGACAACAATAAAATAAGTGACCAAACCCCATAAAGTAAGTTCCACAAAAATTATCTTTCTACAACTAGGACCCAATACTGTTTTCAAGATGCTAATTGGGTTATTGCTACCTATAAATGACTTAATTTCCTTCAGGTTACGGGCAGTTTCTTGGAAACCATATGACAGCTGGTTTGACTGCTGGGGAGATCTAAGTAGACAGGTAAATATTCCTAAAGATTAGTTTTCTTCAGTTTCCCCGAGAGAGGTATTGTTTTTAAGGAACACGCGCCCTGCCGGAGACTTTCTGGATGTTTTCTTCCTGCAGAAAGACAGTTCAGAGATAAGGAGTAGTGACAGTGAAAATCTGGCCTGGTGCTTGTAACACTTTTACAATCTAGACTCGAGACTCTATTAATAGAGTCTGAGACTCTAATGTCATGGCAACGCCCTACAAATTGTATGTGTGTGATGTCATTAGAGATTGAGTCTGGACTCTATAAGTTTTATAAGCATGGGCCCTGATCATATTTTTTTGTTGTTGGTTATTTTACAGTTGGGGACTATATTTAATGCACATTTAAACATTTTTGTTTAATGTTAATGCATGGAAAGGAATGAAAAATTACCACACATCAGCACATTTTAAACTATAGCTGTTTATTTTGACATTTGATCTAGAGAGAGGAAACCTGCTGCTGCCACATATTCTACCTTAGCTACAGAAAAACCAGCAAGGGATCTTTTATATTAAAATTCTCATACACAGGACTGTACATATTCCTTTTGATATATCAACTGTTGAGCACTGCTTGGGATTTGAAACAGTTTAATCTATTGAGAGTAATCGATCCTACGACCCATCACTCTTGAGGCGAACGCTCTACCACTGATAATTCCCATCTCCTTATTTAAATGACAATAATCTGATGTTATTTCATTGCTTCATTTGTAGTAGTCATCGTTATGTTAATTTTGTGCAACAAAGTTTTTATGATGGTATTATTTTGATGATATACAGTTCTTTCCCTCTTGTGAGCTGGATTGTTTTCCTTGTATGCAATTTCATTGAAAAGTATTCCAGTTGGTCCATGTTATGTGAACCCCATCTTCACACCTCACACCACAGTGTGAGATTTTGACTAAGAATAATGTTTCAAAATACAATAAACTGCTAGTTAATAATACCTGAAATATAGAATTATGCAACTTAATACATACGGTTCCTTTCATTGTTTTTCACAGTGAAAAGAAAATGTGGAAGAATGAAAAACTTGACAGATGTCAAAAACCTTTATTATTCCAAATATTTAATGTACAAAATAGTTACACCAATATAAATTAAAATATAACCTTTATTTTTAAATTTAGTTTTTCTTTTTCAAAATTTAGTTTTATCATACTACATTCAAAATGAAAGTTATAGCTATGCATTGTTTGATATGTGGTGAAATATAGGCAGGGTTCTGGCCCATCCTGCACTGTATAGTTCCAACCAGCTCTGTTTTTATCAACCATCACTTATATTGTGTTGGTGTAATAGTTTAGTTATTTTAATCTGTGCATACATTTAGCATATTATTCCCACCACTAATGAGTTTCTCAGCAGAACCCGGTTTAAAGGTTTCACAGAAATGTTTCGTATTTAGATCTGTTTTTCACAAACTAAATCCTAGGTCAATCAAACTTGGTTTATAATTGCATCTATGGAATTGCATATGAAAATAAGTAATTAATAAACATTTTTAACCAAGATAGTTTTGAGTTAAAGGTTTGTGTTGACTCGTTTCTCAGAAACAAGTCCTAGTTTTTAATGTTTTCAAATAAGTTTATGGTAGGTGACACTCTCAATTCCATTGAATTCTTGTTCTAATTATTAATGCCTTTACTTTAACACAAGAGTATGTTGGGTTTTTTTTTCGTAATCTCTTCCCCCCCCCCCCCCCCCCCCCCCCCCCCCCCCAGCTCTTTTGAGTTTTCTATCTCTGAATGTTAATTTTATTCTTCACTTTTAGGGAGCTTTGAAGCGAGGATCAAGCCTGTTCTGGAGGTACTACAGTGGTCCAAGATTTTCTTTCAGTGGTCGAAGACAATGAAAGCCTTGATATAGTCATCCATTGTGTACCGAGTTGTCTCTTAGGAACACTTGTAATCATAACAACATTATTGTAGAAGTGATGACTGACCATGCCACTCAAAATTACTTTGTGACTGGCTTTGTAAGGGGTGGGGTGGGGGGGCAAATGATTTTAGTGATGTTGCCGTCTTGATGAATTCATTCTGTGGATTCAGGACTTGTATGTTTATTCTGGAGTTCTGTTAACCTGTTACAGTTGGATGACGCAAAACAACTTAGTATGGAATATGGGGTTTTATACATAAAATTTAATATAAGAGTTATTATGTTATGGCTCATTTCATAACCATTTTTAGTTTATCGCTTTTCTAACTTACTAAATACTAAACAATTTATGGTAGACAGCATGCTTGTTTAAATTTTCTTTAGCGACATTTTTTCTCATTCAAATAACTTGGGGAAAAAGTGAATAATTAATGATATACTTCATTTATAATAATTTATTTTCCAGTCTGCAGCACAATTGGAGATGTTCTTTTAATCTTTTGGAATTTTAATGTGCTATACAGGTCCTAATCTAGAACTAAAAAAGTAGAAGTGACTTCTCCTTTCCCAGGTGAAAGGAGAGAAGTTTGATAAAGATTGGGCAAAGTGAACATTTATCAGTACATTTCGTAATGTTTCGTCATTTTCTGCATTTATTCGGAAAGATTCCGAATTAGAAACATGGTTCGAATCATAATATTTCGTTATCAAAAACTAGTTCCAGTTAATAAAATACAACAATTGAATATTTTCATTAAAACGCACTAGTATTAAGGCGATGATAATTAATGTGTCATTGCTATGTTAAATGAATTTTTGGCATTACTAAAGTACATCTGTCCAGAAACGTAACAGTCTGTTGACTGATCACTGCAAACGGTGCTACATAAATTGATATACTGTCTTGCATCAGAGTAAAACAAGACTTGCCCAGGTGTTCAATGAGTAATTATACTAAACACATTGCAGGGCAGAGCTCTGTCACTTGCCAAATTCGCCATTTTCAATTTTTTAATTTTGTGAAATAAAGGATATTGTATTAGAAAATAACTGGGTTTCTGAAATTTTTTAACTTTGATAGATAATTTAGCAAAATTTTCTGCTGACCTAAAACTAGCCTTACGTTGGTGTCTTCACTTCTATTGTGTGATTTTGTCCAGAATATTAGGCTTTTTACTTCTCACTACTACTAAAAAATTGGTGACTTGAGCGGATTTATTTTTTGGAGAAAAAAGGTGCTATTTCACCAGCAAGTTTAGGGACTGGCTATCTCCAGTCCATGGCCATATCACTAAATTAGCACAAACAGTGAAGAAGTTCATATTACATTGGCAATTTGTAATTCAACTGAACGTGTTTGCATATTTTCAACAACTTCTATCCATATATTTTACACAAAATAGATTTGTCATAATAAAAATGCATGTTATTTTTGTTAAACGAAATGGTTGAAAAAATTAGGTTAAATGGAATTTTGACATTCAAATTCATAAGAAACCCTCTCACTAAGAAGTTTAAATAAGGTTTTATATTTTTCAATGAGAGAGATATATAGAGAATAACTGGTTACTGCTTTAAGATGTCAACTTTATCCTGCAACGGTTAGAATGGCAAGTGGCCTTCATCATTCAACATGAGCAGGATAAAGCCAATATCTCAATTGCAGTAACCAGTCATTTTATTTATCCTGCAATCCGACAAGAATAGTAGAAAAATCACATTTATTCCAAATTTGTTTTATACAAATTGTATATCATTAATCTAGCAGACCTTTTTGTAGTATGACATAATACATATTTTGTCACACCATTAAAGCAATTTTAAGCTCCAAAGTCATAAATAATGAGATTCTTATCTTTATGGAGACAAAACAATGTCATTATTTGTAATAAATACTGCATTAAAACATTATATAATTGACAATATAGTCTGAAGTATGTGCTCGGGTCTGATGGTGAATGCCACTCGTCAGAGCCTTGCATTGCTATTCTAACCGTCACAGGATAAGGTCTTATCTGGACTAACTGGTATGCATATATTGTCATAACTTGCCAATGTATATAGTGATTGCAGGATAATACTAGAGTTTTACGGTAAACCAATAAAGTTGTATTGATAAAGTTTGCTGGTGTAAAATCGGTTCTGCAATCTTGTAAAAATGGGTTTTAATTTATGTGCAACACTGATTTGTTTTTACTCGACCGATTCTATTCTTTATGCTGGGTTTATATATAATAATAATAATAATAGTACTTGTACCCTTGTAATACAAATATGGAATGCTTGTACATAGAAATAAAAAATATCATTTGATACATCTGTTGTGTAAATATTTGTTTGTGTATAAATAAAAATATTCTCACTTGGTCCCATTAAAGCTGGCAGTGAATTTTAAAATGCTTGATACAAGGAAAGGATTTTGTTTAATGACCTCCCAGGGCTGTGTTTAATCAGAAAAAGAGAAGAAACTGAATGCCACATTACTGATCAGTGGAATGAGATCTTTTAAATGACCTTTTTCCAAGTGTATCTCATACCACACCCACTCACCCATTCACATAGGCAGCCAGTCGTACAAACTTGAGCTTGGTGAGAGTACAGACAACCATGCATGATAAAGCATGATAAAGCTCATCAGGAGGCCCAGTGAAACCGCACCATGTCCACATCCAGAGCATGGATCTCCAACACTCTCGCCATGTGACCGGAACAGGAAGGGGT
The DNA here is from genome assembly GCF_016097555.1 of Gigantopelta aegis. Lineage (NCBI taxonomy): Eukaryota > Metazoa > Mollusca > Gastropoda > Neomphalida > Peltospiridae > Gigantopelta > Gigantopelta aegis. The sequence continues at coordinate 49,704,253 of NC_054702.1, forward strand.
GCACAGTAGAAGAATTTTAGGCCATCCCATTGGCTGCTGGGATGTTCGAACCAGACTATTGTCCTTAGGGGAATATGCATTAGTTTGAGGACAGGTGATGTTGAAAAGAAATAATGTTTCCCCATGTTTTGTTGGTCATACATTTTTAATAATCCATCAAGAAAAATATGGAGGAACGACACAATCTCGAGGTAGAAAGATTAATGAATAGATTAACTGCATGGTTTCATGAACCTAAAGTAAGTCATTGTTGCACAAGGATTCTTATTGTACATACTAACCACTACATACATTTGCTTATGATGCTTAAAAATAAAGAATGGGCAAAAAAGTGAACATTTATCGTAACTGGAGGTCTGATCTGAATATCCTGAAGTAGTCCACAAGTTTTATGTAGTGTTGGGAGTAAATATAAAACCATCTAAAATTTGCAAAAATAATTTTAGTTACATGTAAGAAAACAAAAAACAAAACAGGCAACAAGATAAGAATGGTTTTATTTATACACTGTAATAAAACATGTTATCAAGTGCTACATTTTATTGTGATGTCCAATTATTTTGATATTAACATTCTACATGTATATCAATGTAAGTGAAATCAAAGCTTACTGAGCACTCTGACTTTAGGTCAACTTGGGTAGATTTAACCAAATAGCCAGTGATATAATAAACAAATTGTTGGTATTAACTGACAAGCTGCAATGCTGTGCTAAACAAGATATAATGCATTCAGTGAGAGTGAGTGTATCACCCAACAAAAGCTAAGCAATCTGCACTGAAGTTAGAACAGTTTCTTATAAAATGTGTTAAAAACAAACATGAAAAGCACCAACTGCCAGCTCATCTGACCTTACAGTAAATGGTCACTTGTCTTAACAGGTCAACATACTATTCACTCAAACCATCTAATATAATTTAACCTATAGTCAGCAATAAGCTATATAAACAGTCCATTTTGACACAAATACTCCATTTGGTGGCAGCTATACATAAGTTTCGGTTTTCAAAACTGGATAATAGTAATTAAAAAGAATTTAAACAATATTTATGACCAAATTTCCCATGGTTATGGATTGGTCAGCAGGTAATGCCTATATTAAGACCTCTCCAATGCATCACAACATACAGATAGAACTATAAACAAACAGTAACATAAAAGCACCGGAATATTTCTAGGTCAAACAACATTACATGAAACAAGACTGCACATGGACGTCTCCTGCTAACGACATAACAATTCTGTACCAAACTCCCAATTTGGAGCTGAAATGAGAGTACATGCATGCATAGATATAATAAAAATTGTTATATCTTTTTTTGAGAGAGCAGATCCTCATCCTAACCAGGTACCCATATACATAAAAATCAGCCGACATCAAATAACCAAAGTACTATAATACTAATCCAGTAAGGTAGGCTGTTGCCAGTGCCAAATTGAAAAATACATTTTGAGATAACTTACTGACATGATGTATGTAAAGATACAAAGGTGCGTAACTTTGTTGTTCAGCAGTGATCAGTAGCATAGAACAATACTTAATTTCAGATAATGTATAATGTGAATTGCACCACAGGCACAAGACATACATGTATCACGATTCCAAATCAGAGACATGAAATACCACACATTTGAAACAGAAAAAAGTCGATGTGAGTGCTCCATCTCCCATTTTTGTAACTTTGAAAACATTTTCAACAAACTTGTGTAACACATCTATGTTCATCAACAGCAGTGACATGTAAATTATATCCATGTGTGTACTCTTCAAGATTGTCCATCTTGTTTAACAAGTGATTGTCTTCAGAGGTTAAGGCTACATTTTCTGATCAAAGATTAGAAATTTCTAATTTTAGAGGATTACAAAATTAATTTAATGCACAAAAATCAGGCAAGATCATGTTTTTAATTTCCCGAGCAACGAAGCAAATGTCATCCATAGAGAGCACACCACGTTGTTCCTTTATCACTCCGACGATTCACTCATTACACAATGATTTACTTCATTCGTCTCTTTACGTTTTGGTTTACATTGTGGTCCATCCATTCAAAAACGAATAATCAAAGAGTTCACTGCAAACAAATTAATAAACATGGCTACCTTGTTCACACTGCCCCAGAAAAAACTGCACCTGACGTCAGTTTGTTATTGTGCATTATTAAATTTCAAGATAACAGATTTTCTTTTTTTTTGCCAAATTATACACAATATACAAATAAAAATGTTCATCAGGGGTGGGAATTGGTGAACTGTAAAAAAGAGGAAATCTAGACGGGTCCCAGAAATTCTTGAAATCCTAGGTTAAAATCTGTGCCATCTGACACATTTTGGAGGAAAGTACGATTAAAATGCGAGGAAACGCGGATCCGGAGAGAATTCACACCCCTGGTTCATACCTCTAACCATGCTAATAAGAGAGTCAAGTATAAGCACATCAAATATTCGGAGTTGTAACACAATGACTGTGTTGCATCCACCATTTCTTTTTCTATTGATAATAGTTAAATGATTTTAAACAAATGTTTTCATTGCATAAAAAGTATATCATACTTGAAGTGAAAATTTAATAATGACAAACTACATACATTTTAGAATTTGGCACAACTAATCGGGCAGTGATCATTTTAAAACAGTGATTGAAATGAATTTGTTAAAACCCCACCATATCAGCACTGTTTAATCAGTGTCATCTAGGCATCAATCATGGCCAACTGTAGCACATTGGTGTCAAGAGAAGAAACTTGCTGTCATTACAGAAACTCGTCCTGATTAGCAGTATATTGGCTTTAGGTGTATATTCCTACAAACAGCACCACAAATACCTGCTTTTGATACACCAATGATGCAGCTCTGATGTTGGTCAGCCAAGAGTAAATGATATCCTATAACAGCACCACAAATACCTGCTTTTGATACACCAATGATGCAGCTCTGATGTTGGTCAGCCAAGAGTAAATGATATCCTATAACAGCACCACAAATACCTGCTTTTGATACACCAATGATGCAGCTCTGATGTTGGTCAGCCAAGAGTAAATGATATCCTATAACAGCACCACAAATACCTGCTTTTGATACACCAATGATGCAGCTCTGATGTTGGTCAGCCAAGAGTAAATGATATCCTATAACAGCACCACAAATACCTGCTTTTGATACACCAATGATGCAGCTCTGATGTTGGTCAGCCAAGAGTAAATGATATCCTATAACAGCTCAGACGTGTTCTACCATAGTTTTGTTTCAAAGGAACAAAATTCTCAGTTCAGACAACAATTTGGTCTCCACAAGTACTTTAAGGAGACTGCATGAATCACAAAAGTTCCTTATTGCATTTTCACTAGTCAAAAAAATAAAATTTATTGTTATCAGAGAGCAAGTTAAAATCTTCAGAGCGTGAATTTACAGTGCTTAATAAATCTGTTATATGTATGGTTGCCATCCAGGAAAAAGCTTGCACAAATTTTTAGGGTCCCGTGCTTCTTGGATGATGTAATTCACTTGGCCCATAATGCTAAGCTGGATGCCATCTTCAACACCTTGAAGTTTCTGCTGAAGACGAAGTAACACTCTTTCAGCAACCTTGTTCACTTCATCAAGTCCTTCTCCTACAAAATAAATATTATATTAGTGAACAAATCTTCAATACTGATCTCATTAGGATGGGGTTTTGGGCAGCATATGATTGACAAATCTGTTCCTTGTAACAGTTAACTGTTAAATTATCACCTTCCTTACCCATCTGATTTTTGCATTATGTCCATTACATCAGTTAAAGCTACTAATAATTATAACATATACCCCTGACACTATCATATTTGCTTCTCGGGTAATAAACATTTTTAATACATTAATACACGGCGACCAAAGCAACCTAACATTTTATTGCGAAAAGCAAATGTTTTGACTGATAAAAACGTTCACCTTCTCCTTTATTCTTCTTGTCTCTCTCTTCTAATTTACATAAAAATATTTATATTCTAACAGGTTAAAAATACAATAGTTTTACTTTTTTCAACACTAAATGCACATCTTGTATTTTTCTCAACATAGCTATGTTGACCAGTTATCACTTCAATTGTATAATGTAGGGAAAGGTCTTTATATAGGCTACACCTGTCAACCAATCCCATTTGTTAATATTTAAACAGAAATAAATATTATTTAAACCAACAAACTTTAAAAAAAAACCCCAAAACCCAACCCATCTATAATATATACCTTAATTAAAAAAAAACCCGACCCAAAAGCTATTCAGTATAATCTACATGTAATTTCAAAACCTGCCTGCCCCACTTGATTCTTGCATGTCCGTAAACGTAAAAGCTGCTAAAACTATTGAAGTGATCAGTTTTCAAAACTTACCCGATTCTTATAGGAAACCTGCTACATTTTTCTATTAGCAGCAAGGGATCCTTTATATGCACTTTCCCACAGACAGGACAGCACATACCAAGGCCATTAATTGGCAGTTGTGTTGGCACTGGTTTGAATGGGAGAAACACATCAGAAAAAGGGTCCACTAAGTTGGTTCAATCCTCCGACACTAGCACCTCCGTCAAGCTTTCTACAGAATGAGCTAGATCCTGCCCTCACACTTGATTCCTGCTCAATGTCGGTAACCTGATTTCAGAACCTACCTGACCCACTTGATTCCTGCTCAATGTTGGTAACCTTTATTAAACCTGTAAACTATCATGGCATGGTAACCTGATTTCAGAACCTACCTGACCCACTTGATTCCTGCTCAATGTTGGTAACCTTTATTAAACCTGTAAACTATCATGGTGTGGTAACCTGATTTCATTACCTACCTGACCCACTTGATTCCTGCTCGATGTCGGTAACCTGATTTCAGAACCTACCTGACCCACTTGATTCCTGCTCAATGTCGGTAATCTGATTTCAGAACCTACCTGACCCACTTGATTCCTGCTCAATGTCGGTAACCTTTATTAAACCTGTAAACTATCATGGCACGGTAACCTGATTTCAGAACCTACCTGACCCACTTGATTCCTGCTCAATGTTGGTAACCTTTATGAAACCTGTAAACTATCATGGCACGGTAACCTGATTTCAGAACATACCTGACCCACTTGATTCCTGCTCAATGTCGGTAACCTTTATGAAACCTGTAAACTATCATGGCAAGGTAATCTGATTTCAGAACCTACCTGACCCACTTGATTCCTGCTCAATGTCGGTAACCTTTATTAAACCTGTAAACTAACATGGCATGGTAACCTGATTTCAGAACCTACCTGACCCACTTGATTCCTGCTCGATGTCGGTCACACTGGTGCTGGTCGTGTTCAGCTCCGACTGGTCGGGGTCGGTCCGGTCTCGCTTGTTTTGCAGAGCATACGCCTTCTGTGGTGACAACGTCCACACGTATAGAGGGTCATACAGCAGAACCTGCAGGATCATCAGCAGCACTTCCTGGTTCACATGCATCACCTCCATTGTCTTCTCACACGATCTAAGACATACAACACATGATCTAAGACATACAACACAAGATCTAAGACATAAACACATGATCTAAAACATACAACACAAGATCAAAGACATACAATACAAGACCGAAGACATACAACACATGATCTAAGACATAAACACATGATCTAAAACATACAACACATGATCTACGACATACAACACAAGATCAAAGACATACACCACAAGATCTAAGACATACAACACATGATCTAAGACATAAACACATGATCTAAAACATACAACACATGATCAAAGACATACACCACAGGATCTAAGACATACAACACAAGATCTAACACATACTCCACAAGATCTAAGATGTACACCACAAAATCTAAGATATACACCACAAGATCTAAGACATACAACACAAGATCTAAGATATACACCACAAGATCTAAGACATACAACACAAGATCTAAGACATACAATACAAGATCTAAAATGTACAACACAAGATATAAAACGTACACCAAACATTCACATTAAAGTAAAAATGAGAATGCTGAAATAAGCATGATATGATTTTTAATTTGTTTAGCACTAAAATAGACAGCTTTAAACCATATTACCTTCTAAAAACACCTTCCACCCCTGTAACACCCATTCCATCAACAATGTCTCGAGTCAGTCGAAATGGCACAGTCTCTGGGGTAGGCAGTATTCTACCCTGCTCAAAGGCAATGCCTGCAAAATAGTAATTCTTTAATACCGTATATTGCTGTGTATTAGCCGACTTTTGAAGTCTAGAAATACTTTCCAAAAGAAGAGTCGGCTTATACACGGAGGCAACAAACTGGTGCATAAAATTCCAATCAAACACACTTCCGACCGTGACTTACAAATTTTGAAAAGACCCTTACAGCCTTTCACAGCTTATTTAACAATAATTTGTGCACAGTATAAATAAAACACCCCATCATGCAATATTATGTAGTTTTTTGTTCTTGAATGCATTAATAGTTTGATGAATAATAATAAAAATTACTTGTTTTATTGTCATTTCAATGGTAAAAATGTGTTCTTTCCAACCGCCCACCATCTTTGTTTGACTGGACCAGTCTTTCACTAACACCTCTGTCTACATGATTTTGTAAGCTCTTATTTGATTGGATCACATGATTTTGCCACCTGCACCAGTATAAACAACAGCCATGGGTGGACCACAGAATCATTTGTTTCTGTGTGTGGGGAAAAAAGGGATTAAATATGCCTGCTATCCAGTGAATAATTTCATTACTTATGTGCAGTGATATATTGTTACGGCTTGAATTGTTATTTTCCTGTTATGATTTATCAGTGCTAAAAAATATTTGCACAGCATGGAAGACGTTAGTACTGCGATAACAATTACTGTGTCCGTAATAATTAAAGGGAAAAAAAATATAATAAAAAAGAAAAGCACAAGTCTATTTGTTGACAGTATTATTGAAATTAATACACTGTACAACTGGACAAAAAATTACTTCCGCTTATACACGAGGCTGATGATTTTGTACTTGATATTAAGGGACAAACTAAGAGGTCGGCTTATACAAGGAGTGGGCTAATACACGGCAATATATGGTACATGTAGTAATAACCACTTCCCCAAGAAACCAAGATATGCACCCCTCCTCCCCGGGGACTGCTTAATACAGGGACCAGTTAACCACTGGTTAAGCTAACCAATGTTTGACGTAGATATTTTCGTATTAACTGATTTGGATATGGTTCAGCAGTGGAATAAAACCATTTAACTCAAAAAGAAAGGAATAATACGTCTTATTAATCCAAAAAGTAAGAACTTCCTTAAACATCATGATTTAACTAACATGTACTAGAGGGCAAAGCTATGCAATAAAAAGAATGGCATTTTAAAATATTTTTAAAACAAATAATAATAAGCCACACAGAAATAGAAACACCACCTCTTTGGTCCAGCATAATCACTGGTAAATACATCATAAATATGTGTATTAGATGATCTTAATACTTAGATGAATGGCACGATGGCAATATGGCCCATTTCCATATGTCACTATCTGATAGGAGCACTCGCCATATTAAATTTTGCTGTCATTTGGGCTACCTGAATGCAGGATGTTTAAGAGACATACTCAGACCTTTTCTTAAAAAAGGCATTAACTTTGGGAACTATGGTCAATGGTTTAAAATGTTAGTCTTACCCAAGTCTATGTGAATCAGTTCAGCTGTATTACAATCTATTAGAATGTTCATGATGTGTCTGTCGCCCAGACCCAAGATGTAACCAACTGCAAAACAAAATAAGATTAAAGGATGATGATATATTTAAGAACTGAATGTTCGTATTTTTTACATTGATGTTTTTTATGTACACTTATGTATGAACAGCTTCGCGCTAACGCGCTACACCATTCATACAGTGTGTAAAACGGTTTTGGTGTTTATCATCACATGAATGTCAAAAATATACCGTTCAATTCTTATAATTCCAAATGCATTAATATTGCCATTATACAAAGCTATATTAAAAAACCCAAATCGAAATCTATTCCACAATGATATACAACTGTATAAATACACAAATATGGGAATTCCCGTAGAAAGTTACATTTGGTTTTTTTCTGTCAAATCTCAGATTCATTATAATGATTTACATAAGGTATTATAAATTTTAATTTTCTGAATCAAATGTGGATAAAAAGTTATAAAATTTTAAATAATTGAACATCAACTGATAAAGTAGGCCTAAACAGGTTTTTTTAAAATATCAAACAATAATTAATTAAAGCCGCACACCCTAGTTCCATCCAGCGAAAATAAATTATAATTTGGTTAATCTACAAACCTGTAACACAATTAGATCACGTTTTTATCAAATGGAGTGAAAAAGCAGGTTTTATATCGATAAATACCATGGGAATCCCCATGTCCCAATTGCTTGAAATAATTTTGAAAGTTAGTATTCTGATGTCACCGGTAGATGTCGTTCGAAGCACAACAATGCCTACATCACGACAAATTTCACAGACTTGGGGTGCGTTTGTTTCACCTCTCCTGGACATGTTCCAACTGTTCTGTCTTGGTTGTATCCCCTCTCCAGATATCGTAAGACTTAGCAAAATTATTGGTTTTAAGGGTTTGTAACGTTTTGTATTGAGACACTTACTTGTCTGAACTTTATTGTTACTGAAAATGTTCACGAACTGTGAAGAAAAATCTCACAAATGAACAACAACAAATCGGATGTTGATTGCGCGAACCGTGCACGAGAAAACAAACCGAACCAAAATGATAATGGTCATGTGATATACCAACGTCTGTGACACTGAAATGGAAATATCCCCTCTAAAAATAGATTGGACCTCGCTTGCTTAACGTTTTTTTCTCGACAACACGCCTTGTGAAAAAATGCAAAAAATGCATTTCATGGTTTTACAAACATCAGGATTACCAAAAAGCACTTCAGGTGAATGGAAATGTGTATTCTAAATAATAAAATGTAAGTGCAATTTTATTTGTGAAAAATGGGGTTTAATAGCGAAAAACAACGCCGTAATGGTTAACAAATAAACGTAACTAGGGTGTGTCCCTTTAAGAATTGAATGATCTATATACTAAAATGGAAGATTTGTTGTAAGGCGGTTAGAGTATGAATTTTTAACTAATTAACATAAGGGAGAGTCAATTATTTAGAAGATTTATCAATTACTGTATTAAAATTGTAGTGGTCAAAAGTTGAATTAGTGAAAAGTGAATGTGATGACTGACTTGAAAGGGATAAAGTGGTTTCAGTGTTACTGTATGTGTGGAACTCAGAGAAAGTTTGTGATTGTGTGATATTATTCTCGAAAAGGACAGGTCGCATAATTGTGCAGGAAGGCGTATGTGTTTTCGCACGTGCAAGTTGTCGATTTGGTGTTTTTGTCAAATGTGACAGAGCTGTGCTCATGTCTCTCTTTTGATTTGTTGAGCATTCTCTGCTATAACTTCTAATAATTGTTATATAGAGAAACCGGTTTCATACCTTTACTAGAAAGGAGGAAGCGACATAAACTCTGTATGATATATAAACTTTCAAATAACATGTTACCAACTTTTTTAACCTTACAACTACATGTACCTCGCTCTGCTGCAGAACGTAATGAATACTACATGCGTAATGTGGAGAATCTACAAACATATTTTTGTCAAACAAAATTGTTTTCGAACTCCTTCTTTCCTTCAGCAGTAAAATTATGGAATAATCTTTTGCCTGATATTAGAAATTCTTCTTCATTAAAATTGTTTAAAATACAAATGAACAAACATGACCCTGCTGTTCCATCTTATTTCTATGAAGGTGATAGATGGCAACAGATTCTACATAGCCGACTTCGTTTGGGTACCAGTGATTTGAATGGTCACAAATTTGTACGACATGTGACAGATACCCCTTCTTGTATTTGTGGCCATCCAGTTGAAGATGCAGAACATTTTCTATGTTTTTGCCCAATATATGTTGCAGCTCGCAATACCCATTTACTGAACTATTATAATCTCAAGTGTCATACTTTGCTATTTGGAGATTCAAATTTAAGTGTCCAAGAAAATATCTCTATATTTAAATCTGTTCAGAATTTTCTTATTAATAGTAAGCGTTTCGAGATCATTTAACCATTCTAATTGTTTGCCATTTATTATTTGTTTCTTCTACACACTCCTCTCTTCTATTCCCCCAACTATCAGTGTTATCTTTATTGTAATATTGTTCTATCCACCTTGATGTATAACATGTATATTTGTTAAATGTAGGGAGAGGCCTTAATATATTGCCTGTTGGCCAATCCCAAATTTGATTTGCTAATAAATATTGTTTAAACCAATAGAAGCTTCGTTTTTGTGGCCTGTCATATACATTTTGTATCTCAGTTCAAAACGAGTCGTTTAAGTCTGAATTGCGGTGGCTCACAGACTGTGTGCGGTGTAGGTCTGTGATTGTGGTCTGTCTGTCATTGTCACTCACAGTGCAGACAATATTGGGATAAAAATAGAAACGATGGAATTCTCGGGGATTCGGTTGTGGACATAATTGATAAAAAGAAGTTCCGGTAATAACATTCTGTTTTTATTTGTTTACTGAAAAAGTGCAGTTTTCACATTCATGGAAGAATGAACATTGGTTTTTTTTAGATCATATGATAGCATTTCAACCAATCCAGACACCTATTACAAAACAGTAATTATAAAATGGAATTATATATATATAACACAATAATGATCTCAGACATTATACAGTCTCATTAAAACATAAAACACAACTCTAAATTTGATGTAAAAGCTAAAAATAAAACAAAATGAGTATTTGTTGAACCACAACTTTAAACTGTAGTTATCTGGTGTGTCAAACACATGGTTATTTCAATACTTGGTCTAGATGGGACAACACATATCACAACTTTTGATGTACAAAGCATGGGGCACTGGCTGGAATGGCAACAACTCTATCATGTCTTCCTAGATTATAGTAACTCTGTCCTCACCAATGGAGTTAGTTGCCACACTGCGGGTGTAAGCCAGCCGTCTTTCGAACCATGTTGCTGGGTCAGAAAACTTTTCCATAAAGAACTGTCTGAATACAGGATGGAAGTGCTTGCAGGCCTCCAGGTACAACTTCAGCTTTTTCTTCACATCGCAATTTCCAGTCTAATAATTGAATGATAAAAAATATAAAGGTAAAGAAACATTTAAGACCAAAATATATTAAGCCAGTATTTAATGTAAAAATAATATTTAATCTACTTAAATCCTTCAGCTATAATAAGATGAGTAAAATCAAAATCCAACAGTGATCACACCTCAGGTAAACTGGCAAAATGGGATGTCATAAAACATTCATTTATTCATTCATTAGTGCATAAATTAATGAATTCATTCATGCATGTTATTAAACATTAATTATTAATAATTCCTTGATTCATTAATTAATTCCTTGATTCATCATCTCAGCACGCCATCTCCTATATTATAAAATGAAGAAAAGCAAACATGTACATACAGTAACTGTAATATGCTTCCTGCAGTCGAGCGCCGGCCAGTCTTGAGGATAATATTTCTGATGAGCTCCCTTAACAGAAGAGCTGCCGATGAGGTACTCTCCGATAGGCTGCGTCCCTTCACACCACTCTAACAAACCACTTCGCTGAGACAATGGAATCACCTGAATTAATATACATTCATTATTATATAATAACTATCATAATATATTCTCCACAAAAGTGCTTTCTCAGTTCATACAGATATATAATATTTTTCACAAAAAGTATTTTCTCAATTTAAATCAATGTTTCACATGCTTTTCTGGCAGAAAGTGCACTAAAATAAAGCTTAGAATTTAAAGGTACCACCAATGATGTAGCAATATAAACATAACATTAAATACAACATTAATTGTGAAATGTAGAAATACATGTACATTAAAAAGACTTTTTTTTTAAATAATAAATATCTTGTCTTTATTTATATCATGATATAATATTAGCTTAAATATAAACTTGTTCATCAATGAAGATTTTCAGAAACAAATTCAATTCTAACAAAGCATGATGAATTACTAGACACTTTTTTTTAGCAAAAGACAAAAACAGTTATATGTTCTGAAAGTGTGCGACAATGACTGAAAGTGTGCGACAATGACTGGAAGTGTGCGACAATGACTGAAAGTGTGCAACAATGATGACAATGACTGAAAATGTGCGACAATCACTGGAAGTGTGTGACAATGATTGAAAGTGTGCGACAATGACTGAAACTAGAGTAAAATGAAGTAAACAGCCGAACCTTGTACGTCCTTACTCTGAGGCTGCGCTTCCTGGTTTCTGGGTTTTTCTTCAGGAGGTTGTTCAACATGCCAAACACCTGCTGCATTACCGCATCCTGCCGCAAGTCATCACGACCCTGTTGTCACAGAAACATCTATTACAACACATTGATGAACAAGAAAGAGAATATGTGGACATACAAGTCATCACGACTCTGTCGTCACAGAAACATCTATTACAACACATTGATGAACAAGAAAGAGAATATGTGGACATACAAGTCATCACGACTCTGTCGTCACAGAAACATCTATTACAACACACTGATGAACAAGAAAGAGAATATGTGGACATACAAGTCATCACGACTCTGTCGTCACAGAAACATCTATTACAACACATTGATGAACAAGAAAGAGAATATGTGAACATACAAGTCATCACGACCCTGTCGTCACAGAAACTTCTATTACAACACATTGATGAACAAGAAAGAGAATATGTGGACATACAAGTCATTACGACCTTGTCGTCACAGAAACATCTATTACAACACATTGATGAACAAGAAAGAGAATATGTGAACATACAAGTCATCACGACCCTGTTGTCACAGAAACATCTATTACAACACATTGATGAACAAGAAAGAGAATATGTGGACATACAAGTCATCACGACCCTGTTGTCACAGAAACATCTATTACAACACATTGATGAACAAGAAAGAGAATATGTGAACATACAAGTCATCACAACCCTGTGTCACAGAAACATCTATTACAATACATTGATGAACAAGAAAGAGAATATGTGGACATACAAGTCATCACAACCCTGTGTCACAGAAACATCTATTACAACACATTGATGAACAAGAAAGAGAATATGTGGACATACAAGTCATCACAACCCTGTGTCACAGAAACATCTATACTGATGTCCAAAAGAAACCATACCAAGAACAATTTATTTAATTTCCGTTAGAATTTGGATAATGAAAATAAAATGGTGGTTAAATATCTTTCTGTTTTTATGGAATGAAATTTTGTTCACAACATGCCAAAACACCACTCTTGTGAATATATGGTTTAAACATGCAACATATTTTGTTTTTCTTCTGTAGTCTCAGAGTATTGGTATAGTTTCTTTTGGACATTGTATATTAGAACACACTGATGAACAAGATTGAGAATGTGGACATACAAGTCCTACTAAACATACTCCTCAATATTTCCCATGCAGTTATATGGTTTAAACAATATTTATTTCACAAACGAAATGGATTGGCAAACAGGCCATTGGCCTATATTAATGCCTCTCCAAACATACATGTACTTTGTTACATACAATTTATAATATACACATATATCAGTTTACATGTTCTTCAGAGAATTAGAAACAATGCAGTTATATAAACCTAACCATATTGCCACTTTCTGATGTTAAATGAACAAATAATTTATGGTAATCTCAGAAATGAAGGACTGATTATTTGTGAAAAGATAACTGGAATTTACCTTCACTAGCTGTCTTCTTTCAATACCATCTGAGCCTATGATTGTGAAAAGATAACTGGAATTTACCTTCACTAGCTGTCTTCTTTCAATACCATCTGAGCCTATGATTGTGAAAAGATAACTGGAATTTACCTTCACTAGCTGTCTTCTTTCAATACCATCCGAGCCTACGATTGTGAAAAGATAACTGGAATTTACCTCCACTAGCTGTCTTCTTTCAATACCATCCGAGCCTACGATTGTGAAAAGACAACTGGAATTTACCTTCACTAGCTGTCTTCTTTCAATACCATCTGAGCCTACGATTGTGAGAATCTTTGGAAGGTTGATACCACCAGCCAACTTGAAGGTGCCTACAAATCGCTGTATGGAAACTATATCATCATACTTTCCTGATGGGTCAACCTGGAGGAAAAGAAATAAATGTATGAACAGTAATAGAAATGCATAGGATTGTGTTGTACATCTAAAAATCTAGTTGAAAGTTCACTTTTAAACAATTAAATTGTTAAAGCAGATATTTTTTGTGGATCATGACAAACGGTAAACTGAAAAATCAGCTGCAGTAGACACTTATATTATTCAAATGCAACAATTGCTCAACATTATGATACACATTTTCACTGGTCTACCAGATAACCACCAAACTACATTCTGCTTGTCTTGGTAAATTTGCTTCGGTTTTTTTTGTTTTGTTTGGGGGGGGGGGGGGGTTTGGGGGGCAACTGATTTCTTAAATACAAGAAGAAAATGCACACATCTCCATACTAATATTTAGACTGATACACATGTGTCTTAGCTCTGTTCATAACTCCTTCTGTACCCACCTTGGTTTCTACCGTTGGAACTGCAAGAATGTCCAAATTCTTTAGTTGTGTTAGCATTAGAGAGCCTGGCAAGTTGATGGCTTCTGAAAAACATTTGCAAGAGGGATGAAGTAAATGTGTTAAGCTTTATATATTGATACACAGAAAGAAGATACAAATTTCACAGTAAACAGAGAATATTGCTAAAGCAATACATTACAAAATCTGTGAAAAAAGGAGTAATTCGCCATGAAAGTTAATGTTTGTTCTGTTTAAGTTTGTTGTGTTTAATGACACTACTAGAGCACATTAATTTATTAATCAGCGACTATTGGATGTCAAAAATTTGGTAATTTATATATAGGTTCACTTATAGAGGTAACCCACTACATTTTTCGATTTTGTTTAAACAATATTTATTGCCATTCAAATATGAACATAATATATGTGAATAACATAACAGCAGCCATGTTGGAATCGCTGAAATGGTGGTTGGTATAAAATCCAGACTGCTGGGGTGAAACGTAGCAAATATTGATAAAACCTGGTTCAAAATTGGGCAGTGCAAAAATCCGGAGGATTCTCATCTATGATTTTTACATTTTACAATATGAATATTATACAAGCAATAAAACATATTATAACTTGTTCCAAATTTAGTAACAAAGAGGGGAAATAGAAGGAAGAAAAAGTAAAGAGGATGAACAGGTTATTACCTTAAAGAATTTTACATTATTTGGAATTAGACATCAGAAGTGAGAGAAAGAATGTGACCGGTTAATTAATCTCAAAACATTTGCTATTTGTAATGAAGTTCTGGACAGATTTGAATATAGCATTATTTTTTAGGAGACTAAGATTTGGATCACCAAATAGTAAAATATTACAATTAAGATGATAGTAATCTGACAAATGGGTATTTCGAACTACGTGATATGGTGGACAAACGTGTAAGAAGTGTTCAGCGTCTTCAATTAGGTGCCTGCAAGCACAAGATGGATTGTCACGTATCATGAAAATTTATGACCATTTAAGTTACTATTACCCTAACGGAGATGGCTATGTAATATCATTTATATGCACCATCCCACAGACAGGATAGAACCTTTGATATACCAGTCTTGATGCACTGGCTGGAACGAAATATAGACCAATGGGCCCACAATTTGATCTGTAAGAGTATGTGATAATGATATACACAAAATTTCAGCTCAACATCTTGAGATATTGCGGGGAAAAAAGTCAGGATTTTTTTTCTTCGCATCTTCTATGTTCAAGGGCCATAACTCTGTAAAACATGGGTAAATCGTCATGAAAGTCAAACCTGATCCATATCAGTACATGATAAATCTATATACGAAATTTCAGCTCAATATCTTGAGGCAACGTGAAAATAGATAGGACAGACACAAGGACATACAGAATGATAGACAGACATGTGGATGGAGATGAAACCTAAAGTCCCCTCCAGTTGGACTTGTAGGGGTCTAATAAATTCAAGTATGGTGGCAATCAAAGACTACATCTGGGTTCAATATGTTGACAAATAATTTCATTGATTAATTTTAACTTATTTTTAACATGAAGCATTAAAAATAGTCAGGCAAGCGATTTCTCCTTCTGACTAACCTTCTGGATACTGCAGGTGGATCTGCCAAACAGAATATTAGACTAGACTTGAATCAGTTTTATTAAACATACTTGTCTCCTTCTTGAACTGTTCCACACTCCAGTTGGCCAGCTCTATATACGCTGTCGACAAAATCTCCAAGTTCCTCACAATTACAGACACTTTTCCAGTCCTCTTCAACTTCTCAATCATGTTCTTTGCAGCTTGAACACGATCCTATTACAAGATAGTAGCAACAATAAAAAACTGGAAGAACATTTACTTTCAAACTGAATCAGGGTTTTTATTCTCTTTGAAAGTTGGAGGCTGTTTAAAAAAATTACTTGGCTGTTTGAGAAAAGTAGGAGGCTGTTTGAGTAAAGTAATATTGGCTACATCCTCTCAACACAGTGACAAATACGCATGAAATGTAATGGTGGCCACATCCACTGAGCTCACTGAGGGGTATAACTGTGAGCATGAAATGTAATGGTGGCCACATCCACTGAGCTCACTGAGGGGTATAACTGTGAGCATGAAACGTAATGGTGGCCACATCTACTGAGCTCACTGAGGGGTATAACTGTGAGCATGAAACGTAATGGTGGCCACATCTACTGAGCTCACTGAGGGGTATAACTGTGAACATGAAACGTAATGGTGGCTACATCTACTGAGCTCACTGAGGGGTATAACTGTGAACATGAAACGTAATGGTGGCCACATCTACTGAGCTCACTGAGGGGTATAACTGTGAGCATGAAACGTAATGGTGGCCACATCTACTGAGCTCACTGAGGGGTATAACTGTGAGCATGAAATGTAAGTGGCAGTGAATGTCTTTTGAAAATATTATTTTTATTGTGTAATATTTTAAAAATAATAATATAGTATAACAGGGTAGCACTTTATTAATATCCTAAGTAGGATACGGTTATTAATGGATGTTCTAAGACCAGATAGAAGCTTCTGTTTAACAACCAAGCTACTGGTGGTAGATATTCCAACCCAATGGAACAGCAATCAAGCTGTTCTTAGTAGCTTTGTGGAGAAACACTAGCCATTATTGCTATGACCAATGATGTGACAGTTACCATGGCATTAGCATCCATAATCAAGAAATGTTAAGTTTTGACAAATATAATCTATGACCATTTTCTCTGCAAAAAAAGACATTGCACAAGATCGTTGTCAAAACTGACAAATGGTTGAAGAGACCCTCCAGTAATCCATGTCAAACAAAGAATCAAGAATGAGAAGATTTCAAGAGCAAAGAACAAAACAACTCGCTATGATGGCTGGTATACTGAATCCAGTCTCAGCTGCTTGACCAGTCAGAAATTGCTTTATTTCATACACATTACACTAAACAAAATCCCTAAACAAAAGAACACCCCACCAGTTAAGTAATAAAAAGAAAAGCAATTATAGAAATTATGGCTCAAAACATGTTAATAAATTGGATGTGTTACAACAATTCTTTATTTAAGGTTGGTCCAGAGCTTGTGAATCTACATGTCAAGAAAATATACCTCTTCTCCCTCAGTTTCAGTGTTACTTCTAGACAACTTCCCTCCTCGTTTGGCTGATTTGCTTCGTGCTTCAAGTTCTGCATCCTTATTGGCATGAGCCAAACCCATGATGACTGGAACTCCATGGTGTGGATGATCAACCGCAGCTGTCTCCAAAATCTGCGCAGATATAATATACTTCTTTATTAAAGGAATTTTGTTGACATACCAGCACTACTTAATCGGCAGGCTGAAAAATGTCTTGTTATCAACACGTAGTCAAATAAATAGAAAGGAAGTTTGTTTAGTAAAACACCACATTGTTAAACATTGGCATTTTTGTTACTTTGTCAAAGAAACAAAACAAGTATATTTGACATACATCCTCCTCCTTAGCACACTGTGAAACCAGAAGTGTCAACCATAATTTTTATGTCACTTTTTTAATCAATTGCCATAAGTAAGTAAAAACTCCTTTTGACATAGGTTATACTTTGTCCGATTAGTATTATGGAGCCTCCTGTATGAACTTTACCAAAGATAATACAAACATATAGGTTATACAACATATTCTGCTGTCCAGGCATAGAACTATAATCTGCTCTGACTATGTTAAAGGGTTATACTAAAAGGTTAAGTGTTTTTATTTATATTGCAGAATCATTTACAAAATATTGAATGTATCCTATATGAATTTTCCTCAATGATTTTCCACAAAATTATACATCTATTGATGTAACACTATATATCTTACAAATTTATAACTTAAAAATTAGTTTTAAATGAACAATAAACAACAGAATTAATTATATATCTAAATATTGGCACCTGGACACGGCCGACTAAAGATAATGAACAAGACCATTTTCAGTGTCAGTTAATACCAAGTTTATTTTCATTTTAAAACTAACAGCCATAAGTTGTACCTACCTTTTCCAGAGTGGGTTGGAAAAGAACACAGTTGTTTTGTTTGGTGCTCAGTCTAGCAGCTAGCTGATACAACAGGGGAAGGAATTTGTATGACTTAATGAAGGGAACACTTTCCTGAAAAATAAAACATTTTTAAAAGTAAAGTTTACTATTCTGTTATTCTCTGAATACATTTTATAAAATATTACATGCTACAAAACCGTAAGCACTGATTACAAATTAAAGCATCTCTTATTCTTTAAAGACAGACACTAAAGAAAAACATTCTAAAGAGAAGACATACATTTAACAACTGGTTGACAACATCTGATGAAGCATTTTCAAACCACAGGGAGGTCAGTCTGAACACACGTAGATCATGCTTGTCACCGAGTTTCAAACACTTTATGTAATTTCCGACAGCCTTTTCCAGGAAAGTGTTGCGATCTTCTTCCATCGTAACAACCTCCTGCTCATCAATTTTACTCTGTTTTTCCAGTGTTCGAAGATATCGACTGGAATAAAACAAGAAATTATTTTGTGATTCAAGTACTTTGTGGTATTACTTGAAATCCTAAACTTTAAGCAGTGTTTCACAATACAAAAACATGGACAACCAAACATGTCATTTAAATAATGCATTCCCTGTTTCAAAGAAAGAAAGAAGTGTTTTATTTAACGACGCACTCAACACATTTTATTTAGGGTTATATGGCGTCAGACATATGGTTAAGGACCACACAGATTTTGAGAAGAAACCCGCTGTCGTCACTACATGGGCTACTCTTCCGATTGGCAGCAAGGGATCTTTTATTTGCGCTTCCCACAGGCATGATAGCACAAACCATGGCCTTTGTTGAACCAGTTATGGATCACTGGTCGGTGCAAGTGGTTTACACCTACCCATTGAGCCTTGCGGAGCACTCACTCAGGGTTTGGAGTCGGTATCTGGATTAAAAATCCCATGCCTCGACTGGGATCTGAACCCAGTACCTACCAGCCTGTAGACCGATGGCCTGCCACGACGCCACCGAGGCCGGTCTCCCTGTTTTACTGCCTATAAAAAACACATTAATATACAGTCAGACCTCGTTACAACGACCACGTTCATCCCTGGGTCACTTTGTCGTTATATCAAAATTGTCGTTATATCGATTTATTAATCATTGGCCATTGGGTGTCAGTAGTAACAAGTGATCATTTCTATGCACCATCCTACAGACAGGATAACACATACTAAAGCATTTAATATACCAGTCATGGTGCACTGGCTGGAATGAGAAATAGCCCAATGGTTCCACCGACAGGGATGGATCACAGGCCATCATTAAATAAATTATTATATTATTATTAATCAAAGCACATTCAGAGTCAATTTAATTATTTGGTACCTACATGTACTTCGTTTACAAAATGTCATAAAACTAGTAGACTTGATTGCTCGAAGTTAATCCTTTAATTTAACGATGGTCATTGTAACGAGGTCTGACTGTAATATAAAAGCAAATCTATCGACATTTAACTTGACACCAGGCATGTGCAGGAAATTGTGTAGGATGGGTCTAGACTGCGGGGAGCAAAGTTTAGAGAAGGGGGCTTGGATCATGCTTCCCCAGAAAGTACATTAAGAAAAGAAAATCTGCTTGGAGTAGGGGTTTTACAAACCCACCAACACCACCAAAACCCCCGTCAGTACACATGCCTGGATAATATAGACAAAACCGAAAACAGAACTGCTAATAAAATGTATTACTTTGGATAAAATAACAGCCTGTATGAGGCAACATATCCAGCAGTCATTAACATTGTTGTATCTTATAGATGACTCAACTTATTTGCTATTAATAACAGACCCCAACATACAACTCAACATACTCGCTGTCATTAACAGACTTGAATTTAATGTATAACTCGCCATCATTAACAGACTTGAATGTTCAACTTACTCATTGTTGTTAACAAGTGTCTTGTATTTCTTGGCATCCTTTTTGGCTTTCTTCATGAGTGCTCTTTTAGCTTCATACGTGCTCGACTTCATGTAGTTAACAATGTTCTGATACTGGGCATCAACAAACTGAGCCAAAGACACGTACGCCTCTAGAGCCAAGTCGTCACTGGCAGATATTACCTCTAATAAATCCACAGCCTGCATATCAAAATAACAATTTGTGTCCTTTCTGATAAAACATTCTGCAATATAGGGCTATGAACATGCAAACCTATAAAGAAAACTAAAGTATTGTGTAAATGTTTTAACAGAAGAAAATCAAATGAAACATTTATATTTCATTAAAATAATCAAATATCTTAATTTTAATTCACTTTAAGGTCAAATTTCTCATCACCTAATTTGTTAAGTAATTCCCCTTTTATGCACTGGATAAAAATTACCTGGGACTAAAACACTGGGGCAAAAATAGTGGCAATTTTTGGCTTCTCATCAAAAACCAACAAGAGGAATAATTTCTGGGTAGTGCTAAAAAATGGAATTGTGGAAAAATCTGAAGGCCTTTGATCATCCATAATGAACCATTCCAATTATTCATAACAGCCATTATGGTGCTTAATTAAACATTAATCAGAGTGGAACATCCAAATTAATGATAACACACCCTCTGTAGATAGTTGTCCATGATCACACTTGGATTTTCCGAGCGTGTTTCTGCCAGCCAGTTTCCGTAGGTTCCCAAGGCTACTGGCAACAAACGAACTGCTTCAAAGCTCTCATCATGAAGCTGAAATGTTACAAACAAATATACAATCTTTATTTTTCCTTCACAACTTTGCAGCATAAAGACAAAAGAGAAATCAGGACAGGTCAGGTCATAGTGTTTAATGTGCATATTCAGAACAAGCTATTGTTGTGGATGCCTGTCATGGATGCAGGTGTCGGCCCGGCTTCTCCATCCAGGACAGGAAAAGGGTTGAGATGTATGGGAGAAAGGGGGTATTTTTGGTGCTATTGAATCCCGTAGGATTAAGTAAAAAAGTAAAAATCGGCACAAATTCCTTGAAGTAATTTTGGCATGGTTCATCAAAAGAAAAAGAGGGAGCTAATGCTTACTTTCAAAATTAGTTTGCCAAAGAAAAATCAAATCACATAACTGTTAAAGCCTATCTTTAGTAATAATGACTTGTTTTTGATAATCTATCAAATACAACATGTAAATCCATGATTTAAAGGGACAGACCTCAGTTTTTAAACATTATTAGAGCCGTTTATGATCACCGGCCTCGGTGGCGTTGTGGTTAGGCCATCGGTCTACAGGCTGGTAGGTACTGGGTTCGGATCCCAGTCGATGCATGGGACTTTTTAAATCCAGATACCGACTCCAAACCCTGAGTGAGTGCTCCGCAAGGCTCAATGAGTAGGTGTAAACCACTTGCACCGACCAGTTATCCATAACTGGTTCAACAAAGGCCATGGTTTGTGCTATCCTGCCTGTGGGAAGTGCAAATAAAAGATCCCTTACTGTCTGTCATAAAAGAGTAGCCTATGTGGCGACAGCTGGTTTCCTCTAAAAACAGTGTCAGAATTACCATATGTTTGACATCCCAATTAATAGCCGATGATAAGAAAAAAAAATCAATGTGCTCTAGTGGCGTCGTTAAATAAAACAAATTTTACTTTGAAATGAAACATTACTTATATTTTATTGTTTAGATTATCCGTAGATTTCCGTAGAACCGAAGTGTTTTATATTTTTAAAAACTCACATGTGTTTGAGAAGTAGCGGCTTATTGATTAGAGTGCCTGTCTATTTTTAAAAACTCACATGCGTTTGAGAAGTAGCGGCTTATTGATTAGAGTGCCTGTCTAATTTTAAAAACTCACATGCGTTTGAGAAGTAGCGGCTTATTGATTAGAGTGCCTGTCTATTTTTAAAAACTCACATGCGTTTGAGAAGTAGCGGCTTATTGATTAGAGTGCCTGTCTATTTTTAAAAACTCACATGCGTTTGAGAAGTAGCGGCTTATTGATTAGAGTGCCTGTCTATTTTTAAAAACTCACATGCGTTTGAGAAGTAGCGGCTTATTGATTAGAGTGCCTGTCTATTTTTAAAAACTCACATGCGTTTGAGAAGTCGCGGCTTATTGATTAGAGTGCCTGTCTATTTTTAAGGATATTTCCTGTTTTAATGTCACAGACTCTTATTTCACTCTATTGTAACTTTATTCAAATGAGTTACAGGTTTGTAAATGAACTAAACTTAGTGTCCAATTTTTACGGGTTAAAACTAGGTTCTGTGCATTTAAGCTGTCCTACATTAAAAATTAATTGTAATTTGCAGTTTTTTAAACAAAATATATAATACCGTATTGTTCCTATTTGTAGCGCCCATGTGCGATGCAAAACACAAAGGGGGCGCGCTAATTAGAGTACTAGAACACGTTTCGTAATACGTGTGAAAAATCCTCGTATCAAACTGTCAATGCGTCTGGCTCGCTGAGACATCAAAAGCTTTGCCGCCGAGTCACTCCACCAGTGAAATTGTTGACATTTGACTCCAGTTTGCAGTTTGCAGTTTAGTTAAAGTTATCATTTACCCGTTTTTTAAATGGTGTTACGGTGTCGGTGTAAATACCTACCGGTATGTTTGTACTTCCGGTTTTGAACATCGTTAACGGAGTGTCGTGCGTTCATTCTGCGTGGGGATAACAGCGACATACATTTGATAAACGACATGTGTGACATACTGTTCACCCATACTAGTGTCGTAGTGCTTCACCTGTTTGGATTTTATTTGTTTACCGATTATAATCCTTGCAAGTCAGCAGTCAGGTAAGCCAGTTTTACTATTTTACGGGTACCGTTTCATGATACATTTCTCGTGATCATAGGGGGCGCTACAAATAGGAACAATACAGTATGTATATTAAAATTATAATAGTGATAACACTATCATGTTTTTCAATTTGTTATGATTTCACTGTTACAATTACTATTTTATTGGTTTCGCTAATGTGTAACCAATAAAACTACATTTGCAGCACTGATATATGTTAGCAAATCGGAAAACAGTCACGTTTTTCTCTAGTGGAAGCAGAATTGGGCAATTATATTATTTAATCAATTTGCAAGAATTTTACGTTTTGTAAGTCTTACTCTGTTGCATTTTGTTTAGGTAAAACAAATTACATATGATTAAGCATTTGAACAAAATGTGACACACCATTAACACTATTATTTTGTTCCCTTTTAAATTTCGAAGCTTATCTCTAATATTCACATTGAATTGATCGATTGAAATATATTTTCTTGTTAGTGAAAAACAAATGGATTAGACACATACCTCAAGTCATGTACTAACTAAACAAATCAACAGTCATACCTTTAAAATATGTCATACCTTTTCCAAATTAACTAAACCAATCAACCATCATATGAAAATAAGAGATACCTTTTCCAAATTAGAAATGAGTGTTTTCATCAGATGTTTAGCAATGTTGTGCTCTGCTCTGGCCCAATATAACTCTGCTTCCTCCAGGTCAACACGCAGCTTGTTCTCACTGTCTGAGCCCACACTGTCCTTCAGATCAGAGATGCACCGTTCGGATACCTGTTCAAACAGGTCAACAATTTCACTGTCTGAACATATCCTTCACAGAGATATGACAGACTTAAATATTACTATGACCTTACTCCAATTAAACCAAATGAACCAGTATGTTACACATTTAAAAGCTACAGATATACTGGAGTATTGTCAACATTTGTTTTCCTTCTCCAAAATATATATAACTTAAAATGGTAAAAACATTGTGAAATCTAGATAGCCCAACTGACAGACTTTGAGGAGTCCTAATTAATATAAAATGTGAAACTGCGGTGTAGGAATGGGTATATTATAAGAATTTTGCATTACAATATATGGCAATATGGGTTTCAAGTATCACAATATGTCTCACAGTATATCAGTTACAGCAGCGTCAACTAATTAAAAGTAAGGCTTGTAACAAAATATCAAAATAAAGAAAATACATAATATAAGTTGAAGTTTATTATTTAAAACATGAAAGATTTAATATTGTTAGGGGTTTTCTTTTTCTACAGGGGCTTGATGCACAGTCGGTCTAGGATCGATCCCCATGGGTGGACCCACTGGGCTATTTCTCGTTCCAGCCAGTGCTCCACAACTGGTCTAACAAAGGCCGTGGTATGGTGGGATGGTGCATATAAAAGATCCCTTGCTGCTTATGGAAAAGAGCAGCCCATGAAGTGGCGACAGCGGATTTCCTCTCTCAATATCTGTGTGGTCCTTAACCATATGTCTGATGTCATATAACCGTAAATAAAATGTGTTGAGTGCATCGTGAAATAAAACATTTCCTTCCTTCCTTTTTCTACATCTACAATCACAGTTAAAAAAATCAATCGAATCTAAGAAACCAAGGTTTCCTAGCGACACCTTAGTTGGTACCACAGCACATTCGTATGTTACAGCACACCAGTGAATAAACACTGCCGTAAAGCCAATACCTGGTATCTGCCGGAATCCCTAGCCAGCTGTGCCAGTGTGTGCAGATGGTCTGACAGACCGGCCTGGAGTCCCTTGTCCTGGCATTTCCTCATCAGCAGTTTAATCAGGGAACATCGGATATTTAACACAGGATGAAGGAACTCAAAGTCGTTAGTTACCAGCTTCTCACTGTTCCATTTCTCCACTATATCCAACAAGTGGCCATCTTTTCTGTAAATATTATACTACCAATTAGTCTTGTCAATGTTATCAAACTACTCTCCCTAACAAATTAGTTATCTTAAAAATTTTACAAAAAACTAAAAAACCTATAATTTCAAAAGGTGGATATTACAACAAGTTATCATCTACTTTATAAATACTAAATTAATTTACTTCCAACATCTACCTGATCAATCAAAAGCATATTGTTTAGCTTTCATTTCTATTAGTGAAAACTTTCTAAAAACATAAATACAGATGTTTTTAAACCTATTCACTAACTGTAATGATAGAACATTCTGTTTGACATAACAAGCTAATTGGAGTTTAGGGACTTATAATGTTTGCTATTTTTACACTGTGTTGCAAGCATCAATAACTTTCCAGTAAGAACACAAAACATCCTATGAAAGACATGATTCCATTAGCAAATGTAAATCATTTATTTCTGTCACAAGTCAATGTTAGTATGTTGTATATAGCTTGTAGAATTGTATTTTAGTATCTGCTTACATAGGTTTACTTGTATTTCAGCTGTGCATAATATGTATATTTTATAGTGGCACGGATGTATCGTTGTTTGGTAAGGATATATTGCACGTGTGTATCGCACAAGGTAGTCTTACTGCATTGCAGACATAAGCTAGCCAATTAGAAATGAGCTTGTTTAGTTCAGACCATAAAAGTACGTGCAGAGTATAGGTGTGTGCACTGCATAAGATCTGGATTATAGCCATATACATCACATTAGATCGGAGTGAATTTTTGGTTCTTGACAAAGGGTTAAGCTATATGGGTTGTATATAGCCATGAGTAGACATTTATCTATTTTGTAAAAATTAACTTTTGTTGAAAGGTAATGTTAGTAGTTAAAGGTGTGGTAACATTGTGTAAAATATTTATAATGTTGGATTGTACATGTTATAATAAATTTTGTATATTTAGACATAATGTATATTTTATTGAGTTTATGACACTTGGTGATAGAGGTTGTATAATTTCAGTGTTGGTCAGAAGCCTAAGAGGTGAGGTGCATGAGCCCATTCATCGACCAGTGTGACGTCATTGGCCAGTGTGACAGACCTCGTCGTTAACCCTTTGAACCCGTCATACCGATATTGCGGGATGAACGAGTAACTCGATAACCCGTCATACCGATATATCAGTTTGTGACTTGTCTCTGTATTTGTTGACATTTCCGTGGCAACCAACCAACCAATCGGTAATTTGTTTTACATCAGCTTCCTGTGTGCATATATGTACTTCCTTTACAAACAAGCGAACGTCCATTTTTGACAAAAATACGCGAACATTTGAATAGTTTTTGGCCAATATAATGAAACAAACATTCACCGCAATGCAGGCGGCTCGTATATTATTTGATAGCGACTCAGACAAAGAACCTGGACAAGTAAACTACAATCACAATGATGATTTTGTGTCTAAAGTGATCAAAATAGTGTACCAGAATGTCACGAATCTAGCAGTAGTTCAGAAAATGATTCACCTGTCCAGTCAACGTAAATACCTGTAAACAACAACCGACCAGAGCGAGGCGTGGGCCTGTCCCATTTGTACCAGCGACACCACCTCCAGAATGGAATAAACAAGTTGATAGTTTTGTGGAACCTGTTTTCAATCCAAACAAAACACCGGGCCCCCAGAACATCCCTTTGAACATAAATAAAGATAGTACGCCTGTTGATTTTTTAAAAATGTTTTGGTCAGAGGAAATTTGGACTTTACTTGTAACAGAAACAAACAGACAGGCCAACTATGTCAAGTTATCAAAGCCTACAAATTATTATGCAGTCTTTTTGTCCTGTAACTGTCCCAGAAATGAAGGCTTTCTTTGGATGTAGAATTGCCATGGAGATGCTTGTTTATAAAGATCGTTATGAACAATATCGGAAAAAGAAAAATAACTTGCTCTCGCCTACCCCTAGTTTTGCTAGTATTTTTACCCGGGACCGCTTTCTGGCAATTTGGACATTTCTTCATTGTGTGGATGAGCAGGGAACCGACATAGATAAATCTGACAAAATGTACAAATGTAGGCCTTTATTCGAATACCTCATCAAACAATTCAGGAAATTCTATGTTCCAGAATGCGAGTTGTCACTTGATGAAGGAATGATACCTTCTAAGAATTCGCTGTCGATTCGACAATATATCAAAGACAAACCCATCAAGTGGGGCATAAAAACCTTCTTGCTGTGTGAAGGAAAGTCTGGATATATTGTCGACGCGGAAATATATACAGGCAAGAAAGACCCTGATGAGAACTACATCCCTGAACTTGGTGCGACAGGTAACTTGTGTGTCCAACTTAGTTCTCATTACCGGGGACAGAACTACTATTTTTATACTGATCGATTTTACACATCAGTGATTTTGTGTAAATATCTTATCAAGGAGCATAACATCAATCTCTGTGGGACGATACAAACTAATAGGAAGAATTTCCCAAAGATGTTGATCAACAAAAAAATGGCCAGAGGACAGACACAGTTAATTTTTGACGGAAGTGTTGCAGCACTGGTTTGGTGTGACAAGAAACCAATCTACTTTTTGTTTTCAAAACATATCAATGTGCCCAATGTTCACGTACCAAGGTATGATGCTCATGAACATAAACGCATACCAGTCGACTGCCCTCAAATTGTGAAATCATACAAGGAATTCATGGTTGGAACGGACAAAAACAACCAAATGACGCGGCTACAAAAGTGTCGACATCATTACAGGTGGCCACGCAGATTGAAAGTGAAATTTTTCATGTGGACAGCATTCAATGCCTACATTCAAGAGAATTGTGTCAACCCCCATGAACAAGCTGGTCGCAGAACAATAACATTTCACATGTTTATTGAGAACTTGTGTCAAGACTTGATTGGTACATTTCGCCGATCCGCAGCACCCAGTCGAGATTTGACACCTGCACAGGATACTCGACTGTGTAACAACGAGCAAACACCTGTTCATATTGTGGAGCGAGCAGACCATGCTACAGGAAACAACGTGTGTGTAGTGTGCAATGAAAAGCACAAGCGTGCAAAACTGAAAAATCCTGGACTGTTATACAAGGACTTGCCATCAAAGAAAAAAACTGTTTTCTGGTGTCCTACCTGTCAGGTGTTTCTATGTGTTGGGACAGGTGTCAACAATTGTTTTCGTGCATATCACACCCTAAAGGAATACTGGAAATGAACCTACCTGTGAAATCATGTTGATGTGGTTTGGACATTATAGCAGAGCATACTGCACATTCCATTTCAAATCTATTTGAGTTGACATTTGTAGGATTACCTGTAATTAGGTACCTATACGTGTAAATCGTGTGATGTAAGTATAATAACTGACAACCTGTTTTTTATAAACCTCAGTTGTATAACATATATTGTTCAATAATAATAGTTTGCAGAATGATATTGTTTGTTTTATTGATTATAGTTAATTTCTCCTGCTTACCTGTAATCAACTTACCTGTATTACCTGATATTTTTTGTAATAATAGGGAGAAAATACCCGTACCTCATCTGTCAATGTTTTGTCAAAATTTCAAATAATTGTTATTATAAACAACCAAGTTCTGGCTGCTTATGCTAATTCATATATATAAATCCAACTTCTGATTAGGATGGCCAGGGTGGAAAGGTAATAGGGTAAAGGATGATAGGGTTCAAAGGGTTAAAGATGATGACATCATAACTGTTGTCATGAGGATAACACCTTAACCATCGTCGTGAGAATGACAACAACATCATGATGACAATTAACCGTTGTTGTGGGAATGACAACATCGTCATGATGACAACACCTTAACTGCCATCAATCGACATAAACATCACAGATATAAATACTACCATCCCTCACTTTTAAAGTGAATCAGAAAAAATTGAGGGTGAAGCTGCTCATTTCAGAGATAATGGATAGTGTCTATGACTACCCTAGTTCTACACAAAATTTGAGTACTTTTTTCCCACTGGTACCCCTCACGTTTCAAGCACAAGGCTAATTAAGACAGTGGTACTTAGATGAGATAAAAGTGCATACATTTTTTGCTCAGATGAAACTTCTTTTTTTTTTACACCCAACACAAGCCAAATAATGTATTTATTAAATATCATGTATGTTCGGCATATTTGTCGTGTTCAGTGTTTTTGCGTATTCATGGTTTCCTCTTCACTGTCAGAACTGATACTAGTGAACGCCGACATTGTTTACCATGGTTACAGCAAGAATGTTTTTCAAAGATGTCACGTTCCATACGATTGACAAGTACCGTGTGGCAACACGTCCGATTCAATTGGTCCGATTGACTTGTGCGAGTGACTCGGTCTGATTCTATCGTATCGTGTAACAGGCCCTTAACTGTCATCGTGGGGATGACATCATCATCATGACAATGCCTTAACCGTCATCGTGGGGATGAAAACATTGTTATGATGACACTACCTTAACCGTCATTGTGGGAATGACAACATCATTCTGATGACAATACCTCAACCGTCATCATGGGGATGACATCATTATTCTGATAATACCGTAACCTTCGTGGGAATGACAACATGGTTGTGATGACAATACCATAATTATCACTGTTGGGATGACAACATCGTTGTGATGACAATACCATAACTGTCATCGTGGGGATGACAACATTGTTGTGATGACAATACCATAACTGTCATCGTGGGAATGACAACATGGTTGTTATGACAATACCATAATCGTCATCATGGGGATAACAACATCATTGTGATAACAATACCATAACTGTCATCGTGGGGATGACAACATTGTTGTGATGACAATACCATAACCATCATCATGGGGATGACAACATCATTGTGATGACAATACCATAACTGTCATCGTGGGGATGACATTGTTGTGATGACAATACCATACCTGTCATTGTGGGGATCACAACATTGTTGTGATGACAATACCTTAACAGGCATCATGGGGATGACAACATCGTTGTGATCACAATACCTTAACAGTCATCGTGGGAATGACAACATTGTTGTGACGACAATACCATAACCGTCATCGTGGGAATGACAACATTGTTGTGACGACAATACCTTAACCGTCATCGTGGGAATGACAACATTGTTGTGACGACAATACCATAATCGTCATCGTGGGAATGACAACATTGTTGTGACGACAGTACCTTAACCGTCATCGTGGGAATGACAACATTGTTGTGATGACAATACCTTAACGATCATCGTGGGAATGACAATATTGTTGTGATGACAATACCTTAACCGTCATCGTGGGGATGACAACATTGTTGTGATGACAATACTTTTAACTGTCATTATGGGAATGACAACATTGTTGTGATGACAATACCTTAACTGTTATCATGGGGATAATGTTGTTGCGAGGACGACAACACCTTAACCGTCGTCATAGAGGATGACAACTTGGTGGCTACTTAGTTGTTGTTTGGATAACAGTGACATCATCATCGGTGTGGATGATAGCATCCAACATGTGAATATATGTGGTTCATTCACCGACATGTCCTATAGACAAACTGCCATATTGTTTGTTATTCATATATACCTTGCCATGTGCTTATCTGAGCTGTGTTTAACATTGATATTTTATTTTGATATTTATTTGGGGGATGTAGTGGTGTAGTGTACATTTTTAAATCTAGTAGTGTAAATATTAATATGTTGTGCATGTGTGTGTGAAAGGACTAAAAAAGTGTGATAGATGTAGGCTGAATGGTGATATGTGTATTTTATTAAATAAGACTGAATGTAAATAAAGCGTGTGAAAAGTGTTTGGTTGTTGGTGGTCTTTTTAGTTGCCAGGTCGTGACAATTTCATAAAGTTACTGTTTTCCACTTCCATTTTAGTTATTCGGTCAAGCAAATAGTAAGAGACTGTTATGTAATAGATGATAAAAGAGTGAAGATCTTTCAGACTACTTACCTCCGAGTGACTGCCAACACGTCATCAACCTGCGCCAGGCAGTGCAGTTTACACAGTACAGGATATATGCTGCGACAACTCTCCAAATTGACGTCACCACTTTTCAAAACACTTAATCTGAACACATAAAAACAATCATAAATTATAATACAATATTAAAATATGACAAATCTATAAAATAGCATGAATTATTCATGTTTTATTCCAATAAAATTTATATTCGTATTTTTCTAAGCTGGTTGAAAATACATGAAACAAACAAGGTTGAGAGTAAAAGGTATTTCAGTGTATTCTATCAAACAACCCTTTTTATTTATTGTATGGCATAACACGAGGTGAAAACTGTACTTTAAAGTGATATAAATATAACTGTCACCCTGGGTATTACCCAAGACAGAGTTGTTTGAAGTTATGAGGTCAGGTTAATTAGAACAAAGTTTGTTTAAAACTAATTTTCCAAAGAGACATATAATTTGCTTATTAATCATCAGCTATCAGATGTCAAACATTTGGTAATTTTAACATGTAGTCTTAGGGACGTAACACATTAATTTTTCAATTAGTTGCAAGGAATCTTTTATATGGTCCATCCCACAGATAGGATAGTACCCTGGGAGTTGCTACACCAGATGTGGAGCACTGGCTGGAATGAGAAATAGCCTAATGGGCCCACTGTTTAGGATCAATCCTAGACCGTCCTCGCATCAAACAAGCACTTTATCACTAGGCTATGTCCTACCTCACAAATTGTAAAGAATCTACTACGACAATACTATATAATCTGTTTTTCTATTTTTTAATTTACCGAGCCGTATTTACTGCTATCTTAGAAAGAGACATCTGTCCATCTTTCAATGCATCCAATGCACAGTACAAGGCTTGGTGAAAACCCATTCCAGAATCCAGTCTGAAGTAAAAGAAAAAGTCAAATGAACAACAGGTTTTTATTTTAAAACACTTTCCTGATCTCTCTTTTCATAAAAAATATAATACTGAAATATCCACCAGCCAAATCAAAAATAGTTGTTAACCGTACATGTTTGTTTAAGTATCTGGTCACATGATCAAGTACTTCTTTCTTTTTTGTTTTTAAGAATCAAGATCACAACACTCCTCCCCCCATTCTCTCTCTCTCTCTCTCTCTCTCTCTCTCTCTCTCTCTCTCTCTCTCTCTCTCTCTGTGTCTCTCTCTGTCTGTCTGTCTCTCTTTTTCTCTTATTCATTCACCTCATGAAGTCTGCAATGTTATATCACACTTGTTGCACAATCATGTACACGTAACTCAGCGAAATATCCATCATATTTGACACAAACAAATTTAAACTTCCTCCATTACCTAGAAGGAATATTCAGATTCCACTGTCCTGCTCTCCAGGCAGCCTCGTACTGCAGTTCCTGAACCTCAGGAGACATGTTTTGTTGGCTTGCAGTAGATATACCTTGTAGACACAACTCAAGCATGCTCTCGGCCCCAAAGTTCTGTATTGTCTGGAAAAACAGTAATCCAGATCTTCAAAGAAATGCACATGGGTTTGACTGTCCAATAACCTAATACATGTATCCATATCAATATAATCTAAGTACCTAGTGCAAAACATTAAATTAAAAGAAGAAACCTGCTGCTGTGAAAAGCATCACCATTTATTTTTTTAATAACAAAGATTTGTTTTTACATATTCACACAAACCAAACATATATAATATTTACATTCTATTATGTAAACAATAATGATATCTTCAAAGATCTAACAAAACTAAAGGTTAACAAAATCAAATTTACAAAATATGTCAAAAGGTTACTGTTTATTTGGGGTTTTGTGAGGGGTTTAAACTACCAGAAGGAACAAACAGAACAAAACAAGAACTTAGTTATTTTCATGTTTACCTGTAAAAGTCCAAGCTGATGGGAAAGTGCAGCATTTTTCATCTCAATGTCGTAAGTGATCACAGCTTTTTCCCATTTGTTTTCATGCAGATAGGTTTTCACTCTAGTTGCAAATAAAAAACATTTTCAATATCTCATCAAACGCATCACAAAATACTCCAAACGTTTTGGCAGCTTCTCGATGCCTTCCTCAGGGGATTGCAATTCTCAGTAACTATTGTTCAAACGGTCATTTCTAAGCATACCAGAATGGACATTACATAGTTACTGAGACTTGCAATCCTCAGAGGAAGCCAGCAACGAAACATTGAGAGTATTTTGTAATATGTTTGATGGGATATAAAAAAAGTACACCAATTTGGGAGTTCATGCAGTATATATTTGATACATTTTTGCAACCTTTGAAGAAATATCGCATTGTAAAGGTTTAGTCATGTAAATCACTAATTTTATATAGAAAATTTGAAAAAGAAAATCAGCTTTCATAATAATCAATAATTCCATTGTTCTTTGATACATTTCATAAATTACACACAAACAAAACAACAAAATGCTACATGAGTGGCAGTTAGATACAATTTATCTTAAGAAAAGTTTTAGCAAAAGTGAGTTGGATACATTTATAAATGCTATCTAACTGGCTTGAGCATAGTATTGTATTTCCTCAAAAACAAAGATTACAATAAAATGAAAATATTGGTTTCAAATAAATTATTTACAGCACTAGTGCTGATAGCTACTGGTTTTAATTTTAGTCGCCTGTCTGTGTTTGACACTTAAGAATATCTCTAATTCAATCTTCAATGTATGTTGGATATCACAATGTGACATGATCATAAATCTTTTAAGACATTATATACTAATCTAATCCACAAGACAATAGTCGAGCTACAAGCGTTAGAAGCCAGTGGTAAAGCCTGTGTCACCTGGAAGATGAATCAGCCAGTCTCCCAGCGCCACAGCCATAGATTCCATCTGGGTCCCCAATACAGCGGTACGCTTCCAGCATCAGGTCCTGAATACCAACACACGTCTGGCTGGAGGTGGGCGAGCTCAGCGCATCCATGCGAGTGTTTTGACTGAACTCCTGGGATACCCGCTCCGACTGAGACTGCGAGCTCGTCCGATCATCACCTCTGTGGCATAACAAAGGAATGTTTAACACCCCAGAACAGTAATGGGGAAACCCAGATGAGTATCAATCCCACAACCCATCAAACCTCAAGTGGGAACACTGAGCTACATCCCATTCCCTCTCTATGATAAACAACTAATTTTAGTTAAATCAACTTAAACAAATCTGGAAAAATGTATTGTAAAATAATGTAATAAATAATCTCTTTCAAATAAACAGCATAAAGCTAACTTGCAATTCAAAGGTGTCATATTAACTCACGACAGTATTTTGTAACACTGTTCAACTTTGACATCAAATGACTATCCAAACATATACAAAATAATCAGTACACTTAAAACTTTTTGAGATAGGGAATATTCAAATTCTTTTACTTGATTTATCATGCCAAAAAATGAAATGTGTTGCACAAAAGTAAAAAAGTAAAAAAAAACATCAGGAAATATAGAAAACACAAACCATACCTTTTTGTATCTGACCAGATCTCTGAATACAATATTGTAGAAAAGTAAGCACTACAAAATTGGGCTGCCTTGGCCACTTCCAAATAGTCTATATCCAGCCAGAAGTTATTGTCCCATTGTGTCAACACTTGGCTGAAACACAAACCAACCATACATAATAACATATATCATTACAAAATGCACTATTTGTACTTTATATTATATTCTGTTAAAGCAGATATTATCATAAAAAGACAAATACACACACACACATCACATACACAAATAGGAAACAGTTATGTTAAAGGTGCACAGTAAACAAAAAACATCTTACTTTTGTTTAGGTCGATCTTGCTGCCTCAAGTATTGTACAATATTTAGCATAGTTTGAACTGCATCCTTATTTAGGCATATGGATGTTTCACCTACAAAATAAATGTAATCAAACAAAATATTCCAGCTGTCATTAAGGTCAACCGACTACATAATACTGTTAATGGAAACATTTCATAATTTTGATGTTGTTTCAATTAACCACATCTTTTGACATGTTTATCTCTGCTCACAGAAGGACAGCCTTTATGGCAACAAGTTCTGACCTCACCACAAATATATATTCTGGAGATAAATGCTGTGTTATTTTAGCCTAAGAGTTTCTCTGTAAAACGTAATAAATACATTTTTGAAAAATTGGGAAAAGGGTCACTTTTTTAAAATATTATCTTGTAACTGAAGTTGATGGGTGCTAAAAAATGGCAAACATTTCAATAATCATGTACACAGAAAAGTTCTATAATTACATAACATTTGTATATTGTACATTTTCCTAATCGTCACACAATTTTTAAACAACATTGATGAAAATGACAATGAAAAAAAAATCTGAATGGTATTGAAAAAGTAAATATTACTGTAAGCTTTTCAGCAAAGAAACAGTACATTTATTAAGATTACTATGAAAGAAAAACTAAGTACCTGACAAAAGCTGTGTGGTACTGGATCTGCCTTCCATGTGAAGCACGAGCTGACAGTGTTCATGGAAGAAACTGGATATTCTGTTGGACAGGATGGCATGATAAACCCGGCTCCCAGTCAACAAGATGTCATGAATCAGGAATGGCAAAATGGCTTCACAAAACTTGGACTGAACAGAATATGTGTGGTTATTTAGAGTGAATTTATTCATAACCAGCAATGTTCAAGTTAAGTACTTACATTCTGCATAGTAAACAAACTTCTCTTTCATACAAAGTTTACATTTTGAGAGAAATAACTTTTATTTGCAAGCGATTTTGCATAACCAATTACTCAGCTGATTTAATTTAATAAACATATTACTTCATAAACCGATAACCAACACAAACATTTTTAACTTAAATTAAATGTACTATTGTTTTGTTTCTGGTTAAATGTTGTCCACTATTCAGCTGCTATTTGTGTCACACTAGTTATTATGTAAAGTTAAATAGAAATCAATTAAAACAATCAGTTCATGAATGTACATTATAAGGGATTTTGTTTTGTTATTACGTACAGTGAAACCCATCTAAACTGGATATCCACTGGAAAAGTAAAAAGTCCACTTTTAACCTTCTGACTATTGCATCCCAAATTCGGCAAGAATTTTCACTAGACAACAATGGTGGCACATCATGGTCATTTTCAGGGATCAGTAGCTGATTGTTACAGTTAATTTGATAATAAATTTGATCGTTTTGCCAACAACGAAAATCACCAAATATTGGGATATGAATTGTTGTTCGGGAGTGGGGTGGGGGGTGGGGGGTGGGGGGTTAATTTCTGGTCAGAAAACCACTGTTATCGGGAATAATAGACCTAAATATTGGACAGCTGGCCACAAATGCCGGCAAGTAAAAGCAACTTTTTTCTAAAAAAAATTGCCAAATTTTAATCAACATTAATTCATCTAAATTATCATAAAAAATATAAATACCCACGAAAATAATACTTACCGATTCAAATATGAACTTTATTTTATGTATTTATAAAACATTTAAGTGAATATATGCGAGTAAAAATTATAAACTTGTACCCACTCAAATGTGGTTTTTGTCACAAATTAATTCAGTATTCTAAAGGTTAATGAGTATCCAGTTTAGCGAGTTTCTATTTTGTTCAAGTATTTAAAAAAGGATCGTGAAAAAAGTCCAGTTTCGAGGGAATTCTAATTTAGTGAGGGTCCAATTTTCTGGGGTTTCACTGTATATTACTTATACAGGGAAAACCACAAAATACCCATTCATACCTTAATTGTACATATTGGTTTTAGAAGTCTGAGCATTTCATTAGAAACTGCCCCACTTTGCAGTAAAGCACATGTGATGTCTGTCAACCAGATATCATAGTCTGCGTGATGAACAATCCACATGTCACAGTCCACATCACGGTCAAAGTCTTCTACATTTGCTGGAAGTTGCATCTAAAACAAAATTTACAAACAAGTCTTATGTCAAAGCAAAGGAAAGGAAAGTTTATCAACATTTAATAAGACATCAACACCTTTTAAAATTTTAGCTAACATGTTTATTTTGACACTTGGTCGAGACAAAATCTGCTGTCTCCACATTAATATTGATACTATCGGACAATTAAATGGAAAACATAATTTTTATGATTTTCAGTAAGAAAAACATGGTGGAACTGATGGACAAAGAAAGAAAGAAGTGTTTTATTTAACGACGCACTCAACACATTTTATTTACGGTTATATGGCATCAGACATATGGTTAAGGACCACACAGATTTTGAGAGGAAACCCGCTGTCGCCACTACATGGGCTACTCTTCCGATTAGCAGCAAGGGATCTTTTATTTGCGCTTCCCACAGGCAGGATAGCACAAACCATGGCCTTTGTTGAACCAGTTATGGATCACTGGTCGGTGCAAGTGGTTTACACCTACCCATTGAGGAACTGATGGACAAACAATGACTGATGCAGGCTAAGTGTGATAATATTCATTCATTTCAACTTATTTTCGTCCTTATATCCAATTAAGGTTCAAGCACGCTGTCCTGAGCCCTTAAGAACTCGCTCTGGGTTGGAGCCGGTACTGGGCTGCAAACCCTGTACCTACCAGCCTGTGGTCCAATGGCTTAACCACTACGCCACCGAGGCCGGTGTGTGATAATAGAGGACGGTTGCCAAACAAGTCTTGAAAACCCACCTTCTTTTTCGCAGGCCTAAAGGGATGAAGATAGGATAAAAGATGTCCATCAGGTAGCTTCATTTTGTACATAGCATAGAATTCGGCTCCTTCCTTTGTAGCAAACATCGTCTTCAGCACCTCCCCTGCTGACTTCACTACATCAATACTAAAAACAAAACAGTGAACAGTCAATAAAAGATATTTTCTACTAAACTTACATGTAGTTACTGTAGCAATGGATCTGGTCTAAAAACTTCATATACTAAGAATGTAAGGGATGGATGCATGGATTCTGGGAGGGTCGATGGGTGGATGTTGGATGGATGAAAGAGTGAATGGATGGATGGAGTCTGGGAGGATGGATGGATGGATGGATGGAGTCTGGGAAGATGGATGGATGAAAGGGTGGATGGATGGATGGATGGATGGATGGATGGATGGATGGATGGATGGATGGATGGATGGATGGATGGATGAATGGATGCAAGGATGGGTGGATGGATGAATGGATGCACAGATGGATAGATCAACAGTTTTTGGGTGACGGGTGGCTATACACAAATATTTTTTTTAAGTATATTTAAAATGTACATAATAGTACGACTTTAAATTAACAAATAAAGAGCGAAAGGTCAATATAAATGATTATATATTGACGAGTGTAATAGCAGAATGGATAATAGTTATGGATACATTATAGAACAGGCAACCATTAAAAGCACTATTCACCATGGATCTACTAAATAATCATTAAGCTGGTGAAAGATTGTGCAGTATTTCTCTTTGTTGATATCACCACAAAAAGCTGCCAGTGCTGCTCGCAATTCTGTTTTTAAAGCTGGTTTTGGCAATGATATTGCACAAAGGTCAACAGGTCCAATAATTCCGAGGCAGCAGGTGGCTTCCTGTGAGACTGGTTGTACCGGACACTGAGCAAGATGTAGCAACTTGCAAACCAGCTGGCACAATAAAGAGCCGTCTTCATTTTCTGCAATATAGACATTGTTGGTTTTTAATCAACAAAGGAAAATAGGGTTTCTTGGTTCTTTGTTTTCAAGGTCATTTTGATAATTTTAAAGGACTTTTGACCACTTATCTTCTGGGCCATCAATGTTTTTTTCTGAATGTAATGAAATAGAAAATCAGGGCCTTTTTGCACAAGATAGCTTAATAGACAATTTTGCAACACAGTACATATTATACATTTTCTACACTACTAATTTTTTCGCAATACACAACCTCTATTACAATTGAATAAAAAAATTGCAGAAATCATCCAAATAAACCATATTGCATACAATATATTCTTTTAATTAAATTTTATATTTTGCTTAAAAGTAAAATTTTTAAAATACAAACTTAAAATTATATTATGAATATTGCAAATCAGATCTTCAAGTAACTGATTATTCAACACGGATGTCCTTAACAGAAAAAGATAATTAAATCTATGGGTTCTAGCTGTCAACCCTTGAAACAAACAGCAAACAAAACGAGAGAGAAAAAAGATTGCTAATACCATGGCACTGCTGGACAAGGCTGGACAAATCTGTAGACTCTGAAGCAAGCAAAGTTTGCAGATATCTGATGCCTTCAACACTTCTCTCTGTCAGTGTCTGGTGGTCGCCATATACATCCACGAAGTGCTTAATTTCCTGATGTACAAAATTAAGGTAAAACATTAACACAGGATATCTGATTGAGTACGTACATTATTACACACACATTAAGAAATGCAGGGCACAATATTTCACATGAACCACTGTTCTGTTCACATGTCAGTTACACAAAATTAACTTTACGCGAACCGTTAATTGATTATGTCGTGACCTGTAGACATTCAGAAATTAAACTCGCAAACTTCACGATTACAGGAAGTTTATTCACACAGAATACTATTAGTATTCTGACAAATGTTTTAGACTGATTTTTAGATACTTGATGTGCAGCAAGCCAGTAAATAATATTATATTGCAACAGTTGTAACTTGTGACCAGTCTAAACTAAATGCTCAGTATATAGTCGAGCCAAAAGTTTTAAACAAATGTGCATGGACTGCTGGGGACGGCTAAATTATCTGCTGCTATTTTATCTTTAAAGGAATATATGTAGACATAATATTAGATAGCCTATAATTTTACAAATGTTGAAAACGTAAAAAGGAATCCAAAAGTGTCATAAAAGTTGAAAAATACGAACATTGCATAATGTGCTTTAAAAAAGAAACATTTGGAACGTCAATGTATAGATGTACTATCAATAAAGTGAAGTGTA
Source organism: Gigantopelta aegis (assembly GCF_016097555.1). Taxonomy (NCBI): domain Eukaryota; kingdom Metazoa; phylum Mollusca; class Gastropoda; order Neomphalida; family Peltospiridae; genus Gigantopelta; species Gigantopelta aegis. The sequence goes on from NC_054702.1 coordinate 49,744,425, forward strand.
CTACAGTTGAGAAAAAATTGACTTTTGATGTTTACATACAAATTGTCATGTAATATCAGTGTTAAAGGGTGGTGTTTCTTTTTACGTTATTATAAGATTTGTTTTTATCATTCTAAACATGCACCAGTGAGTTGTGTATCAGTGAGTTGACTGTTTTATAATTTAGAGGAACTGGACATTTGTTGTTGTTGGGGGGGGGGGGGGGGGGGGGGGCGTAATCTGCTGTATACCAAATTTTACATATTACAGTCAACTCTTTTTATATCCTGAGCATGTTACAGTATGTGATAATCGTATTGTTGTGAAAGCAAACCGTATTGTTACGTATATGTAAATATATAGTAATTCAACTCAAACAACATAATGCGAGATGTTTTTATTACTTTGCATGCGCGATCAACCACAGCTAATCCGGTGTGTGCAAGTTGTCTCTTGCCGGAACCGGCTGCACTCAAAAACAGTGTTCAGAGTTGCAGCTATCTGACAAAACAACTTTATTAATTACAGTAAATCTGTGTGCTATACTAAAGAACAAACAATGCATTGAAAATACATGTTTGTTACAAACAATTGACAATTACTGCCGGTACTGGAAGTCGAATATTTCATTGTAATGATCAAAATAAAACAGATGCATGTTTGTTCCCAGTAATAAAAGTGTGCCGGAACCTGAATATTCCATAATAATGAATACCATTATAACAAAGTTGACAATCAGAGCCAAATGGTAGTCTTTATTTGTTGTTATTAATATATATTTTTATTAATCTAATTATGCACCAGTGAGTGTTGTGTGTTATTCTTCAGAAGAACCCGGGAATGGGCATTTTCCTCCAAATGTATCTATTTTGTTTCAGTATGTACGGTATGGGGGCTGATATTTAGTCCTCCTCCAATATTGTTAACTTTAGCAAGCATTAAAGAAACTGTTTTATAAAATGTTTTCTTCTGTATTTTGTTTTAACATAGTTTGAGCTGAAAATTATGTATTTAAAATATAATTTCTACGTAACTTTGAGGTAACTTATCAGGTAACCCATGGGTTATGCAAATATAATTCATGTAACCAAACAATTGGGATTCCTAGGTAAAAACATGTGAACCTATTTCCAGTTACCTTAGATCTCAAAATATTGTCCCCTGGAAATGGTGAAATGTATGAGCCATCTAATATTAATTTTTTATAAATAACAAATTATCAATACACTGAAAAACTAAAATAAAGACTTTTTTGTTTAATTCAGTACACCTTCTAATATGAGAAGGGAAGGGAGAATACAGTAACATAATGGGAAGGGATGGGAAACAAAAGGTTATGGAAGCAAAGGTAAGGGGAGTGAAACGAAGCTGGAGAGGAAAGAGAAGGAAATGGACAGGTGAGGTGAGGTGAGGTGAGGTGAGGTGAGGTGAGGTGAGGTGAGGGCAGGGCAGGGCAGGGCAAGAGCAGACAGGTTTCATTTTAAAACAAAATCTTACCCTTCCCAATGAAGAGTGATGTGCTCTCTTTGCATTGTTATGGATCTTTGTATACTTGTGGAAGCAAGGTTTATCTGGAAATGGGTCAAGGTTAATCATTCCATCTTTAAGAAGCTGGCCATTTTCTACCATCAAATAGTGCAGTAATCTGTGTGCCTTGTCACCCTGTCCGTCCTCCGCCACACAAACCAATGTGTTGCTTATGATCCTTGGTACGTATTTCACAAGTTCCTACAGTAAACAAAACATAACCAAACATTCATTCCTTGTCAGGGTTGTGTGCTCCAAATAAAGTGCTAACAAATTTACTCAGCATTAAAACTAGAAACATATCCCAGAGACAATAATATCTTAGTTTCCTATAAAGCCTGAAAACAAATGTGTTTCTAGGAATTCGACCCTGGTCTGATAAGGGCTGACCTTATTTTTTTCCAACATATTTTCTTTTAACTTTTTCTTAATATATAAGTGAAGATCGTACATGCATTCTTGTGCATTTCATATATCATCAACTTTAAAGGTAAATCAAAGGTTTTTTTTTTTTTTAAGCCATGCATATCTTGAGGTGATCACTGGCAAAATCTCTTCAAAATCATTCTTTGATTACCTTCATTGCCATTTTCGTAAAAAGATGGAAACAGTTGACCAGAGTGCTTCACGGATATCTGTACACAATACACACCTGTGATGTCACACTATTGTTCTAGGTGTAGATTATTTTTTAAGAATGCTCACGCAAGGCTTTTGGACTGGTATGCATATTCAACGATATATAATGCACATTATTGCTTAATATCAACAAGTACAATCGTATAGTTAATTAATAAAACAGTTAAATGTGACAGCTATTATATATAACGGGTGTAGACATTTTGTACCATCCCAGCGAATATGCCCTCTGGCGAGCTGGTGGTTACGTAATACTTAAGTATCACGTCCAGAATTAGTCTTAGAACTGAAGAAACACAACGTACATGATTTTTGCGGATGCATCACAATGTGCTGTAATAATATCTATCCCAGTAAACCAGCAATAAGTATATATTATTTTTTCAATACAAAATAAACCACCATTGTCAAAGTGTTGAAATAAATATATTATGTTTTGTCCATACATTAACCCACGTACTGATATGATAATCGGAGTGTTTTCTTAGTTAACTGGTCTTTTCTTTTTGTGGCCTGTACCTGTTGTTTCTGATTGGCAGGTGTATATTTTGGACGGTCCGGGCATATATCATTCCAACACGTAAGGCTCATATTTGAGTGTACTCTCCCTTTAATACCCATGAAACAATGTAATCTGAACTTTTTGTGTGTTTAGGTCAGGGATTCAAACACACTACTAACAGAACTTATACATTGCAGACCTTCGTTTTTGACAGGCGCGAGCGCCAACACGCCCGTCAACCCCCGTCAACTCAATCTGACAGGCGCGAAATAATGCACCCCTAAATTGAACAAATCACGCTTGTATTTTTTTTTTTTTTTAACTCTGCCATTTTAATTGTTTATTGAATCCAATCCACAATGCCACAAACCTTTCCATTATGTTCACAATGAACTTCCTAGAATACATTTTATAAATTGAAACACGACTGGTTGGTTATCTTTACACTGAGCCAATCAGCTAGGAGTTCACTTATTATTAAGATCTCATCAGTTTTGTTTTGTTTTGTTCAATTTCGTACAATGCAGGTAATGATCGCAAAATTTATTTTACACTGTCATCGTTTTGATCACGTGCAGAAAAAATAATAGGTGCGTTGTCCAATAATTCTATCATGTGTATGTTTATACATGTTGATATCACAGTAAACGCGTACACCAACAACAAACAAATTTAGTAAAGCAGGTTTTGTTTTTGTTAATAGCATAGCGACGTACTCCAGACATTTCTACTTTCTGTTTCACGATACTGCCATGTGATTTAAAGCCAAGAAGATTGACCTGGTAGAATCAGATTTCAAGTACATGTGATCGGTTGACAGGCACCTGAAACAAACACACCGATTTAATTTCAACTCAGTAATTCCAATTTACCGAGTGTAAAGCATTAAATTTAATTAGGTTTGTTTGTTTGTTTGTCGTGGTGCACTGGCTGGAACGAGAAATAGTCCAATGGGCAATGATGATTCAGAATTGTAATGCAACATGATATGCATATAATACATAAGAAATCGATAAATATTGTGCTCATGGTGTTTCTTTTTCTTGTGTAAGACTGCAATGGCCCATTCCTTCATCTTTGAGAATAACCATCATATTAGTTAAATTAGGATATTTATTTTGAAAACACAAAACATTAACCCTTAAGATATTTAATTTAGAAATCATTACTCCTCAAACTTAATCATGTTCATGGATGCAATTCCTCTCGGTTTCTTGCCTCTAATTCTGATTATTTTGAGATGGGGTGCAATTTCCCCCTTTGCATTTTGAGGTGTGTGATTCCTGCATCTGCATCATCAAATAAATATGTAATGTACGGTAAGTCTTATAAACCTAACACTAGCGATAGTAATATATTGTGGCTTAACGTAGTGAAGATTGTCGGAAACAAAATCGGAAATCAGATATTACACGTTTAGCACATGCATCATGCTCAATGCCAGCCAGCCACTGCTGAGGATTTCCTGACAGAATATTAAGGTTAGGTCTAAAAGGATACTATCATTTTGGGTTTTTATGGGGTTTTTAATTCTGTGCCATTTTAATGAATATTTTCATTAAAAAATATCAATAAAAGTTAATTTAGCAGTTACATAATTTGTTTTAATGAATAATGGATTAAGTTGAATAATGCACTCGTAAGTGTAGATTTATGGAAAATAATTAACTCGACCCTATTTGGCTTGTGAATTATTTTTCACATATATACACCTCCTTGTACAATCTCCATTACAGAATTGACACACAAACCTAGCATAGTGTGTGGCCTCCATTATTACGTGGAACAGACATAACATTTATACTTACTAAACTATATTATCTTAACAAATAATGCCTATTTAAAAAAACTTTCAAAGTTATAATTATTGCAAAATAAGTGGTAAAAACCTGTGGACATATTTCAACTCCAACGTGACAAATATTATACAGTAGGTCCAGGCACATGTCAATGATCTCTACAATGTATCTCTGTTCAGTTTGGATAGAGTTTCTACAATACAACAAAAAGAAAAGAAATTGATTTTTGATAATACCCAAGCACATTGTTAACCAGCCATTATTAAAAGTTCAAAACATAGCAATTGCAACATATCTATAGATTTAAAGAATAAACTGCTGCAGTTTCTAAATTATTAGCAGCAATTTTCCAAGCATGACATTATTCATTTGTACAACTTATTACCCCTAAGATGTATGCTATACCACCAATGTTCATCATCTCTTTAAACATGGATAGACTTTGAGATTAATTTAACAGTGTTCACATTGTCCTTAGTCAAACTGTCATATACAAACTGAAATTGAATTTTGCAAATACATTTCTTAGTCATTCGCCAAAAACCTAATATGGGAATTAACTTATAGTCCTTACCACAGAGAACACATTTTTTATACAAGGAATTTACTACAAGTTATTTATTCCAGGTCTTCGGATTTCACGGTAATGATCGTTTCCGGTAGCATGTCAGTAAAATTATGGATTTCACGGTAATGATCGTTTCCGGTAGCATGTCAGTAAAACTACGGACTGAAATTTCATTTCCCATGATTATTATATCGAGTACAACTATTCAACAAAAATAATATAAATAGTTTTCTATGGGGATCACAAGGCACGGAACCGAAAAAGTGTTTCCCGTGAAGTTTGAAATCTTATGGCCTGTTATTTCTAAGCCAATTGTTTTATAAATTGCACATAAAAATAGTGGGTTTTTTGTTATTTCCAAAACACTTTTACTTTTTTTCTTTCGTCAAACCAAACTGAAATTATTTACCAAAAAATGTGGAGGATGGGACGGACTATAGTTAAAAGTGTTTTTATTTTACTGCATTTTGTTTGCCAAAGTCAAAATTAATTTAGTTTTAAATTTTTAAAACATATTGTGTAATCTCTAACCATATATAATATATTTGGTTCCATCTTAAACACTGAACAATTATACCTTGGAGATTTGTTGACATCTCTCAGTATGTGAACCAGCCGGAACACAATATCGCGGAAGACGAAGGCCCAGCTTCCTCCAAGCTGACTGTCAAACTCATGGAGCAGCATTCCCACAAACAGATGATACATGTGCAGAATGCGACGTTTCTCATGCATGCGATGTTCGTGAGACAGGTGGATAGAGAGCTCAAGCAGTACTTTCTGAATGGAATCCTGCAAGAAATGGTGAATGGTAACAATGAAGATAAAAGCTGAAAATGCTGCTAGTGTCACATGTTAAATACAAATTGTCATGCCTGTTGACAGATTTAGTACAAGAAAACTACAATAAAACCCCTTAAAGAATCCAGTGTATTGTAGGGGTCAATGCACCATGTTTTTATTATAGTAATTAATGGAACATAATATTAACAGATGTATCTGACTCAAGTCACCACAGGGCTTCCTTGGTTTGCTCAGAATAAAAAAAATAAAAACTCCTAAAGACACATCAGATCAAAATGAACAAAAAATTTATTTTAGAAATGTTCCGGTAAGTAAGAAAACAGAAGCTAAATCCCACCTGAGTTTTAGCCAAGACGGACACCAGAGACTTGGAGTTTCCTGAAAAACTCTGAGTTAAATAATCCAAGGTTGACTTGATGATGTAGCTGTTGTAACAAGGAGGATTAGGGTCAGGATCACACCTTGAATATTGCAATTGGAGAAAAAGAAAAGCCAGTCACATGATTTACAGAGTACAAGGCCCTACTTTATTTTATGCAGCATGTAAATCATAAGGTCAGCATGAAGTGAAAAACCAATCAACAATTTCTAAACATAAGGCATCTAAGATTCGATGTCATAGGGTACAGCATTTTAATTGAAATACTTTATCATTATATTTACATGATTTGTGACCAATAAAATGTATCATAAAAGCATAAAATAGAGGAAAAATAATTGTTATTTAATAATTAATGTACCAATAGGGGGGCCTATGCATTAAATGAAATAATGTTTTAAATTATATATACTTGTCAAAAAAAGAAACACATAGTCAGGCATTTTATTGTAATATGTAAATAGAAGTACAGTTCTGAAGAGTTGGACTTGGAAACACGTCATCATAACAGTATTGATTAGTGTATACCAACCAATGTAATGTTAGGAATGATGTCAATAAAATGTCACGGTCATATTTAGTCAATAGCATGTAAACCTCCATTGGCATTGATAACTGCCTGGCACCTGCAGCTCATGGATGAATTAATGTCTGGATTTCTCGCTGTGAAATTGCTATCCACTCTTCCTGCAGTGCCTAGACAAATTGTTGTAATGTTTGTGGTTCAAGTTGACGTCGTCTCATATGTCGATCCAGTTCATCCCACAAATGTTCAATTGGGTTCAGATCCGGCGATCTGGAAGGCCATGGCAGCACTACCACGTTGTTGTGGTTGAGGAATGCTGTACCAACCTGTGCTGTGTGTGGATGTTGCAATATTTGTTTTGTTCACAGTCCAGGTATGGCGTTTGTTGTTAAGGAAGCTGTTAAGAACTAGTGTTTTGCCTAGCTTGTTTTAGCATGGTGCAGCCCCATGCCTCAATAGTCTAGCACCATCTTGCCTTAATCAGTGACATTCTGCACTGAGATTAAACAAGCCTTTTTCAATAATTAATTCTAAAATTGCCTTGATGAAACACTCAAAAAATTTATTATTAATTAATACAAATATCTCTGTTATATATTTTGCCATTCATTTATTAAAGCAAGAACATTAATTACATTTATGTTTATTTCAATTTTTTTTTTTTTTTGTCTTTAATGCAAAAAAAAGTGCCCTGAAAATGGTGAAAATGCCCCCAAAGTGTGGTCTACCATGCCTTGCCATGTCGTAAATGTCACAACTGTATGTACCCGTCTTGCGCCACCATTGTCACACATGGTCTACCAGATCTGGGGCAATCACGTGATGTCCCAGTTTGCTGGTATCCATCCCAAAGTCTCGATAAGGTGCTCTGTGTCACATTCAGTACACGATCAATGGCCTCTATTCGGTCTATTACATTATTACGTAGAGCATCTGTTAATCTGGGCATGACTTCACAGAGTGTATAGTATACACAAAAACAGCACAATATCGTCAACCCATCCAAGTGCTGCACATGCATTATTTGCACGTGGGAATTGCAATCCTTTAACATACCATGGATCTTTCTTATCAAGCAGCATTTTAATTGGTTAACATAATATGCTGCATGTTACTGACCACCAAGGTGTCCTCCGTAGTATTAGTCATAAATAGTATACAGCTAATTTTATCTTTTTTGCAGTGAAGATAAATAAATATTTTTTAAAAAATCAAAAAATCAACAAAACACTATGAGTTTCATTTTTTGAAGAGTATATTATATGAAAAGTATAGTATGTATTCTTCCATAAATCTCTCTGAAATAATACATGTAAATGTTGTGAAAAGTTAAGAAAACTTTAAAGCTGATAATTTTTACTCTTCATGAACTCTTAACCCGACCTCTGACCAACTGAATTTCCATTCTATAGCCATGGACTGGACCAAACGGGGTGGGACGTATCCCAGTGGGCTCATTGGTACATCAAAGGCTGTGGTATGTGCTATCCTGTCTGCCGGATGGTGCATATAAAAGATCCCTTGTTACTAATGGAAAAATGTAGTGGGGTTCCTCTCTAAGATTATGTCAAAATTATCAAATGTTTGACATCCAAAAGCCGATGATTAATAAATCAATGCGCTCTAGTGGTGTCATTAAACAAAACAAACTTTAACTTCGGCCCAGACTATGCAACAACCAATTAAATGGTTATAATCTTCCATTATCAATAAAATGCATTTGACAAACAGAAATTAAACAACTATTATTGCTTTAAAAACCAACAGACCTGTTCTCCCTAAATATCATTACTTATGTGTAAATTATTTTTGTTTTCCCTGTTTCGTTAGTCTAGCATGAACTCTGTATATGAGTCATAGAATAACGGATGGAACTAGAAAAACTCAAATGGGTTTGATATAACATAAATAAAATTGTTTTAATCCATTTCATTCTCTAAAAATTGTATAATTAGTCCACCTTTGTAAAAATGTTAAAATCCTCTCTTTTTTGGTCTCAAAATATTCACAAGGAAATCTCTGCAATAAATGTATGTGCATATGTTGTAACATATATGTATAGACATATACATACCCATACCCTCCATCACCGCCTTCCATTTCTCTTTCATCATACAAACACATCAAAATGTTGACAATTATTTTGTCAATGTGATGTAGAATGCTGGAATCAATTTCCTGAAAAGAAATTTATATCAGACATGACCATTTGACATAAAGCACAATTAAAATGTAAATAATAATAATTCCTTAAAACTATACTCTTTTGACCTTCTCATTAATAGGTTATTTTTGTGTTACAACACATAACTTCAAAACATACACACACACCTAAAAAATTGTATTTAACAAATTTTATATTCCTGAAACTATTTTTAAAATAATATATTAAATAATTGTTCCTGTTTGCCTTCCCCAACCAGTCACTGTGATAACATATTTATTATTTTAAAAAATAACCCATAAATCATTTTGGAGAAAAAATATTTCAACCTCTTTAGAAATTTGCTGCTCCAACAGTTCATAACATTTGGAAGCCAGACTGGTTCTCTTCCTGACAGCTGCATCAGTGGCAGCTTCCTGGGTCTTGGAGGCAGCAAACAGCGGCAGAATGTGAACCACTATCACAGGCACACAGTCTCGCAGCAGTGATTCATAGTCAACCTACAGCAAATAAACATCAACTATCACAGGCACACAGTCTCGCAGCAGTGATTCATAGTCAACCTACAGCAAATAAACATCAACTATCACAGGCACACAGTCTCGCAGCAGTGATTCACAGTCAACCTACAGCAAATAAACATCAAGTATCACAGGCAGTTTCGCAGCAATGCTTCACAGTCAACCTACAGCAAATAAACATCAACTATCACAGGCACAGTCTCGCAGCAGTGCTTCACAGTCAACCTACAGCAAACAAACATCAACTATCACAGGCACACAGTCTCGCAGCAGTGATTCATAGTCAACCTACAGCAAATAAACATCAACTATCACAGGCACACAGTCTCGCAGCAGTGATTCACAGTCAACCTACTGCAAATAAACATCAAGTATCACAGGCAGTTTCGCAGCAATGCTTCACAGTCAACCTACAGCAAATAAACATCAAGTATCACAGGCACACAGTCTCGCAGCAGTGCTTCACAGTCAACCTACAGCAAACAAACATCAACTATCACTGGCACACAGTCTCGCAGTAGTGCTTCACAGTTAGCCTACAGCAAACAAACATCAACTATCACAGGCACACAGTCTCGCAGCAGTGCTTCACAGTTAGCCTACAGCAAACAAACATCAACTATCACAGGCACACAGTCTCGCAGCAGTGCTTCACAGTCAACCTACAGCAAATAAACATCAACTATCACAGGCACACAGTCTCGCAGCAGTGATTCAGTCAACCTACAGCATTATAGACATCAACTATCACAGGCACACAGTCTCGCAGCAGTGCTTCACAGTCAACCTACAGCAAACAAACATCAACTATCACAGGCACACAGTCTCTCAGCAGTGCTTCACAGTCAACCTACAGCAAATAAACATCAACTATCACAGGCACACAGTGCTTCAGTCAACCTACAGCAAACAAACATCAACTATCACAGGCACACAGTCTCGCAGTAGTGCTTCACAGTCAACCTACAGCAAATAAACATCAATTATCACAGGCACAGTCTCGCAGCAGTGCTTCAGTCAACCTACAGCAAATAAACATCAATCACATGAAATGAAAGGGAAAAAAATTTAAAGGGTGGCAAAGACAATTGGGAAAGAGTAAATAGAAAGGAAAAATGGAATGGAAAATGGCAGAGCCCAGCAGGACAGGGTAGGAAATAAAAGAATATGGGTGAACATGGAATGAAAGGGAGGGACAACATTATTCAGTTTTAAACCATAAATACACAATAAAAAGACAGCAACCATATTCATTATCATGTTTTGCATGACTGTTGCCAGACAGGATTAAAGTTAGGGCTAAGGTTAGGGTTATATTAGGAATACTTTTAAGGATAGAATGATAGCAGTCCGTTGGCATGAAGTCTGGGAACCAATGTTCTCAAGTATTTTTTTTAAATGAATACTAAATGTTCCCTCCAATATTTTAAATCTGATAATGACGTTTTCTTAAATGTTTTTATGCATTTTTTCAAAAGCCTTACATCAAGACTCACTGCAACCTCTCGTATACTGTTTAGCTCCTGATGAATTAGCAACTCTGGTACCAGAATGCTTGTGTACTCTCTAAAAAATAACAAAAAAACAAAGGTCAAACAGCTCTCTATCTTATCTACAAAACCTGACTGCGATGCTAAAAAGCTTGTCATGTTGTTAATTACTTTTTAGCATTATTAGTTTCAGATAATACAAGAAAGGTAATCCATGTAACTTTAAGTTAGTGCTTTAAAATGTGTAGTTATGAAAACTCTTACAGCTAACGCTGTTGCTTAGACTTGAAAAGCTTTAAAATGTGTAGTTATGAAAACTCTTACAGCTAACGCTGTTGCTTAGACTTTAAAAGCTGTTAAATTTCATAATCTCTTGCACTAGTCAATTATCTCAGCACATTTTTAAGTATTGGCCATTTGCTTTTTAATAGTTATTGTGACACTTAGTTTTAACATCGAGAGTGAACCTGCTGCCGTTGTATAAAATAGTCTTAATCGAATAGCAGTCATGGATGTTATATGTGCTTTCATTTAGACAGGACAACATGTACCTCAGCTGTTGATAGATAGCTTAGGGCTCTGGATGGAATACAAAAATAAATTAAGTAACACTTAGCCTGGCTACTAGAAGGTACTTAACCTTTATGGCAACATTTAGTAGACTGATACGAAAACATTTCAACAATTTTGTGTTTTCTGCCATTTGTTAAACAGTTTACCATTTTGTGCTACCATAACCAAAACAGTTCTAGCTATTTGTTAAGTCTAAAAATTTAGTATCACAAATACAGGTCGTCAAGTGAGGCAGTGGGTCAAAAAACAATAGGAAAATAAGAATTTTTGTTGCCTGAAAATAGGGTTAAAATAGGAATTTTGCCCACAAAATAGGAAGAAAATAGGAATTTTGTATAAAAGTAAATGTCCCAAAATAGAGAATACATGTATTGTGAGTAAGCCATCTCAAAAAACTAAAAAAGGAAATAGAAAACCATTGAAAAGATAATAATACAGGAAAATAAGACAATGTGTATATCATAGGAATAAAATAGGCACTTATTTTGTTTTAAAATGGCCTCCCAATACCCCTTATAGCCATCCCGATTCACCACTTTTTATTCAGACAATGCAGTGGTTGAATTTGGTTCTTTGGAGTAAGACTTTTAAAAAGCAACACAATGCAGTATTCCTTTTATGCTATTAAGTAATACATGTTACAAGGTCAAATTTTAACTCTGAAATGACAGGGGTGTTGGTTGAAAAAAAAACCCACAAGGCATTGCTGACCCAATGACACCATCGAAAACAGCAGCAATGGCAGTGTGTGTGTTTTTGTGTGTGTGTGTGTATGTGATTGAATGTGGGTATGGACACTATTTTTTTAAATTAGTTTTCTCTTGGTAGATCAACTGGATAATATAGCTGGATTTAGTAGCTGTGTGCTAACTGAATTGGTAGAAATATGTCAAATAATTATGATACTGCAGGTGTAATATACTACTCAAAAGAATTTAAGGGTCAAAAATTTATAACCAAATAAGTTTCAGAGTGTATTAGATTGATGATGTAAACTACACCAAAAATTTAATTTATTGTTCCATATTTACAAAAACCCACAAATAAACGTCACTGTATACAAGAAAGTCACATGACATGCTGTCAAAGTTGAAGGTTGTCAAACATGGATTTTACACATTAGAACATTCGTTTAATAGTGTGTGAATCCACCCCTGGCGCGAATACACTCGACACATCGTTGCCTCATGCTGTTGATCAGACGTCTGAAGAACTCTCGGGGAATGGCCTGCCACTCTGCCATAAGAAGTTGACCCAGATTATGAAGGTTGGCCGGAGGGGCATGGTTATCCCGAACTCTCCTGCCTAATTCGTCCCAGGCGTTCTCTATTGGGGCCAAGTCAGGCGAATATGCTGGCCAATCCATCCTGGCGATACCTTGTTGTCTGAGAAAGTCCGTTACCACCCTGGTGAGGTGGGGTCTGGCATTGTCATCCTGCAGAACTGTCCCGTCGCCAATCTGCTGAAGGCCTGGGAGAACCAACGGCCGGATAATCTCATTCAGATAGTGGATTCCATTCAGATTGCCATCCACCACATAGAGGGGGGTCCTGTGGTGGATAGAGATGCAGCCCCACACCATGACGCTGCCACCACTGAACCGGTGACGTTGTTTAACGTTAACATCAGCGAAGCGCTCCCCAAGACGTCTGTAGACACGAACCCGACCGTCGTTGAACTGGAGACTAAACCTGGACTCATCAGTGAACATCACTCGACCCCACTGAACACGTTGCCACCGCAGATGAAGCGTGCACCAGTGACGTCTGGCCGTTCTGTGACGTGGTAGGAGTGGTGGTCGAACAGCCTGGCGACGGCAGCGTAGATTATTGGCTCTCAGACGATTGCGTATGGTTTGATCAGACACTCGAGTTCCAGTCGCAGTCCGCAGATTGTCACGTAATTGGCGTGCAGTGGTTGTGCGTTGACGTAGAGCCATATTGGTGATGTAGCGGTCCTCTCTATTTGTAGTGCTTCGGGGTCTTCCCGAACGTGGACGATTTCGAACAGAATTCGTTGCTTGGTACCGTTGCCACAGTCGGCCAACGACACTCTGACTGACACCAAGTCTCAGAGCAACATTTCTTTGCGTATTGCCATCCTGAAGCCAAGCAATAGCCCTTCCTCGATCTTTGATAGTCAGTTGAAGTCGTACCATTGTCGAATTTGGAGTGTGCACCGTACACGAACGCAAGCTCCAATTATACGGAAATTCAGCATTGGGAACATGGAATACACGTGCAAAGCGTGCAAATGAAGTGCTTTGTGAAAAAGCAAGTTATGGGCACTTAGCAGACCTTTCGCTTTCGCCCTAATTTACGTGCAAATGTAAGCATGTTTTCGCCATTAGAACTAGTCGACAGTGTCAATGACAGTGGATTTTAATTCATTTATGGGTTGCTTAGACCCACTTTCGTCAAAATGGAACAATACCATGCATGACATTATGGTCTAGCTAATATAATTGACATTCAGAAAATAATGTCGAAAATATCGTCTGACCCTTAAATTCTTTTGAGTAGTATATAGAATACTTGCTATGGTAAGCAAAAAACTTGTTATGGTAAGCAAAGCACAACTTGCAAATGAGCACTGAAGTCCTACTTCCTTAGACACCATGCACCAGTATATCAGAGGTAACCCGAACAGCGTACAATTTAGACGTGACGAGAAATGTGGAAAATGTAAGATATTTGCACAAACACCCACCCACCCACACAATTTAACAGTTTTTTGTTGGTTTTTTGTTGTTGTTGAGAAATTAAAAATATAATGGCCCTCTACAGCCCTAAATCCACTCTGGGCCAGTAGGCACGTAGTCACTGTGGAACTCTGTACAGTTACACTTTGAACCAAATTCAGCCACTACATAATTCACCACAAGTTACATATCAAATTTGTAGACTGAATGTATACTAATAGAACATTAATCCAAATGCCAAGATGCAAGTACAGTGTACCCTCGATTTATTGCCCCCCAATTTAACGCCAACCTCGCATACCGCCAAGTTTCTTTAAAGTACCGTTTTCATTCATGTTTATTTCCCTCGATATAACGCCACCCTCGGTATCCGCCATCCGCCAACGACGTTTTTGAACTGAACTCCATTTAGCCATTATAATTCCCTCGATTTTGCCGCCAATGGTCTGGTCACAAAGTTGATTATAGTGACATAATTACTAGCGATCTGTTGAATAGGGAAATCCTAACTCCGTTGTACTCTGGCAGTACACACTGAATCTGTTTTTGTTTATTGTCTAGCAATTAACGGATATAAGTGCTAGAATTGTTTAGGCAGGCACGGTGTTTACGTCCAATCAACACTCGGTATAGAAAGAACAGCCGCTATAGTGATCACGTGACAGAGGGGTGCATTAGATTCATTATTTCAATCGCGGATTGTTATGTTGGGTCTTTGAAGTTCTGGCAACAAAGACTCAAGTTTAATTAATAAACAAACTTTAGGTAAGTTTTATTAAGCTCAAACATATTTCGACCATGGCCTCATGTTAAGTTGCTATTTAGCTTTGGCATAAATGCGACGACACCGGTAACGCATTTTATTACAGCAGAATGGATTTAAAGTGAAAACGTATCGTATTAGACGCGGTTAAAAAAAGACAAATTGTTCAGTACTCGAAGATAGATTCAACTAAAAGTCAACAAGATATAGCCAATCACTTTTCAGCGTTGTGACGGCATTCGTTTTGTGAAACATGCTTGGGATATCGTCAGTGCCACCACCATCAAACATTGTTGGAGTCACACAGGGGTCGTTCCTCGGAACCCTCATTTCCGATTTGCACCAAGCACCAGCCAGTGAAACGACAGCGTTGCGAGATCTGGTTGGTGACGTCACGGGGCGGATTTCAATCGACGAACAGCTGAGAATGGATGTTGATGAGTTTGTCAACATTGACAACGAAGCAGAGACATTTGCTAATATCAGCGACGAGCAGATTCTTGAAAGTGTTAAACAGATTCACGACAAAACGACTGATGACTAGGAAGAAGAGTCATATTCTTGACATTCAGCAATTAAAAAAAAAATATTAAGTTTGGTAGTAAACCCAAGGCACCCTTACTATACCGCCAACTCGATATAACGCCAAAATTATTTTGGAACATTGGTTGGCGTTAAATCGAGGTTATACTGTACACTAATAAAACTTTTTAAAACAGTTAATGACCATGTTATAAATTGAAAGTAGGTAACCAAAGGGAAATTCAGTTTTATGATCAACTGGCTACATTGTGTAGCAGTTGTATTAATGGTTATGAGAAGTATTGTACTGCATTGGTGATATATATTAGTATCATCCGAGATCGAAGCTGGAAGTTTTTAATGGCCTTCTCACTCCCCTAATAGCCACCCTGCCCACCCATAATGAAACACTGAATGATTTAGGATGCCTAATTTGAAAAAGGATCATGGTCAATCACAGATCAGTCCAATTACTGCAATGTGTTTGCTGAAAACTTTAAATAATAGCATACATGTATATACACAATGCAATTACATCAATAGATTTTATACTATCTAGGAAGCAGCATCACATGCAGACCACCACCAGAACCTATACATGTTTAAAACAAGAAATGATCAGTATGTAGCTCAATGCATAGTTAACCATCACACACGGTAACACAACTATCCACCAGCTAGCAAGCTAAACTGAGCATTTATCAGGCTTCACTGAAGAAACTGCATGCAAGCTAACTCGAAAGCACCATTACCTGCAGATAATGAACTAAAGAAATAATTAGTATGTAGCTCAGTCACTAGTCCTAGACTGAAAGGGTTGCCATATCCTTTCAACCTTCTAGTTTTGAGCATTCAACAAGATCAGATATTATAAAAAAAACAGAAACATATCCATAAATTCAGAAATTATAAATAAGGACGACTTTATATTGCATTGTGAAAATTAATAACTGGAAGCCTGTAATGGCAATGATGTTACACTAATGATGTTATAAAGTAGTGCCCATGTTTTTAAAACTCCAAAGTCATGGCCAAGACTGGGATCAAAGTAGTAGGATGCTACAGGAGCTAAATGTAAAAGGACTGTTCCAAGTTTCATGCCCTTGACTAAAATTAAACATTAAATACTTTTTCTCATTTTAGACTGTTAGTGTTTAAGTAAACAACAGGTTTCTCGTCATCCTAATGTTTCTAGCAGCTCAATCTACAATTTATTTCCTCTTTTTTCCAGCTACTGTAGTACAAACATTAGGACAATCACAAAATGTTCAATATATACTGGCACTGATATTCTAAATAAGATAGTGTGTTTAATAGGTGATTTAATTTGATAAAAGAGGTCAATTACTCAAAAGCATCTTACAACAACAACAGTTTTGGGACAGTCCCTTTAAAAGCTGGAGATGAAACCATGCATCCCATCTGCATATTCAGATTTCAATGACTAATATCACAAATATCACAATATGCCTCATAGCAAGTCATCTGGAGCAAATGGTGTGAAGAGAAAAAATATGGTGTCGCTAAAAAAAAAATAATAATAATAATAATAAAAAAAAATAATAATAATTAAACTGGTTAAAAGAGCACAAAAAAAAGAGGGACAAAATAGCAATTTTCATCAAAAATAGGGACTCCTAAAAAAAAAAGAGGAATATATAGGAAAAAGTAAGATACTTAATGGCCTGCAAATAATTCACATTTCCTGCCCATTATACTTACTGTAAAATAATAAAATACAGAGAGATTATTACACGACCCTGTGTGTCGTACTGATTTTAAGAAACGAGTGTCAGGATTTTTGTATTGCCCGAGAGATAGCGAGGCTAATACATGAATCCCAACACGAGTTTCGTAAAATCAGTACGACTCACACGCGAGTGTAATAATTTCTTTATTATCCATATCATTATTGTTGTTTTCTTTATGAACAATAAGACACAACTCAAAATGTTTAAGCCACAACTAGGAGACAACGAAATGACGTAATATTTCAAATGTACAGTCTGAGCTAGAACTGGTGAAGCAACGTCATGTTATGACGTCGCTTTCCAAAATTACGTCATTACACTTATTATTACATGATTGTTTCGTATGATTATTATTAACTTGGTTATGTTGAACCATATGGATAATACATACCTGTCACACAACAGATGCCATATAACCGTAAATAAAATGTATTGAGTGTGTCATTAAATAAAACATGTCCTTTCTTTCCTTACCTGTAAAACATAGTTTTACTTGTCATGGACATGAGTTCAAATGGAAATTCTACAATTGGATATTCAAGGTCAAGCCACTGGTGAACAAGAAATGGCAAATGACTACCAATGTAGCTCTTGACATCTCTGTAGCCAAGAGTGTTGGCTATCTTATGAAGAACCTACAAAAAAACATTATGTTTGCATCATTCTATTTTTAGAAGTTGATTTCTTTTAGAAAGAATTGGTGTAGTTGAACAATTTAATGATGCCCTAAACTCATTTTTATTTACTTATATGGCAATAATTAAATTCCCGTTACATCCATTACAACATAATGTCATCCCATTGGTCCAGATGTAGTAACGGGAGTTTGTTCAATTCTCAATTTTTTACGTTGTTATGGAATGTCATATCTGATGACGTCATTTTATAAGGGAAAGTTATCTTATTGAGTGTTATGGTTTATGGACCAAAAGTATTTAAAAATAAAGTATAATAAAGTTTGAGTGTTATTATTAGCAAGTATCATTCAAATTTAATTATAAGTATTGGCTGTCATTTCTTTTATATTCGTTTGGGTATGAAAAAAATAATAAAAATCGGCAAACTTATGTGAGAAAGATTTCTTGAATGGTTACTATTATATTAAATAGAAACTGAAAGCCAAGTTGTTTTTATGGATGGCCTTCATGTTAAAACAGATGACAGTATAACAGATACACAGTTAATATAATGTTAAAAGCAAAACATAATACCTTTTGAATAGGGGTTATTTCTAGATTCTTTTCCTTGATAAGCTGACAGAATGCAAACAGACAATTCTTTTCACACACAGGACTTGTACAGGCTACTGTGGCCAGGGCCAACAGAGAACTTGTCGTTCTGTTATTTCTCTCATCCTGCATCCTCTCACTGGACAGTTTACCCTTTAAAAAGTAAAGAAAACCACCATGCTAAAATACTAACGTATTTAAATAACTGTAATATACTACACTATTTAACAGGGAATTATCCAGGATTTTTTGCTAGGGTCCAATGTGTCATGGGAGTAGATCATACTTGGGATATTTTTTTTCAGGCCACTCAATGATGCAGTACGCCACCGATGAAATAATTAATAATATATATTTGGAATTTTCAGTGCCACTTTCTTTAGGGAAGGGGCCTATGTTGAGTGCCACAGAACACCTGGATAAATCCCTGATTAAATATTTTATACAATACGCCACCAGAAACAGACTTTTGAAGACACGTTAAAAGCATCATAAACCTGACTTTTAAACATTAAACATGTTTCATATTGTTTAATAGAGTAATCATGCGAGTTCGACAAATCCGCTAGCCCGACGCTAGTGGTTTTTAAGTTCGGGCTAGTGAGAAACGCAAAACCACTAGCCCTGTGGGCTAGTGGTTTCCACCCCACTCCTTATCGCTCGATCGTGGGGTTTTTTTTTTTCTTTTTCTCTCGGTTGAAATTTCGTTTAATAAATTTGATTGTGACGTTTGTCATCGAATAATATCAACAACGCAATCAGTATATAATAATAATCCACTTGAACTAGGTCTGCAAACTGCAGTAACATGATATCTCTACATCGCCAGTTACAGCATGCATTGTTTACTTTTCCTTTTCAAGTTTCTGGCACAGGAAATAAGTCTAATGACATGTGTGTTTTGATTGGTTGGACACGTCACATGGTAGTTAATCTCGCACATGTTTTAGGCTAAGAACTTGGAAATCACCAATCGCGACGACAGGTTAATCTCAATCAAATAAACCCCAGTCATGCTTTGAATTTCAGTGTTTGTTTTATTTACCTATTGTTTTCTAATATAACACTTCGCTGACAACAATTTACTTTAATGGTAACCGCACATGCAATGACTCTGCTTGGCCTATTAATGTGTAGCGGTCTGGATAAGATAATGCATCACAGCTGCCGATACAAGATGATACCTTTTTGGTTCATCAATTAACAACGGATTAGATGTCGCCGTTATATTCTTTTGATATCGGTCTAACACGGGATAATGCCCTGTATTTGAGCAATTGACATCACCGTTCCTGGCGACATAAATAGTAGGGCCCTAAATGTAGGGCCCTACCGAATACACTGAAACATCTATTACCGTGTGTCACACTGTCTTACCCTCATTTAAATTTAATTATTTTGATAGTGGTTTTAGATAGCAACCATGAGTTTGCTCAATTATTTTGTCCCCGGGGGGAGCAAAAGCGAAAACGTAACAATGACAATGGATCACACTTGACAAAAAACCAACGTACAACACTACAAAAAACTGAAAGTTACAACATGATTTAAGTGTTTGTTTTATTTTACTGTTATACTCCTAAATGTGTAATGTTACAACACTTATATAAAAATCCAGTTATAATTGATCAGGAATTTGGGCTAGTGCTTTATCTTGGTGGGCTAGTGGTTTTCACAAACCCACTAGCCCTGTGGCTAGTGACTTTTCAAAATATTTGTCATACTCTGAGTAATGAAACAAGTATTTAAGCCTCATAATAAATTTCATTATAGTAACTATTTTAACAGATTCAGATACATATGAATTCTCCATTTAGGGTATAAAACAATGTGAAATATCTTGTAAAAATTAATGCTGATATTAATAATTGTGAAAAGCCCTTACCTTGATATCCAACAACACATTGCAAACTTCATAAATTCTGTCAAAAGCAGAGAGCTGAAGTTGCTTTTCTTTAGGTGTACACAGTCCATTATTATTCATTACAAACAAGCTGAAAGTATTTACACATCACAATTAAACAAAATTTACAACATTAAAGTGTAGCTTCAAACAGTATGTCATTAAGAAAAAGACTGTTTAATGAAACCTTTGTCCATTTAAAATTTCAGTTATTTCAAGTTTATCATTTGAGAATTTACTGTAATTATTTTTTGGTTTGTGTAACAGTTATACAAAAGTGTACATATCAGGATTTTTTGGTTTCCTCTCAATTCATTAAATTTTATTACATTTGGAATGTAAAAACCAACAGGTAAACTTACCATTTTCTTTATTAAAATTACTTCTAGTTATTCTGTTATTATTTCCAGCCAGTCCCACATGCAAAATGGTGAGAAATGTGAATTGGTGAATGCACTACATGTGGTATACAACGTGTCGACTTGTATGACACATATCTTAAAGGTCAAGTATTAAGAAAAACTAACAGTTCCCCACCTTTGAAAAGCTTGTGCTGCATACATCCTGACTGTTTGACAGCTATCAAGTAGGCAGTTGGGAAATTCAGAAAGAATGGTGTTGGTATTATCAGAATCATTCGAGCTTTTTAGATTGCTCCATGCAGCAGTGGGATCACACTAAAATTAATCATTTACAAAAGCATTCTTTACATTCTCTAACATTCTTTTGTTTAATCTAGCAGAATTAGGATCCATTATTTTGAGATGTTCCAAGACTGAAGTGAACCAATTCTCATTTGAATATTAAATATCCCTGCTTTTTATACTAAATTAAGAACAGACAAAGTTTACCTCAATTCTTGTAGAGGAATAATAAAGATCTAATAATGTTATGAGAAATGATGCTAAAGTCCTTAAAGTAAGGGTCATGGAAAGGAAAGGAAAGAAAATTTGCTAAACAATATCTTGTAAAATTGTACACTTCGGTTAAATGCTTATTTGGACTACTGATGATGTACCCAGAAATTTCCAAGTCAATTCGATTCTGCAACCAACATTATCTCAGGCAACCAACATTATCTCAGGCAACCAACATTATCTCAGGCAACCAACATTATCTCAGGCAACCAACATTATCTCAGGCAACCAACATTATCTCAGGCAACCAACATTATCTCAGGCAAGCACTCTTACCACTGTGCTAGATGCTGCCCCAAGGACCACAGATGTCAAGTTGATTCTCAGAAATAAAACACTGGTAGCATTTATTAAACCATTTTATGTATGAATAAACTTTCTCTTTTCATCCAATGCTTCTAATAAATAACACATCCAGGATCGAACCACTGTTAAACAAAACAAACTTCTTTCAACAGATAACATGTTTTTGTGTGCTTTTGAATGATGATCGTTTTTTTATAACTGAGTAAGTATACTAAAAAGAAACAGTACTAACCTCCACAAATGCCTGCAGACATTTCGTCATGGCTAATGAAGAACAGGTACCATCATCTTGTAACTTTCTGATAAAAAAAAAAAAAAACATTTTTAATTAATACTTTATACATATACAACCATAAATGTCACTGAGGCCATGACTAAGATCAATAGCTAGTTGAAGCTGATCAGGTACAACTCCTATTCAATAATCCTATATATACTACAATCCCAGAAGCCGTCCAGGAATTCAGAGAATATTTTGTTCAGTATTGAGCAGTGATTAACTATACAAATTTCAGAGATTGCTACACAATTTTTAAAAACATTAAATAGTAGTTGCTAATCAATTTTCAATTTACTAGAAATGTCACTCATAAAAATTTTGAAAGTTTATTTTTTTTAACAACACAAATAGAGCACATTGATTTATTAATCATCAGCTACTGGATTGTTAATTTTGACATGTAGTCTTAGAGACGAAACCTGCTACATTTTCCATTAGTAGCAAGGTATCTTTCATATGCTAGTGCTCACCCTGGATCGCTATTATGCTAATTGAATATTTGGTATTATTATTATATTTTAGTTGTCGGATAGATTATGTAACCGTTTGTTCACATCAGAAGATAGACAATCACTTAGCCAAAATTTTAGCCACTTACAAATTTTATTAGCCATTTTTTGTAAAAATTATCAAATGGCTATTTGGCTACACAGACAGGGTAGCACATACCACGGCCTTGGAGTCGTGCTGCTGAAAGGGAAATATCCCAATGTAACCACCAATGGGGATCGATCCTAGACCAACTGCACATCAGGTGAGCACTCTACCACTGGGCTATGTCCAATTATGGATTACACAAAAACAAATTCAGGTGACCAATTTCTATTTTGCATAAGCTATCATGACCATGTAAATAATGTTAAAAATTTAATGCATGAATAAAATAAAATAAAACAAATGTTTCATCATCATTTTCACAATTTTCAGAGACATGCACAAATATCTGTTTCATTTTGCAGTGCAACAAGTTGTAATTGTAGAAAATGTTAGAAATAGTCGTACCTGAAGGCTGACACAAGCAGCAGTGCTGTCTTTGCCATTGGTAGCGGCATGTTGTGTGAATCCGTAAGCTGTGGTACGAGTCGTGAAAGCAGGTCCAAGCACAGGCTGGACACCTCCTGGTCATGCCACTGAGACTTGGCCACAAGGCTGAAACCAAACACACATACAAATATGGGTAAAGAAATGAAACAGAATACAGTGGATTCCACTTAACTGCATGTCGGTTTATAGCATAAATCAGTTATTTGCATATTATATGGCTGCACAGAACCGTTTAGCATTAAAACAGTACAAATAATATCGCTTAATTGAATGACCTTCTGAGCGTACATGTCGGTTATTTGCATGGAGAAACTGGAAAAAAAAAATCTTCAGTCAAATATAAAAGGTGGTGGAGAAAAAAAAAGAAAAAAAAAGGAGAGGGAGAGAGAGTGAGAGAGAGAGAACGGAAAATCACGACGTTTTTTTTGTTGCCGAAGTAAGCCGATCAAAATCATATTATCCAACATGTGAAACCGTAGATTGTGCTACGATAGGAATTAACACTTACCAAATCTTTTGAGTTGTTTATTACTGTACACTGTTAATTGTCAGTCATTTAAATTACTAGAATAACACCTGTCACATTTGTTAATCTCCATCACCGACTCTGTCTAGCCAGAGTGTCACAGACAAAACATCAAAGCTCACTGTGTTCACTGCACAGCCTTGCCGGGCTTGCTTGGTTAAGTACACAACAATCGATTGCTGTCATTTGTCATAGCCAGTGTTTTGTAAATAAATAAACATCATTTTACTGTATTACATCCGAGTTCCTTCATGAGACCTGCTAGTTGTTGTGGTTTTTAAAACGTAATCGAGTAAATTAATGCCTTCGAGTACCACTGTTATTTTTAGCTTCAGCACGTGCCGAGATAATGCTTGATGTCATTAATTGAGGCCCTACTTGGGAGAACAGTCAATAGATGTTTTGATAATCAAATGATCGAATAAAATTGTATACAAACAAGCTTATAGTTACACATTAAGATACGAATAGATATATATTTCTTCACTTCTCAGCGCGTTAACCTGTAGGTAACAAGACAGTTCATGCTCTCGAATATGGCAAACAAACACAAAAGAAACGATTTATCTCTTGCAAACAAATATGAAGTTGTAGAAATGTTTGATAAAAAAATATCGCAAACGGACATCGCGAAGAAACTTGGGTGTTCCCAATCGCAAATTTCTCGACCAAGAAAGAGGAAATTCGTAACCAGTATCACAGCAATGCTAATCCAGATAGAAAACTGCAGAGAACAGGAAAAGTAGCGAATGTTGAGGGGGCCCTTTCTGAGTGGTTTGCGAATGCCGCCTGAAAGATATACCGTTATCTGGGCCGATTTTAACTGAAAAAGCAAAAGAACTTGCAAAAATATTGAAAGTGGATGCCTTCAACCCAACGAGGATGGTGTGGTAAAAACTGCACTTTACACACTAATTTGACCGAAGATAGTCTAGTACTGGGTCAGCTTCATAAATAGGTCAAATCTGCAGTGAAACAAACAAGGCTGCTACATGTGTACGAAACTTTGTAGCCCAAAAATAACAACAACACTCAGGTATATAACATTTATTTCATTAATTCACATAAAAATGAACTATGAACAATCATATTATAATAGCATATATTGTTTTCTCATTGGGAATGCAAGATGTTTACGTTTCCTCTGTTATAGACTGGTGATAGGCTTTTATATGGTTACAGCCGACTATATGAACTTTACATCCGGCCAAATGGTTTATTGCATACGCCGTTTAATGGCATATTTTTTTCATTCACCGGGCCTATGCAAATAAGCGGAATCCACTTTATTTTGTTTAACACAACATAGTATATATTATTATTTAAAACAAAAACCAGTTAACCTTTAGACTACTGGATTAATGTTTGCCAAAAACCACATTGAGTGAGTACAAGTTTATAATTTTTACTCACATATATTCACTTAAATGTTTTATAAATACATAAAATAAAGTTCATATTTGAATCGGTAAGTATTATTTTCGTGGGTTTTTCTCATTTTCATATTTTAGATCAGTTGATGTTGATTAAACTTAGGCAAAAAATATAAAAAGTCACGATTACTTACATGCATTTTTGGCCAGCTGTCCAGTATTTATGTCCATTATTTCCAAAACAGTGGTTTTCGGACCATATTTTTTTCATATTCATATACAATTCATATCCCAATATTTGGTGATTTTTGTTGTTTATAAAACGATCAAATTTATTATCAAATTACATGTAGCTTTCACAATCGGCTCTCGATCCCAGAAAATTACTGTGATGTGCCGCCATTGTTGTCAAGTGAAAATACTTGTCGAAAACCACTTTTTCAACTAAAAATTCCAAGGTATAATCCATTGAATTTTTTTTTTTAAAAATCAAGAAACAGGAAGCTGACTTGTTTTCCATTTCCTGTTTAAAAAATCGCTTCCAGTGAGAAAGAAAAAGAAAAAAATGTTTTATTTAACGACGCACTCAACACATTTGATTTATGGTTATATGGCGTCAGACATATGGTTACGGACCACGCAGATTTTAAGAGGAAACCCGCTGTCGCCACTACATTGGCTACTCTTTCAGATTAGCAGCAAGGGATCTTTTATTTGCACTTCCCACAGGCAGGATAGCACAAACTATAGCCTTTGTTGAACCAGTTATGGATCACTGGTAGGTGCAAGTGGTTTACACCTACCCATTGAGCCTTGCAGAGCACTCACTCAGGGTTTGGAGTCGGTATCTGGATTAAAAATCCCATGCCTCGACTGGGATCCGAACCCAGTACCTACCAGCCTGTAGACCGATGGCCTAACCACGACGCCGGTACGCTTCCCGTGAGTGTCATGTGCAAAACAGGAAAAATGGATTTTGGAATGCACTGTATACAGTATATCGACTGGCATGACGTCAGACGTGATATCTTGCCTGCAGTAGTGAGAAGGTTAACTGCAAGAGAACCCATGATAAGAGAGTAAATAAATGCCTTTTGATATACAAGTTGTACAACTAGTTCATCAAAATCAAAGGGCATGTACTCTCACATTGGTTGGAATGAGAAACGTTACGAATAGGGACTACCCACTTGACACCTGAAATACATGTGTATACCACTAAGCCATAACTCCGGAACAAAAACTTGATTAACCCACAAGCTGCATACATATTCGTTTTAAAAAAAGACTTATTTACATTATAGAGGTGATCACTTTAACTTGTTTATTACTTAATTGCATCATGTATTAACATTCTTACCGCAAAACACAAATCATGCTTTCCAAGTCTGTTTCACTAACATTATGGTCTGTTGTTGTAAGTTCATTCACAATTATTTCCAACTGAAATAGAGAATTTTTGTTTATTAAAAATATCTTAATTATTATTATTTATTTTTTTAATAGTACGGTAGTCGTATATTTGAAAAAATAAAATACTGCATGTTTATGACTTTCAATCAGCTACAGTACAAATTTATGTAAACCATTAGAACAAATCAACAAATAAACTTGTAGTCAACAATAATTAAACTAAAGTTTATGGATTAATTTCCTCAAGTCATGCTGAGTGGGTAGTAGTCTATTAGTTCTGATCACATTTTAACAATAAAACACAAACAAAATTTTCAAATAACTGGCACAAGAGAATATTTTGTTATTTTTGTTACACATAGCATTTCCCGGCAGACTCTAAGGTCTGAATTTACACACAAAAAAACTTTAAAATTAGCCACATCTTGAATTAAGCTAATGCATGCAGTTAATGGTAGATTGAATTTTGTTATCTCAGAACAAAATGTAACATGCATAATTACCTAGCCTCTGTAGTTGGGCTATTCACCAACTTATAAAACACACTTACTATCTGCAGCTCAAGTGGACGACTGGCATCAAAAAGTTTGTCATCAAGGAGCTGCAGGAGTCTGCACTTGATTAAGGTACTGTCTAGCTCAGCTTTGTATGGAATCTCGGACGAGCATTTAGATCTTTCAAACCCAGAACTGTGGCACAAAACTCGGATAAATTCCAGACGCAGTCTTTGTGAATCAGATAATATCTTTCTTGAAAGCAGGCTGACACACACTGTAAATATAAACATAATACAGTGGACTGTGTGTAAAGTAAACTTTTTTCATTATGCCTGTGGAAAAGAAAGGAATATGTTTTCAATGACACTTCAGCTATTTAGTCTAAAAGCAAGGGATCATTTATATCCACCCTCCCATAGTACATTTATATCCACCCTCCCATAGTACATTTATATCCACCCTCCCATAGTACATACCTTTGAGGTGTCGGTTTATTGGACACCGATCAGGATGGGAGAAAGAAAAAAAAAGAGCTTGATTTAGGGTGATCAATTCAATACCCACTTACATCTCAAGCAAGCGATATCCTACCTCAAAACAACACTTAGATGTAAACTCAGCACATATTAAGCCCTAAAGCCGATTGCTGAACCACTATGCCACCATTGCTGGTTGATTTACACATCCTGGATAAAATGTACATTAATGAATTATTGCTGGTATAAAAACAACTGCAATTAAGAAAGTGTCTATGGCAAAAACATTCTGTGGAAAATAGACTGAATATAGTCCACAGCAAAAAAACGTGCTGTGGAGAATTTAACCCTCCATAGCAATCTCCACAGCATTGCCAACTGCTGCAAGCAATTGAAGAAGGTGTAAAAGTCTCACCATCTGGTTGAGATGTCATCTCCTCCGAATCCTGGCTCTGACCTAACTCGTCATCATCAAAACTGATATTCAAGTTATCATCTTTCCTGATTGTCGAAGTGTCATCAAACTCAATGTCCATATCATCAATGTCATCCAGTATATGAGATCTGTTTGTCACAGCTGGTGTAGATTTTCTGTCAAAGCTTGATTTGTTGGTGATTCGAGGCAAGTCCATGTCAGACTTATGAGCAGAACTTGATGTTTTTGAAAACTGAAAGGTTAAAAATAAGATATTTTGGGGAAATTATAATTAGACCAAAGACAATAAACGAGAGGTTTTAGATCAGTTTAGAATTTTCGGATCAGTGCAAATCAGTTCAACAATAAATCAATTATCAGCAAAAATTCTGGAAATATAAATAGTAATCATGTGTTACATAGCTAACTGAATCATATGCCATTCATAAAAAAAAAAATATTTTGCTGAAAAATTACCTACTTTAATAGCAGTGGGTTGCTGTTTTTAAAATCTACTGAAACAGGGGGTGGGGGATGTTTATGGCTCAAACAAGGGTTAAGTTATGGCCATTTTGACAAGTCAGTAGTGATACAGCACCGGCCATTCGGATATACCCTCAGAAATATACTCAACAAAATTAATTAAGGGCCAGTAAATGTTTTATTAATTCTTTGTTAGTGTCATATTATTGACATTTGGGTCACCGATGACTTGTAATAATTCAACATTGTTTCAGTAAAATCTGTCTCATTATATATGCCAAACATTTAGCCAGGGCTTCTAGATTATGGTAGCCCCACTCCCATGGCTAGTGAATTTTAGTATTGGGCTAGTAAATAACAACTATAGCCATGCCAAACGGCTAGTGGAAATAAACAGGTCAAATGCTGCAGTTAAGTCTATTTTGTTAATATGAATATCCCACACCCACCACCACCTCTTTAGGTTACATATTATCTGATTATTACTATTAATTAGTAAAACTGTATTAACTTAAAGTAGGGCTAGTGAATTTTTAAAGAGTGGCTAGTGAATTTTTAAAATCTCTGATCACATGGCTAGTGGATTTTATAAAAATTCTAGAAGCCCTGATTTACACATGGTGGGTTTCATGCATTTGTGAAAACTACCAAGATGTACATTCAACTAGGATTAGCTACTCGTTGATTTTAACACGGTGCCACAATGTAGACACTTTACAACAGAAGACACTGTATTTTGTTTTTTAAAGGAAAATGCCCAAAATATCTACTGGCCCCTAATTAACTTTGTTGAAAATACCATCAAATATTCATCCATTAGGTTAATTGTTATTCTGCATTATGGTTATAGTTAATTGGTAATTGCAATTTTATTACTACAAACTTTAATACAACTAGAAAAACCCCACCTAAATACTATTACAACATAAAAGAATTAACATTCCTTTGTTTTTAAGAAAATCCACCACAATAACTGACCTTATCAAATGCCACATCAAACAACTGGTTGATCAGTTTGGATGGCATCAATGTTCTTATCAGTTCAGAAACAACAAATGTACTGTGTCCTTTTGAAAGCGTCCACACGAATAGCTTGTCGAGAAGCACAATGAAGGAGAGTAGCTGGTTAGGACCGTCCTTCTTAATAAAATCTGCCAGTCCAGATGTCAGCTTCTTGAGGAGACCTTGCAAACAGACGTCAAGTCCCAGCACCGGAATCATGTCAACAGAAATGAGCTGGTAATGCAGGATGTTCTCAAGACATTTACTCACAAGACAAATCTGATATACTAGATCTTCAAGATTCTGGAGCTAAAAAATAAATAAGACTGTTTTTTTTAAAAACTTATTAATTAGTCATTGATTATTGGATATAAAACATTTGATAATTCTAACACACAGTTTTCAGAGAAAACCCACTACAATTTCCATCAGCAGCAAGGTATCATTTACATGCCTTTTCCACAGGACATCATATACACAATGTTATATATATCAAGAAATATCAATTAGTATCTTAATGTTAAAACTCTGTAAATGCCAAACATATTTCAAACTACCTAATCATTTAAAAACAGCTTCTTTAATGTACCCGCATCAAAACAAGCATACTGAAAGTATTGCTAAAGCAATATAAATCTCCTACAGGACTTAACAAATGTTTGTATGATACCATCTCTTAAGTTTACGGTCATAACTTTGTGAAAATGGGTAAATTGCCATGACAGTCAATGTGGATCTGTAAAAGTATATAATGGTATGTATAAAATTTCTTGAGGAATTGTGACAAATTATTAATAATAATATTAACACCCAAGTTCAAGGGCCATGACTGTCAAAAATGGGTAAATCACCATCGTGAAAGTCAAACTTGATCTTTAACAGTACATGATAAACCTGTACAAAACATTTCAGCTCAATATCTAAAGGCATTGCTAAAAAAAAAGGTGTAGAAACTATATGTGGGACAGATGGACAGACAAACAGGAGGAGAGAGATGCAACCTATAGTCTCCTCCAGTTAAGACCGGTAGGGGACTCACAATGCAGTACCTGCAGCTCTACAAGCTCTTCAAAATACATCTTTTCTCTATCAAACACATCAGTAAGATGTTTGAGCAATACTGGAATATGTGAAACATCTGCACATTCTGTATCATCTGATGAAGAAACAGTTTTTTCAAAGTTCACCTGCTCGTCAAACGAGGTTTGCAGATACAAGTTTTCTATTTGAGAAAAGTTCTCTTCTGAAACACACTGACAACTTTCCAACACCGAACTTGTACTTCTCACTGTCAGAGAGGTTAACACGCAACCAACTAGCTCCGGGTCAATTTTAGCCATATTCTTACTTCTTGATCCAACTTCAGAGACCTCTCTTTTTGGAATGAACCAATCAAAAAGATGTTTTCTCAGAGGATATGTGCCATGCTCATTTGCTAGAATGGAGCCTAAAATGTTGGGTTTGTAGTTTTCTGGCAGATCATGCAATCTTAGAAAGGTAGCCAAGAATCGGACAGAAGCTTCTGTTGGAAATGAGACACTGGGTAGGAAAAGATTCCACACTACTCGCTCTGGGACAACAAGTCTCTGTTCCATTATAGAAGTCAGCAGATTGAAGCCAGGCTCTTGAAATCCTTCCACCTCCGCATAGTGTGAACTCATTGTTCTATGGAAAAACAAAGGAGGAGTCGACCTTTCAACAAATGTAGTTTAAAGTAGCTTATCTTGCCATTTAGTTGGATGTAGTTATTTTTTTATTAATTCATTTTAAACATTATCACATTTAAAACAGGTTACATCAAACTGGTTTTCTAAAGTGTATGTCTATTGAATCCTATGTACTATTGAACCGTAGGCAAGTTATTCAACATTTAATATTGTACATCTACTTATATATCATTTTAAAAAAAGGCTGTCACATTGTAATTAAAAAACAATACTTAATGTTTTATTTTTAATGTTGATTCATGTACACAATTCAAGCAGTATCCAAAATTGCTCACTCTCAAAAAGATCTGAAACAAATAGCTCCTTGTCTAAAAGCCACATAATTATAAACTATGAGGTATGAATGCAATACACCAATGAAAGTATTCATTCTTACCGAAGACTTGCAGACCAGATATTCAGCCATAAAGCCCTGCTAGAGGTTAGAGTGCACACAGGAATGTAACCGAAACACTGGTAACCATGCACTATCTTCTCCAAACATCCAAATAAATGACGCAATATATCACTTCTGAAAGACAAAGAATTTTTAAAATCTTATGAGTTAATGTCCTTTCATTTAATTTTGTTTTTAAATCATTTGTCAGTTAAACCTACATTCACAGAATTTTTCGTTAATTATTTCATTGTAAGCCGAGTTTTGTACGAATAAACTACAATTCTTATTACTATTATAGCACAACAAATATTGTTTGAAGTACACACATTTCATTTTCTTAGGTCCTTAAAATGCTCCATCTTCCGTACTGATCTAATGTTTTGCATGAAATAGATGCCAAACACATTTTTAACATATGCCTGGTATAACTGCTGGTCGTAGACGTAAACTTACAATGTTTTGTTAAATTGGCCCCTGGACTGTAAGTAGAATCAAACCAGTATTGACCACATTGACAACAATTACTGCACAAATCCACAAATGGCAGTTAAATGGAAATTAATCAATAAAAAGTTATTTCTGAACAAATAACAGAACTGTATTTGATGACAATAGTATATCAGGGCTCGAAATGCAGTGTTAGTACATGCACCGGTGCATGCTGATTTTTGCGTGTGCATGTAACTTTTAAAACTGGGTGCACACGGTGCATGCTAATATTTTTCAAGTACTGTGTATTGCGTATACTACTATCCTGTTGTCTACCAGATTCAGACTCAAGTTGTTGAATTTTGCATATGCATTTCGTAATCTGTTCGCCACATGAAAACGATAACTTTTATCTTATGGGCGCATCCATTTTGTATCCCATAATACTACTCACAACAATGGCGCCCTTTCGGTCATTTCCGTGAAATATATTTGCGAAAATTGCCGGTAATATCTCGGTTATATCCGTGAACAGTGTTAGGGAAGGTGGTCGAGACCGACTTTGGGGTATCCACGCGCATAACATAGTTGTTGTCGTCTCTGACAAATTGAACTCCGCCAGATCTGTGATCAATACAAAGTACCGTAACTGCCTTGAACATTTTCGACCTCAGATATGGGCACTTGATCAGATGATTGCGAACGTGCAGGTGCGTTACTCGCGTAGTTGACTCGAAGTCAGCCAGTGATTATTTCAATCACAACTTCTCGTCGAATTCCGTAGGCCAATTTATATTATACCAACAGATCTTATCGAGTTAAAAAAGTTGACAACTTGCTTAATACAAAACACAAATATTCGTACGTTTTTGTAATAGGCCTATTATAGATTTCTGTACGGCGTTTACGTTGGGTGAAATTTTCAAATTTGATCAAGAATCAGTAATAAACACAGTTGTATAACGTTCAGGTACTGTTAATAAATAAATATAGGTATTGCCGAATAATTCCGATTTACCTTATTTTTGGTGCATGCAGAATTTTAATGGTGCATGTAACTTTTTTTTCAGCATGCACCTGGTGCATGTAGATTTTTTTTTTCATTTCTAGCCCTGTATATTCATGCCCCACAAAAAGCCAGGGCTCAATTTACAATACTGGCACCTTTTACAGTCTGTGAGAAGTTGTGACAGACACTGCAGCAGAGGAAGCAACTGGTCTCCAGGAATACTTGCCGGGTATTTTTCTACCAGACGACTCACTAGCTGCAGCCTGGAAAGCAAACACAAATGTAAAGATGCTCCAGCATTTTATTTCATTAGCTTTTAACCATTATATTTCGTAACATGCAGTATTTGCAACACTTCAAACAAAGACAAATCTTCTACTTATAAATGACTAAGTACTTGTACTATTCACTTGTAGATATACTTTCCAGGGATGTGCCTAGGAAAATGTAGGTGCCTGGCAAAATTCGAAGGTCCGTTCAATAAATTTAGGAGGGCTGAATGCATGCTCCCCATTGACATTTTTTTTTACATTGCAGATGCTCTTATCGGTCTTTTGGGTTATTTTTAATTAGCTTTTCTAATTTATATTTATATCTCAGGTTTATATTATTTAGCAAATATATGAGCTGCTAAATGAAAAGATATAACATCCCAGAAAAAGCAGAAAGTACTGAGTTGGTATTTACAAAGGCTGAAAGGCAATAACTTACTACTTGGTGCCAATCAGTTAACAGTTGAATAAAGTGTATTAAACTTTAAGGCGTCTGTTTTTCTTTTCTGACCATATTTTAACAGCTGTTTCAAATGGAAAATCTTCCAATTTATAGGAGCCTCAATTACAATTCTCATAATTGAGTCTAAAGTCGTTTGTCATTCTGTTGCAAAGAATTGTTTTTATCAGTTTCATTTGGGAGAAGTCTCTTTCACAGTCTGCTGTATGTGGTGGTAGAACCATGTAAATCTCTGCAATAAATGCCATAATTGGATAAACAAGTTTTAAGCCTTTGTTGGCAACTAGATCATGAACAACATCTGAAGCAGTTTTTGAATGCATGTGGTCACTCATGTATTGTTTAAAATCACCCCACTCCTGAACTGCATTTGCCTCTTCATAGCCACAAAATCTCTGGATTAGTGTTTTTATGCGACTAATTGCATAGTCATCTGCATTTCCATCATTTTTTTGCGAGTCAAACAAGCTGAAAGCCTCCATGATATTATTGTCGGTAAATCGATTTTTAATGTTTGTAATGATTTTGTCTAGAAAGACAGTCTTCACATGTTTGTCAAAGTCACACTTAGCTACTATGGCAAGATCATTATCTGGTTGACATAGATTTCTTTTGTACTTTATATCAACTCCTAACCTTTCTAGTTTTGTGATGAAATCTGTAATGTTTTTTAGATTATCACCATCCTCTACCTTCAGTTTTTCAATCTTATTAATTGTAGAAGCTACTACATTTGCAACCAATGAATAATCAAGGTTACTGATTTGAAATATCTTGGATAGGCCGTTAATAGTTGGAAGTACATCACAAAACAGTAGAAGAGTCGCCACAAACTCATACTGGCTTAGGAAAGTATATAAACCACTGGCAGTGGCATTCCCCCTTTCTTCAGATTCATGCCCAAGACTGATAATCACACTGCTAAGAATATTCTTCAAACGTTCAACCGATGTTCCAACACTCAGCCACCTTGTTGATGAAGGCTCAAGTATCTTAAGCTCAGGCTCTTCAAGCAGTTGCTGGACAGCATTAAGTCCTGCAGACCTAACAGCACTAAATTATGATAAAAGTCATACAACTGTCTAAGAATAGCTTTGAATTTGTTGACATATGGTATGCTATCTCCAGCCTGAGATGCAGCTAAATTAAGTTTATGTGCAGCAAAGTGTAAGCCTACTGTCTCACATTTATGTAATTCACCCACAGCATTTTGAGAAATAATCTGTTTATTCTGTATTAATTTAACAGCCTCATTGCGAACACGTCATTACAGCACCGTCAGTTCCAATGCCCCTCAGGCATGTATATTTCAAATGATTTTGTTCAACAAATTCAGTAACATGTTTAGATATATTATCAGCATTTAATGTTATTAACATCTGTTTGTCACCAATGTCATTTTTTTCAGTTGAAATACTTGACTGAACTTTCAGGCAGTCTAATATTTTCAAAAACCTAACCTCAATAGATCGATCCATTATGAATAAATCGAGTTCTTAAAACCATTTGTTCCTTCACAGAACAGTCCGTTGTCTCATCGAACATGAGAGAAAAGTGGTTACTTTCTCGGAGTTTACTCAGTATATTGTTTTCAATAACACTACACATGCATTCCAGCATGTCCTGGATCGATTCCCTGCTTGTGTACATAGCATTAAGACCAACATTAATTTTTGACCTCAAATAATCCAGTAAATCGAGTAATGGTTCAAAGTTCGTTTATGTGCTATTCTCTGTTTACACAAAAAGTAAAGGCATGCAAAAATTTGGCACATGGAGGCCAGAGGTATTTCTGGTATGATACTAACAGCGATGTTACTGGTGTGTGATTGGGCAAGATCTAATTGTACTGCATCAATGTGACCATGGGATGTTTCATGATCGACAACACTCTCGAGTCGGATTCGTCTACATGGTTGTTTGTTCCAAATATCGCGATCAAAAGGACATTTGTCATACTTTTTGCAAAGTTCACAAAACATTCCTAATCCATCAATATTTATTAACCAGGGCCTGTTTAATTTCCATTTTATATTAAAAGACTTTGCCCGTTTCATTTTTTTAGAACACGGTGTAATTTGTTCGAATGTATTTTTCCGTTTGTCAACATCTTTGACAGTTCCCGTAAAACTAACCGGTGACGTATCGATACAGGTAGATCGGGACACTTTCCATCAAAACGGACGACGTAGTTTTATTGCCGACAATAGACCTTGTAGGCTCTGCTATCTTTTCACATTCACTATTATAATTTTGTTTGCCACTTTTCTGGAAGTATTTTAGTAAAGACAGTGTTGATATTTTTCACCGTGTCGTCTGCTAGTAGTACTAGTCATGTTGCAAAGAGAAAATGTATTTAGCGTTTTGATTGGATGATATATTCTATAGTAGCCAATGAATAAATAAGACAGATGAAGCATTTGGAATATCGGTGTTTTTCCACCGCTGACGAGAATGGCCGAATGGTTACGAATGTCTTCGGTGCCGAGATATGTGTGCTAACGTTGGCAAACTATTGGACTGGTTCCCGAAGTGGCCGTTTGGTTTAACGTGTAGCGCAAAAAACAGTCTAGTGAGCTTTTTTGTTTTTCGATTGTAGACTGGTTTTCTGTCTGCAACAAATGTTTAGTAAAATATTCATAGAATTTTTTGCATATTATTTAAATAACTAAGTTTGGGGTTATTTTTTTGACAAAATATTAGTGCTGGGCAAAAAGCCCAAATTTCTTAAAAGTGCCGGGCGGTAATTTTGAGTGGTGGGTAGTCGAGCCCGGCACCGCCCGGCGTGGGCACATCCCTGACTTTCACAAACAGGACATCACACACCAGTGCCTTTCATGGATGGAATGACAGGAAAGGTCATCACAACTTACACAATGCTCTTTCACCTAGCTACAAACAGGAATGAGGTTTACACATTACTTCTATAGGAAATAATTCGAGAGAGGTAGAATATCTGCACTGGTTTTCTAACAGTCCCAACTGAAATATCCTTTGTATAGAGGAGAATGTTACACAAAGTTCCCATTACAAGTTTTTTAATCTAATTCCACACAAACCAGGGAATGATCTGCAGATTGTTGTTTCTACCGGCCAGGATATCGATAATGGAGGACCAGCCAGATTCCAATCTCCTCTTCTTGTTTGGGGTACTGGCATCACCATCACCAAGCATTGTTAACTGGGTTACCTCAATCACGTAAGTGGAGTCAGAAAATAGCTGAAAGGACAGTACACTGTAATTATTAGCAGTTACAAACAGGACTACATATCACAGGCTTTAATGACACCCCAGTACACTGTAATTATTAGCAGTTACAAACAGGACTACATACCACAGGCTTTAATGACACCCCAGTACACTGTAATTATTAGCAGTTACAAACAGGACTACATATCACAGGCTTTAATGGCACCCCAGTACACTAATTATTAGCAGTTACAAACAGGACTACATACCACAGGCTTTAATGGCACCCCAGTACACTGTAATTATTAGCAGTTACAAACAGGACTACATACCACAGGCTTTAATGGCACCCCAGTACACTGTAATTATTAGCAGTTACAAACAGGACTACATACCACAGGCTTTAATGGCACCCCAGTACACTGTAATTATTAGCAGTTACAAACAGGACTACATACCACAGGCTTTAATGGCACCCCAGTACACTGTAATTATTAGCAGTTACAAACAGGACTACATACCACAGGCTTTAATGGCACCCCAGTACACTGTAATTATTAGCAGTTACAAACAGGACTACATATCACAGGCTTTAATGACACCCCAGTACACTGTAATTATTAGCAGTTACAAACAGGACTACATACCACAGGCTTTAATGACACCCCAGTACACTGTAATTATTAGCAGTTACAAACAGGACTACATAACAGGACTACATACCACAGGCTTTAATGGCACCCCAGTACACTGTAATTATTAGCAGTTACAAACAGGACTACATACCACAGGCTTTAATGGCACCCCAGTACACTGTAATTATTAGCAGTTACAAACAGGACTACATACCACAGGCTTTAATGGCACCCCAGTATACTGTAATTATTAGCAGTTACAAACAGGACTACATATCACAGGCTTTAATGGCACCCCAGTACACTGTAATTATTAGCAGTTACAAACAGGACTACATATCACAGGCTTTAATGGCATCCCAGTACACTGTAATTATTAGCAGTTACAAACAGGACTACATATCACAGGCTTTAATGGCACCACAGTACACTGTAATTATTAGCAGTTACAAACAGGACTACATATCACAGGCTTTAATGGCACCCCAGTACACTAATTATTAGCAGTTACAAACAGGACTACATATCACAGGCTTTAATGGCACCCCAGTACACTAATTATTAGCAGTTACAAACAGGACTACATATCACAGGCTTTAATGACACCCCAGTACACTGTAATTATTAGCAGTTACAAACAGGACTACATATCACAGGCTTTAATGGCACCCCAGTACACTAATTATTAGCAGTTACAAACAGGACTACATATCACAGGCTTTAATGACACCCCAGTACACTGTAATTATTAGCAGTTACAAACAGGACTACATATCACAGGCTTTAATGGCACCCCAGTACACTAATTATTAGCAGTTACAAACAGGACTACATATCACAGGCTTTAATGACACCCCAGTACACTGTAATTATTAGCAGTTACAAACAGGACTACATATCACAGGCTTTAATGGCACCCCAGTACACTGTAATTATTAGCAGTTACAAACAGGACTACATATCACAGGCTTTAATGACACCCCAGTACACTGTAATTATTAGCAGTTACAAACAGGACTACATACCACAGGCTTTAATGGCACCCCAGTACACTGTAATTATTAGCAGTTACAAACAGGACTACATACCACAGGCTTTAATGACACCCCAGTATACTGTAATTATTAGCAGTTACAAACAGGACTACATATCACAGGCTTTAATGACACCCCAGTACACTGTAATTATTAGCAGTTACAAACAGGACTACATATCACAGGCTTTAATGGCACCCCAGTACACTGTAATTATTAGCAGTTACAAACAGGACTACATATCACAGGTTTTAATGACACCCCAGTACACTGTAATTATTAGCAGTTACAAACAGGACTACATATCACAGGTTTTAATGACACCCCAGTATACTGTAATTATTAGCAATTATCAGGCTTTATTATGACACTTTTTAAATAACTACCAGTCCATTTCAGGACAATTAGAAACAAACTATTTAGTTTGAATTAATTTCAGTTTGTCAGTATTAACATTATTTTAAACACTGGGGCTGCACAGTGTAGAAAGTAGTGGTACGGCTCGAGGTTACCAGACTCACCTTTCAAATTCACCTGCGAAGGACGTTTTCACAAATACAACAAATATAAGCCACAAAAAAAAGAAAGTCTTTGTAAAGCGGTACGGCCATGGCCATACCGTCTGCGACACCCCTGAAACCCATTGCATTGTTATATCAGTCAAATGTCAAATAAAGGAATGTCAGCATGGCGGAAGGATAATAGAGATGTAGTGCCAGAATCTGTTTACTACTTCTAAGGACTTAAGCAATATGTTAACAACAATCTGGTATTCAGAACCCCCTTCCTTAATGGACCAACCTTACACCCATTGACTTAACTAAATACCAATGAGGCTGGTCTCCCTTTTTAACATACATACCTGATTACACACATCTGCGCCCAAGTCAACATAAGGAAAACTTAAGGCACAATCCTTGGCACTGAAAATTAAAATGGAATTGGTAGTTATTAATGTCATAAATGCTGTGAAATATTGGCAGTGGGAGGGGTAGAATAATGTATTTGTATTGTTACAGATACTTCTTTGCTTAAACCAATAGTTTATGATGCAATAGATTCCTAAAAAACAACAACATAGAAATAACCATATTCATTTGCAATTAATTTATGTAGTACACATATTATATTAGGAAAGAAAAACCCTCTAAAAATTCAAATTAAATTAAGTAAAATTTCAGAATCAAGGCCTAGAAAGTACACTCCATATCAATATAATAATAATAATAATAATAATAATAGATTAAATACTTTTAAGCATTAAAAATGAACACTGGCATTGCAATCAAATTAAATATAGAGCTGCATTATTGGTGAACAAATTCGGAATTAGCAATCCAATAAAAAAAAAATGTTTCATAAAACTCATACACTGGATCAATACTCTTTAAAACAAAAGATCTAGACGAGAGAGTAAATGTATAATGGAGTGACAACATACCAAATATAATGAACCAAGCTTGTGACAGAGTGAAGGAAGGAATGTTGTATTTAATGACGCACTCAACACATTTGGACATATTGTTAAGGACCATACAGATAATGAGAGAAAACCTGCAGCCACCATGCAATGGGCTACTCTTTCCAATTTAATATAGCAGCAAGAAAGGAGTAGGTACGATAGCAATGTGTTTGCGGCTCCCAATAAATCGAGGAAACAAAATTCACAATTTGGATTTAAAAGAAGGTGTTGGACATAAATAAAGGTTTTACTGTTTTAGTGTTACACATATTTTTCTGTGTTATGTGTTGAAAGTATTATAAATCTGGTGTCAAAGTGTTTGATTTTAGGCTCAATTCATGTTTTTAGCCATTTTTGCCAATTTCAAAGCGTTAGAAATGTATCAGCACAGTCATGTTCAGTCTTTATTTTTTAAGCACAACAAAATATTAAGATAATATAATTACTGTGTAAAAATAAAGATTGAACACGAATGCGCTCATAGCGAAAACAAAATAAATTGATCAGTTTTGTATCGTTTTCTACAACAAAGGGACGTAACTACGTCATGTCGTGAATCTTCAGCTTGATCCAGATCGCACCTGTCAACGCGTCCTCAGCTCAGGTCCTGTCATTAATTATTAACAATGATTTTACACATCAAGTGGAAGATTTGGTGATTCATCCAAGATTTAAGAAATTGGTAAGTATTTTAAATTATTGAGGATACTACATTTCCTAAAATTTAGTTGTGCATGATATTGTCAAGTTAATAGGCAAATTACTGTCAGTAGTCTTTCGATCTATCAATCGGTTTTCAATGTCAGTGACAGATAGGCCTATTGGGGCAGGTTATGGATTTGCAATGTAAGCTACAGTTACATCGACTTCATGGCCTAAGCAATCTTCCTTTGATGAATATTATTATTTTTTTATTCATTAAAGTCCATTTTGGTGTGTGGTTTTTATTTGTAAAACTGTGTTGTCGTCTGCTAGAAACAAATGTCAAATGAAAACATTTATTAAATGAAAGGACAACTTCATATATTACTTTCTGAGCATAATTGTTGTTTGGGTTTGTGGTGTCGTGGTAGAGCGCTAGACTCCCGTGCAGTATGTTGTGTGGTCGAATCTTGTCTGTGGATTTTTTACCTCAGGAAATGCCTCTTAAGAGAAGTGGACAACAACGAGATCATCTGCAATGCTTGTTATGCCAAGTACCGATGATAGTCTTCTACAACAGTACAGCATGCTGATGAAGAATTACCACAAGCCAATCTTCTGAGCCCAAAGACCATACAGCTTAAAATTCCATCAACCTCAAGGAGCCACAAATACTGCATTGTATGTAAGAAGACCGGAAATTGGCGAAACCACTTGGTAAATATTCCTGATCATGCTAGAACACAAGCTTTCATAAAAAAGGGTGTATTCATCGACTCTAGAAACAGATGCTGTCTTAAACATATTGAAAAAACTTATTTTTCTAAATCAGCACTGTCAATGATTTCTGTGACAAAACAGTGTGATATTTTTTCTAGGACTGACATTGTTTCATTGCTGGAAAATATACGTCATATGATCAAAAAACAAAGTCACATCAACTTTAACATTCCATCAATGAAGACGGATGATGACTGCTGCTGTTTATCCGGTTTAACCAAAGAGCAGTTTGTAGATTTAACAAGTTATCTACAGCCACTTCGGGCAACAGCTGTTCGGTCATTGCCGACATGCCTAGGTGTGTTCCTAACAAAGCTAAAAACTGGTCTTCCCAATAAAATCCTAGCTGTTCTCTTTAG
This sequence comes from Gigantopelta aegis, assembly GCF_016097555.1. NCBI lineage: Eukaryota > Metazoa > Mollusca > Gastropoda > Neomphalida > Peltospiridae > Gigantopelta > Gigantopelta aegis. Next base: position 49,785,875 of record NC_054702.1, read on the forward strand.
TTTGAAAAGACACCAGGTGCAAAGACTAATACATTCCACATTGTTGGCCATGATGACAAACTTTGTACCTGAAAACATTGGGTTTAAACACATCACACATGACAACTTTTGTCGATTACATACAACTCCAATTGCTAGAACATTATTTTCCTCTTCATCCGATCAGGCTGTCATAGTGCTGGATGGAACATATGTGTACATTCAAAAGAGTGGACATTACAATTTCCAAAGATGTTCTTTTTCTATGCACAAACACAGACCGTTGGTGAAACCTTTGGTTATTGTCGGAACAGATGGTTACATTTTGAGCATCTTAGGGCCGTATTATGTTGATGGCAAAAATAATGTTGCCTCCATAACAAAACATGCCTTCTCACACAATTTAGAAAATATAAATGAGTGGATCCAAGAGAACGATGTTTGTATTGTAGACAGAGGATTCCGTGATGCTGTGGAGTTTCTTAATCTAGAACGAGGACTTGATGTGAAAATGCCATCTTATTTACCAAAAGGCCAAAAACAACACACCACTACTGAAGCTAACTCAAGCAGACTGATAACAAAAGTTAGATGGGTAGTAGAAAGTGTAAATGGCAGACTCAAGCATTTTAAATATTTAGATAAAGTTGTACCTAATACATGATCCCTTACATTGGTGATTTTTTGCAAGTTATTGGGGCAATCTGTAACAAATACAGAAAACCTCTAGTGTCATCTGACAGTCAATCAGAAAATATAGCAAGATACATGCTCAAAAATGCAGAGGAAGGCAACCATCTTCAGAAGTACTTGGAGGATAATGATTTGCTGAAGAAGAAATCTTTATTTAAAAATCTAGATGATGCAACTTCACTAAGTTGAACATGGATCAGCTAAGAGATATCACCATTGGAGTATACCAGCTGAAACAAGCCTCATCATACTCCAGAGAACACGTTGATGACAATGGGGAGTATGCTGTAATGGTGTGTAAGGAAAGCCTAACATTAATCAAAGTGAAAATCCAGTCTCATCATACAAGTAGTGCTGTACATACGCTGTGAATTGAGTATGGGACACTCCCTGTAAACCTGTTATAGGATGGTACTGTACCTGTAAAGATGGTGCTCGGGTTGTAGGTTGCTGCGCACACGTAGCTAGTGTGTTGTGGTATTTAGGACTATGGAGAAATCAAGACAAAAATATCACAGAAACCAAGTACAGTCAAACCCGCTTATTTGCATACCCTCGGTGCTGCTCGATTTTGTGCAATTAACCGGGTTAGTCGATTAACCGACAGAGTACCGACTTTCACTTTGTAACAGCCATCCAACTACAAAGTGGCATGGGAGACAGTCTAGCATAATGCGGTACTTCATACCGGAACTATTACAGTTAACACATGTCACATGCAGTTAGATATATATAAATGTAAAAAAATATATCTATCGATATATATAATTAGCATGGCGTTTTTGTCTTAATCTGCCAGACCAGAAATCATTTTCTAAAAAACCAACAACGTCCGTCACTGGGCGTCGTTTTCTAAAAACACAAACTGGCGTCGTTTTCTAAAAACACAAACTTTGTGCATTAAAAAAAACCCCACTGACCATCCACTAGTGTAAACAAAGTGTATTAGCCATGTAGTTAATGAGATAAACTTGAAACAACAGAACCATCAAAAAGTTCACGTTTCATCGGTGCACGTGTTTACAAAATGACGTCAGTTTCCGGAATTACCGGGCTGTTGATTGACCGAATAGAATTACGTGAACTTGTATGCATTTGCTGGTATGGTGTTCTTTCCATCCCAAAAGATACGGCAAGCTTTGGTATTATTTGTGATCCCCAAATAATGACTTTGCTATAGTTAAGCAATTAAAGTTAAGCTCGGCTAGTGAGTCGTTATCAGTTCCAGCAGTCTGCATTGCATGCATGACCGGTCTAACACAATTGACTGACCTTCATGGTGAGGTCCGACTGATTGGTGTCTAACAATATAGCAGAAACTTAGGGACGATCCATAAATAACGGTCTTTGTTATGTTTGTTTTTTTGACGACCTCCCCCACCAGTCTTTTTTTTTTCCGCTACATTTTCCGGGAAGCAAGTGATAAATCGTTTCTTTTGCGTTTAACAGATATAGCGTACACTGCATCTAATGAATAAGTGAACAACAACCCTTTCTCGGTCACATTTATTAAAAACATAACCGCCTAGGACGATTGATCTGTAATCTTTTAATTATTAACAAGGCTTCTCAACATAACGTAATAATTGATACAGAACAATGATTGCCCTGAACACGTCAATCGAATAGGGCCTCAATAGTTGAGTGCGCATGCGTACAAGCGCACAGGCGGTACTTCTAAAAATAATAGTCGGAGAGTTACTTGTTATTGAGATGGCCTCTGATTAACAGCAATATATTGCAAACAAAACATTAGGTCTTAGGTTTATTCAACTTAATTATGTCATTCTTAAATCTTGTAGTCGGGTATTGTGATTCGCCAGTAGTAACGTGCACACCATCTCATTTGCATGTCACACGTCGACTCTGTAAACAGCGATTACACTTACAGTCGGCTTACCACACAGTGAGCTCAAACAAAACAGATTAATCGGTGATTTATTTGAGTTTTTTTGTCAAAGTTTGATAGACATTCTCAGTCATTTGTGACATTAATTTAGCACCAAAAAAAAACAAAAAAATCGTTATTTATATGTGCAAATAACCGATATATAGCCTGTAGTCTGTGCAATTAACCGGATGTTTTGTAGTGTTATAAGGGCAAATGGTTCCGTGTTGGGTGAAAATAGTCGATTAACCGAATTATGCTATAAACCGATGTGCAAATAAGTGGAGTTGACTGTATTCCCTTTTGGATGCACGTGACATGCCAGCAAATGACACCTCACCAGAGACTGACAGGTGTCAAGAAGAATAATTATATCATATATTGGTGTACACTGAACCTTAACATATGTAATACAGTTTCTGATCTGAGGAAATGAAATGAACGTGTTTCCTATTGTGTAGTATTCCATTTATATTGAAGTTAACAATGTTATTATCAGCCCCATGAAAGTGCACTATAAAATAAATGCATGCTTATACCATCCAGAGATATTATGCTGTATGAAACTATGTTTAATTCACATAATACAAACTTGGGTAGTAAAAGCTATAAATCTATTGATACTGCACCTGTGATAACATATTCTTAATTAATTAATTAATTAAACAATATGACTGGGTAATACAGGACTAAAATTAACATTGTTACTAGACATTTAGACTTGTTTCAAACATGAGTTGATTTGATGGGTTAGCCCGTTACATTATGCAAAAGTGAAGGCACTGTATGGTTTTCTTTAATGCAAATATAACTGACTCAAACTTATTACTTTTGAAAATGATTTTAACAAATATTTTGGAAAGATTTAGTGTTATATGACTGGCTGAAGTAAGTGACTTGTAAGTTATGAGGCATTTTGTCGGCAAAACAGATCTATGGCGAGACATTAGCATTAGCGAAATGAATATACATTTTTAATGTAATAGTTGGATCGGCCATTTGTTTCATAATACATGCTAGTATACTTTGTATGTGCCATTTTAAAAATATTGCACCCCTCCCTAGGAACATTCTGCATTTAACCATGCAACCATTCAATTTTTTTTTAAACGACACCACTAGAGCACATTGGTTAATTAATCATCATAATTCTGACACCTGGTCATCAAGAGGAAACCTGCTACATTTTTCCTAATAAAATAAACCGATGTGGTTCAATCCTGCGGCTCAAGCGAGCACTCAACCGACTAAACTAAATCCAACCCCCCACCCCCACCACACCCCTTCAAGTGTATAAATATACTATATGCTTATATATTAATTTTCAAACTTTTAAAAATTGTTATTTTATTTTTCAGGACCGGCCTCGGTGGCGTCGTGGCAGGCCATCGGTCTACAGGCTGGTAGGTACTGGGTTCGGATCCCAGTCGAGGCATGGGATTTTTAATCCAGATACCGACTCCAAACCCTGAGTGAGTGCTCCGCAAGGCTCAATGGGTAGGTGTAAACCACTTGCACCGACCAGTGATCTATAACTGGTTCAACAAAGGCCATGGTTTGTGCTATCCTGCCTGTGGGAAGCGCAAATAAAAGATCCCTTGCTGCCTGTCGAAAAAAGAGTAGCCTATGTGGCGACAGCGGGTTTCCTCTTCAAAACAGTGTCAAAATGACCATATGTTTGACGTCCAATAGCCGATGATAAGATAAAAAATCAATGTGCTCTAGTGGCGTCGTTAAATAAAACAAACTTTACTTTTTATTTTTCAGTTGTTTGGTTATAAATACCAAAAGGTTTGAAAATAGTAAATCATTATGACAACATAGGCCAACTTTATAATCAAAGATTAGCCTTCACATTTGGGTTCAGGGTGGAGATGAGATGAAACCTAATTGTAATGTAAATTAAAATTTACAATTCAGTGTTTGTGTAGCTGTTCTGTATTTATAATTATTATTTCCCTTTTGGAGGAAAATAACGCAGATATATATTCTTCAATTGTACATCCCCATTTGGGCCTCACATTATTAACATCTATTAACTATTGTATTCTTGAACCTTGAATATATTGTACTTTGTTGATTGTGATGTTTAAACCAATTTATCTTTCTCAATTTATAAAAAGAATACATTTTGTTAACATTTTTGGCTTGTTTTGTGTTTTGTTTCAAGAATACGGATCTCCCGTTTAAGGCCTCATTTATTTCCCTTCCCATAGCAGCTGACATCTAAAAAAATGGCATATTATTGACTAGGAGTCATATATCTATAAATATATGTATGACATTCTGACATTTATTTGGGGGCCAAAAATGACCCTTATCATACCTAATCCTTTTCATGATTTTTATGTAAATGTTAATACTTTAATCTCTCATCATATTAACATGATGCAAATTTATAAAATAAAATTAATGACATTAATCCAAACATAGAAGCCCAAACCTTGACATAAATCTAGTTCTTCCACCCATCTGCTGTAGATCACAATGTATAACTTCATACAGCTTTCTCAACGAACTCTGCAAAGTTGAAACCAACAAAATAAATGTACTTAATATTCATATTACAAAACTGGCAGTGCTGCCAACTCTGCATTTTCAAAAAAAGTATGGAATCTTGCTAAAAACCTACTAATGTTAGCTGCTTATGACCAAGCTCAAGGAATGGCATGTACCATGTGAGAATTTGTGATTGGTGAACACACTGTTCTGCATATTTCAGTACCCTGTCACTTGGTCACTGAGAGCAGCAGGATCAGAGAGCTCTACAAACACTCCACTCAACAAAGAACAAAACACTCCTGAAAAAACCACTAGCAAAGCACAAATCTTATGATGGTCAACTTTGAAATTGGATTTCTTAAGTTATATTTTGCAGAAAAAAAGTATAAAAAAGTATTTTCATGTGAAAAAAGTATTAAAATAGTATAAAAAGTAGTATTTCCAAGAAAAAAGTATAATACTTTTTAAAATGTATAAAGTGGCAGCACTGCACTGTATATTATTTTTTGTTTATATCCAGTTATAGCGAATTTATTTCTGAGTATATAATCACCTTCAAATTTGACACACTCCACAACCAAAAAATGTCAAACCTTATCTGGAGGAGTATATCCTTATATTTGTTATCAGTTTATGTATCCAGAAAAATCAATAGAAGGGCTTCTAGATTATGGTAGCCCCACTCCATTGGCTAGTGATATTCAATGTTGCGCTAGTAAATAACTATGTCAAATGTTGCAGTTAAGTCTATTTTGTAAATATGACGCCACCTCAACCCACAAAATTAGTGTTTTAAGCTCTATCTCCCTCTTTAGGTGACATATCTGATTATTACTATTATTTAGTAAAATTGTATTAATTTAAAATAAAGCAGGGTTAGTTTATTTTTAATCGTGGCTAGTAAATTAAAACTTTTTTCCACTGATTCCATGGCCAGTGGATTTTAAAAAAATTCTAGAAGCCCTGAATAGGTTTTTTCCCCAAAGGTATTTACAATAATCCAGTATCATAAAAATTCTGGTGTATGCCAAACAGTCACATCAAGTCATGTCTTAAGCCTTTATAGATATTAGGAAAAACCAAAAATACACCTATGTATGGTAATGAATATTCAAAGCAAGGAACTGATTTTAAAGGTCTCCAGTGACACCTCGATAATTTGGACTCCTGTAGTCGGGAAACCAAACATTACTGACAGCTGAAATACAAAACAAAGTGTACCCTTTGTAAATGTGTTCATTAATGTGGATATTCAGCTTCTGAAACCATTATCCACAACAAAGTGTACCCTCTGTAAAGGTGTTCATTAATGTGGATATTCAGCTTCTGAAACCATTATCCACAACAAAGTGTACCCTCTGTAAAGGTGTTCATTAATGTGGATATTCAGCTTCTGAAACCATTATCCACAACAAAGCGTAAAAAATGAAGACACTTTGCTTTACTTGATCACATTACGTGTACCTTCCACGAGTCCCAGTCTACTGCAGCAGCCCCACTTTGCACCGATTTCGCTCCACATGGATGATGCAGGTGTAACTGTAACCTCATAAACTCAACAATCTCATCCTGAAAACAGTCAACAATTGTTTTATTATTAATATGTCTCCATAGGTGTGAGACTGGGTCAACATTGTTAATGTATTTGGCAAACCAGTGTCAACAAAAGGTTCCATACAACACCAGTGTTACGAGACCCAGACATGAAACTGGTCAAGTTGTTTGATAAATGGTTTAGAGAATGAAAATAAACTGGTTGCCACTACATGGTCACTCATTAATTTTAACTTAGCCACAAACAAGACAGCACAAACTAAAGGAGAAAACCACAACAGGTCTGTCCACCACATGGGTTTAATCCCTTAGTAAGCCTTTTACTGCTGACCCGTACCTGCTACTCGAGTAAAGTACAAGTTTTATTAGCATCATTGGATTTATTTGCAGTGTTACCTTCATCGAATCAGTGGGCCTATTACTCCAAAGATAAAGCAGGCTGACAAAGATTGTCTCCCCTAGTTTGAGCAACTGAATCCTGCTGCTGGGGGCTATCTTCTTGGAAAAAACGTTTAATGCTGACAGCAGGTGTTCACTGACTTGACTAACTTTTTCCTGCCTGAAAATAAAACAATCTATGTAAGCTAATCCCTTGAGTTCACATTCATATGCATTAGAACTGTGTCAAATAAAGTAAATTAATCATAACAGCAATTTCTGTAGGAACACATTAATATGCTTCTATACTTTATTTTTAACTTCCACCCTATATTTTGTAATGTCATGTGTAATAGAAAGGAATGTTTTTTAAAAACTAAAGCAGCACATTTTAAACTACGTCTATTTGATCTAATATACAGTTAATCAACATTTTGTCTTCACAGGAAACTGGTGGGGGGAGGGGGGGGAGAGAAGAATTAATATCAGGGCACGCTTTTAAAATGAACTATAGGTAAGTACTATACCAAATAACTTCCGGCTGGGTCAAAGTTCAAGGTGCACCCAACTTTTGATAGAGCAGTTAATACCACAATTTCTGTCATTGGTAATAAATGTTACTATTGTCGTACTATAAACATTAGGAATACCAGAAACACATGGTGTACACACATTAATATTCTAAGGGGAAATTTTTTTAATTAATATCCAGTTTTATTCATTAAAAGCCTTGTTAGTCGGGGACATGTTTAAATGTCTGTAAAGTCAGGAATGCCCCTTTAAGAGTTATGACTGTCATTTCTTATTGAAGTATAATGAGGAAAAAAGCACTAAAATATATATCTAGGTGTGATATAAGTATTCATTAAAAGTGTACACCAAAATATAATTTCAATCCGACACTAAAACTAAAGTGCCTATAGAAGACAAAGGGTTAATCAGAGAAGTTAGTTAGTTAATCGGGATTTCAAACATGTTCCTTCATATACTTTTGATAGAATGCTGCATTGACTCTATTATGTTGGCATCTTCGGTTTCTATCAATGTCCGACACCAAAAATAGTTAACTTTCACCAATTCAAAATGGGTTAAGGATTTTGTTGTGCATGGTATTAATGCAGCACCTCCTGCCTCCTATAAAACTATACTACTGTACTTCCTAATGTGAATGACTTAAAAGGAATACAAGGACAAAGTTTCAAATTCCATCCGACACCAAAAGTAGTATTTTGAAATATGCCCTATACACCCTATATACTCAACAAAAATATATCTTGCAAAATTCACATTTAATATACACTTTTAAGAGGGGAAAGCAGTAAGCAAAAAGAAAGAGTACTCTTTGTTTGTTTGTAAACATTCTGGCAACTGTAAACTTCCAGTAACAAAATAATAATTTCAAACCTGATATTTTTAAATGCTTCAGTGAAGAATATGACGACTTTCTTGGACGGGAGGTCACATTGTCTAGAAGAACCATGCACAATGATGTTGATAAGTCTTGACAGAATCACATGGTCCAGACCACATTCCGAATCCAGGTACAGTCGACAGTACTGAATCAACAGTTCTGAAATACAATAATAAATCAGTCACAGGTTTCTCAAAAATATACTGTGCCAAATGTGACAGTACATCATCTACATGTAGTTTTTACAATACACTTTATACACAGTGTGTGAGGGAAATCAATCAGCCCTCGAAATAAGTCACAAATGATAGGTCAGGTCTTGTATCGCTTCTGTCCCGGTGTTTTCCATAACCCATACTTCAGTCATGATTAGCATTGTTTTTGCATTGTATAGTTTTCACAATTTTCTTTGGTGATGGCAATTACTGTAATAAACAATACTCAAACAAAACAACATGTTTCCAATTACATGGTGCTAAAAACTCTTACTGACACCACTTTAATTGCATCAATATCTTGCAAGATTTCATCTCGTGGAAATTAAACATCCAAATGCACTGAAATTTAATGATCCATTAATTAGAAATTTCTCAATAAGGTGGCCATATAATTCGCCATTTTTTGTTTCAAACACTCTCAAACACATGCCATCAATATATCATTCAGTGCAAATAGCTTTGCAACATTAATGTAACACTCCTTTAAAGTGAATGCATTAGCATAGCCAGGATTTTATATTCGGGAGCCATTCATATTGAGGAGGGCCCACATTATCTATTAGTCAGGGGAAAAAAAGAGGTCTCACTGAACACATGCAGGTATTTAGGATGATCCATTCTGATATGTTTATGCAAACTACTGTCTATTTCTAGGGCTGATCCATCCTACGACCCATCAGTCTTATCACCGAGCTACAACATGCCCCTCCCTATTTCTAGAGCCGATCCATCCTACGACCCATCAGTCAATCAGCGAGCTACGTGCCCCTCCTCATTTCTAGGGCGGATCCATCCTACGACCCATCAGTCTTATCAGCGAGCTATGTGCCCCTCCCTATGTCTAGGGCTGATCCATCCTACGACCCATCACTCTATCAGCGAGCTACAACGTGCCCCTCCCTATTTCTAGGTCCGATTGATTCTACGACCCATCTCTCTATCACCTACCCATCTACCCATCTCTCTACAACTTGACCCTCCCTATTTCTAGGGCCGATCCATCCTACGACCCATCACTATCAGTGAGCTACAATGTGCCTCTCCCTATGTCTAGGGCTGATCCATCCTATGACCCATCACTCTATTAGCGAGCTACAACATGCCCCTCCTTATTTCTAGGGCTGATCCATCCTACGACCCATCACTCTATTAGCGAGCTACAACGTGCCCCTCTCTATTTCTTGGGCTGATCCTACGACCCATCACTCTATTAGCGAGCTACAACGTGCCCCTCTCTATTTCTTGGGCTGATCCATCCTACGACCCATCACTATCAGTGAGCTACAATGTGCCTCTCCCTATTTCTAGGGCTGATCCATCCTATGACCCATCAATCTATCAGTGAGCTATCTGCCCCTCCCTATTTCTAGGGCTGATCCATCCTACGACCCATCACTCTATCAGCAAGCTACAATGCACCCTTCCCTATTTCTAGGGCTGATCCATCCTACGACCCATCACTCTATCAGCAAGCTACAACATACCCATCAGTTCAGTAAAGTGGTGTATTTACCATGCCACGTTTCAGGCTTCAACTCCACCCAGTATTTTCTAACAGGCAGAATATTCTTCAGCAGGATGGTGTTGTAATCCTGGCCAAATGCAGAACAGGTGAAGTCATCCCTTAGGGTTTCCAGAATGTGCGAGATGACTGGAATACATTTTAATCTGGGACCACCTACAAGGCAGAAACACAACACATTAGAACGGGTAATAATCCAGGTAGAGAAGCAAGATCACTTCTAACATGGACATATGCACACACAACCGCAATGTGCCGCCACTGTTGTCAAGCGAAAATACTTGCCGAAAACCAAAATTCCAATGTATAATCCATTGAAAAAACAAAATCTAAATAAACAGGGAGCCGACTTGTCTTCTATTTCCTGTTACTAAATCGCTTCCAGTGAGTGTCATGTGCAAAACAGCGAGAAATATGAATTGGGGAATGCACTATATACAGTGTACAGTATGTCAACTGGCGTGACGTCGGGGAAGACATCTCGCCTGCAGTAGTCAGAAGGTTAAAGGAAACATGACACGAGACCATATTATAGCTCATTTTAAAAGAAAAATGATATAAAAATAATATACAAATAACTTTATAACAATAAAATACGTGTAGTTAACTTAAAATGAAGAAATTACGCTCATCAGTATCAAAGTACGATTTATGCATATTTCTTCGTGAGCGTTCGGAAAAAAAGGGAAGTGACGTCAGAGCCGCTGTACTCTTCCATTGTTGTTAACTGTTTATATATGGAGTAAGGGGCTTACGGTCTTTTCAGTCCAACAGTGCCGTACTGCGCGGCCTTTGGGTGTAAAAATAAACAGTTTAAACGATCGGGATTGTCTTTTTATGGTTTTCCAAAGGATTGTATCCGAAGAAAGACACGTGTATTTTATCGCAAAAGAAAAGATTGGACACCAACACCGCATAGTACTTTGGTGTCGGCCTATTTACAGCCCGGAGCCCGAACGTTACCCGGAGACAAAAACAGTACTCGGTTGCGAATGCCGAGGTGTACATTGTACATATTTGGCACAAAGATACACCTCAGCATGATGTATTTATATATGTTAAAACAAAAATGTAGAATTTTTTATTTATTTATTTTTTTGGAAAAAAAACGATTTTTCATGTTAGGACTGTAGGCCTACATAACAAAATCTGTATTCACCGTCCGAAGAAGGAAACGTCAATAAGTAATTAAATATGGCATATACAAACATGGGATTTGGCATGAGGATACATCTCAGTACGATGTATTTAAATATGTTTTTAAAAAACGTGTAGAAAACAATAATAATTTTAAATAATGTTTTTAATCTTCGGGCGGAATACGTCACAAAAACGTTCCTCATCGCCCGAAGCCCCAAAGCAACACGAAGTTCATACAAAATAAACCACTACTGTCGGTGTCGAAATAACTATTATGTTTCATCCACGGGCTGACTTGAGAATCGGAGTTTTGTTTTAGTTAATTGGTCCTTTCTTTCCGTGGCCTGCACATGTGATTCCTGAATGGCAGGTGTATATTGCAGGGTATCGACCAGGTAAGTGATTATCACGGTCTAGACATACGTACAAAATACGTGCCAGTTTTTTTTTAAGATTACAGGGTATTGTGGCGTAACCTGTCGCGACTATAGTACAATGTTAATGGACATTATCAGCCGCCCTGCTTCATTACTGTAAATAATGCTGTAAAACCCTTGATTAAGTAGACTTTCCCCATCTAAAATTACAAAACTGACCAATTACGTAGTACCAAAGAAAAGAAAATTATCACTTGGGTATCGTGAGTGGTCGTTTTTACTCTAACGCACCCTACCAATAGGCCTAATAATATGCTACTTTTTTTTATGAGAGAAAAATACTATAACCCCATTTCGTTCTATTGATGCAAATAGAAATATATTTAGTTTAAAAGTTGATTATACTCTCAAGTCATTTATGTTGTTTTACAAGCCAGGTTAATGAAAGTGAAGCGCCTTGTCGTAAATTAGAGCGTTTGTTTACACTGTGCATACAGATTTTATTATGTACAGTCCGAACATAAAAAATGCGATATTTTCTAAAAAAAAACCCCAAAAAATGTTTGTCCTACATTTATATATTTTACATATTTAAATACATCATATCGAGGTGTATCTTTATGCTAAATATGAACAGTATACACCTCGGCATTAGCATCAGAGTTTTGGTTTTGTCTCCGGGTTACTTTCGGGCTCCGGGCTGTAAATTGGTCGACCGGTCTGGTCTGGCACCATCAGTTTCTCCACCCTCCGACTCGCTATCCGTTTTGTCTTCAGTATCACTGTTGTAAGTAAATGTGTGTCTTTCTTCATTTACTAACAGCTCATATTGATACGGCAAAACGTTTTGCGAACGAACACTCATTGTTTTGGTAAGCTGTGCAAGTCTTAGATTCTTTATGAGTGGTACGGACTAATGCTTTTAAGTGTAAGGCTTCAGATCAAGCGACGCGTCTCTGACGTCACGGACCTCGTGATTGCCCTGCTCATTAAAGATCGGCAATTTCCGCTAAGAGCTCGTATCTGGGGTTCTTTTATGGAGATATTTTAAGTAATTTATTTTTTATAAAAACAATTTTTTAGGTGATTCAATTTATAATTAATTGTACATGGTTGGTGCCAAATATGGTTTACGTGACATGTTTCCTTTAAGTAAAAGGTGGTGCATTTTCTAGTAATATAAATTTTAAATTGGGACCATAAAAAAAAACTTTTCCAAATTTTAGTTTGAAATGCAAATAAATGGGCAGGCTAAGCTACAACTAAACCATGGGTTTATAGCTGCTGACCGCAATTGTAAGTAATTGTAAAGAAGCTGTAATAGCTTGAAAATATAATACACAGCCAAAAACCTGGGATCAGCTGCCTTATCAACAGTAAGCATGTGAAATATATTGATTACGTTTATCAGCAACTCGGATAAAAAACTTGAAGAATCCACTGATTTCCTGCTTTTTCTTGTCTTTGTTCAGTGAAGCTGTGCGAGACTGAGGTTCCTTTGCCTTCTTAAGGGCTGCAGTCTCCAGCTTTATGTATACGACCACAGCCTGGAAATAAATGTATGTTGTACAAACTATAAACACTGTTGAAGCATTCAACATTTACATGATTTTTTGTAAGTTTGTACAAAAGTTGAAGTTTGTAAACAGTGGAAAAAAGATTTCTTTATGTGTACTGGGATAAATCATCAGGATATTCCGTTATTCAGAACTCATCAGCCAATGGTGCCTGCCAGCATTGGGGTTTTTTTTAATTTTGAAATGCAAATATTTCAGTGTTTTGGTGCAGAAATTATTAACATATTTGAACAGGCTGCACAAATAACTACAGATGTATTTTTCATTGTTTAATAGAGCTCTCTCTATAAAATATAATTATATAACGTAAATTACTGGCTTATACATGTAAACTGTTTCAGGAAATGTGAAAAATAATTAGGGTAGGTAGGTTCTGATTTTGCTCTTTTTATAAAATTCATAATGCATTAGAAAATTAGAAACAAAAAGTAAAAATTATTTTGCCTATAAAATGTTTTGAGTCAGCAGACATTATTATGGTCAGCCTGGTCAACAGAAACACATGCCATGGACAGAAAGTCAAGCTCTCCATCAATAAATGTGGGTGCTCCGTGAGATTATTAAACACTTTCTAGTGTGGTTTTTGCCCTTAATATTAAATGAACATGACAGGACAGGACACAAATCAGTAGGGGATGGTCACAGCTTAGGCAGTGGAGGTGTGTGTCTGGGACAGGGTTCAAACCTCAAATGGATATAAAATAATAATAATAACAATATTATACGGTTTTTATATTGTCCAAAGATCATTTGGCAATACTAAGGTTGGGGTTCCTTGGTTCATTATCTTACAGAGTGATTTGAACGGTGTAATTAAACAAATATAGACATATGATATATGTGGTCATACATTGTAATATGGTTAACATACACATTAAATGTCTTAGAATGCATGTGCACTCTGGTCTATGGGATATTTGAAGGAGTAAGGAAACCAGGTAGCAAGTAAAGAACTATCGACAAAATATGCTGTAATAGTTTTAAAAGAAAATCCCTAAACACCAACATAACAATGATAACCTTAAAGATGTCATTCCACGTGATGAGTCGGCTCCCACTTGGGCCAGCATGCTTGTCTTCAGTGTTCCTGTCAAGAGCTTTAACAACCGAACTCTTGCCCAACAACAACCTCAGTTTCTCCACACTTTTCTGTTAATGTACCAAATCAATATCAATTAGTCTTCATGGAGTAACACCTTCGGCTCAGGCTGCTGCATTCTGGTTACAATTTGGAATTTTACACAATGGAATGATAGCAACATGTACACAATATAGGTGTTTTCTGGAAATCATCAAAATGGTGTTGGAAGTGAAAGGTGGGAGCCATCTGCATCATTATTTAGATTTTATAATGGCAGGGTTTATAGTTATACTATTATTCACTAACTGCACAAACTGCTAATTTATACAAACATGTGCATTATGCTCAAATACATTGAAAACAATGTCTTCCACTGCCTGCTTGATCTATGTGGCAATTTGTGAAAGTGCCTCTAACTACTGTCATGATGACTCCTCTAACACAAGACAATGTTAATATAAAACCAACAAAATGATTGTGAAATTAAACAATTTAAAAAAAATAAAAATTAAACTATCAGTTAATATAGATCTTTGAAAGATAATCCTATATTAGATGGATTGCATGATATTGATGATACACGTCAATGTTACATCACCTCAATGTTCACCTTCTTTACTGAGCTGTCATACCTTTCTGTCTGAAACCTTATCAGTGTCAAGACCACGGCAGGAACTACAGACATCAGAAAGACTATCCATATTAAGAGAATGCACAGATTAAATCCCAAACCAGAAGACTACCATCGGAACAGGCTATCACTGCACACTGCAAAAAATAAACAGGGCTAATACAGAAAGAGTTAAATGCCCAATATTAACATAGCCAACATATATGGAAAGATTGACAAACAATTACCTTACTCGTTTATACTAAGATTATGTGTGGGATTGATTAATTTGTAGTTTATATGTCTCAGAAATAAATGTAAAATAGCAAAATATAGCCTGAACAAATATTCTAAGATATTCCTTCAGCTTACTGATGGTGTACATAATAAAATTGTGTGTAGTATTGGTCAGATGTTTGGAGATTTGGTGCTTACTTCGAGGTAATGAAACATCACAGATCACTCATACATTGTTAGCGGAACACTTTGGTTCTGCACTCAATATGGTATACACATTTGTTAATAACATGCCAATTCAAGTGACTGGCACAGAGTTTCGAGGCAATCCTCAACAACTAATTACCTGAAAGATATATACACTTTCGTAGAGTTCGCACATGTATGTAGATATTATAACTAAAAGATAGGACAGTGCAGCTCGAATCTTTTAATGAGAATTATTTCTGTCTGACTTATGGAAAATACTCAACGAGGCACACATCAAATTTGGTATATCTTGTTCAACTCTCTGGCCTCCTCGTGGCGAGCAAGGGGCAACAGTAACATTTAACGTACTGGTAAACAAGAGAGATGTTTGACTGCTCCCCCTCCCCCCCCCCCCCCCGACTTCTTCACAAGAAAATGAGAAAAAGATAGGTAAGTAACAGTTTAATACTTAGTACTTATGTTTTAGTTACTTTTAGAGAAATTAATTGACTTTTATTTTAAAGTATTATTTTGTTGTTAAATGGAACACTGAAGGAAGAAGCAAGACACAGCAGTAACATTTCAATTACTGTCAAATGAGAAACATGTTAGTTTTATTTCATTTATATATATTCATTATTATTCATTTAAAAAAATTTATTATTGGCACTTAAAAAAAATATCTTTGTAATTAAATTATATTTTTATTTCATTTCTATTAATTAATAAATGTTATTTGGTATAATTTCCGATTGCAGGATTAGTGTAAGTTTAGGGTTAGGGTTAGTTATATACAATACCTTTTTAAACATTTTGTTCTATAAAACCAACATAATGTTTATATTTTGTAATCCAGTATCACTACGTTTTGTCTTTGAACAATTAGACATATTGACTATTGTTACTAGGCTTTACCATGTTTCTAGAAAAAGAAGAGAAGACGGAAACGTACAAGTGTTGGTCATGTGTTTCACAAATACAGAGTTCAACTTTGGCTCAATATGTCTAGGGGTTAATTAAAATGCATTAAATTAAGTATAAACATCACCATATATAGTGACATCGGTGATATCAATCATCCAAAGTTGCCTCCTTTCCTACGTTGACTAATTTCCAATTACCATAGTCATTATAATTAAGGTTGGCTCAACAGTTCATACAATAAAAAATATATAGTTTATCATGGTTATAGCCGTTAATCTTGATGTCTATTTTAAATAAAACATGAGTGTAGTAGTAGAAGGTTAACAATCAATTTACACAATCCTAGTATCGGATCACAACGTTACACTATTCTATGTAAAATTTTGTCCACAAGGGTGCTTTTGTTGGTGCTTTTGGTAGAAATATAGCACAGAAGACACAATGAGGCATTATGGTTCGTTTTATTCCATAGACGCTTGGTTCATTCCATCAGAGATTTATAAGCAATAAAATGCAGTCTCACTTGTTGCATGGCCGAGTGGTTACAGTGCACTACGTTGTTTGTAGTGTTTAATGCAATGTCCACTTGATATCACTAATCCAATACCTTAAAAGGGGTTGCAGGTGGAAATTTTTCCATTTTATTTTATTAACTTTAATTAATTTTTTGTTTTGTGTTTTTGGGTATTTATTATGGAACGAAAAATGACTTCACCAATCCTTTTCCACATACAAGACCATTCCAAGTTTTATTTCCCTCCAATAAGGAAGGAAATGTTTTATTTAACAATGCACTCAACACATTTTATTTACGGTTATAAATAAATATGGCATCAGACATATATGGTTAAGGACCATGTACAGATATTGAGAGGAAACCCTCTGTCGCCACTTCAAGAGTTACTCTTTTCTATTAGCAGCAAGGGATCTTTTATATGCACCATTCCAGACAGGGTAGTACATACCACGGCCTTTGATATACCAGTCGTGGTGCACTGGCTGGAATGAGAAATAGCCCAATGGCCCCGCTAACAGGGATCGATCCCACACCAGTGTTTCTGCCAAAAATAAATTTTTGGGTATGGTGCTATGCAACTGCAGTCGACAGGGGGGGTATTGGAAGCCTCCCCCAGAAAGGAAATGGGTTAGGTTTAGGGTTAGGGTTAAGAAAATCATACAGTGATAAGAGTCATTCATTTTGTCAAAAGGCCAACTTATAAAAATAAAATCTGCAAACAAATTTGGGTATGGTGCCATACCCATTTTACCCTCTGGCAGAAACCCTGCACACCGAACGCTCATCGAGCGAGTACTGTACCACTGGGCTACATCCCGCCCCCCACCCTCTTCAATAAGGGCAGATAACAATAACCACATGTTTTAAAGAAAACCCACAATCAAACTTTTTTCCTTTAATTCAAAGTGAAGAACCTTTCAAAGTAAGTATTTCATGATCTCCATAAGCTCGAAATAGATCACAATACAAGATTAGGGTGGGAAAACGTGATGGTAATTGTTATTTTGAACGGACATATTCAGCTAATGGCATAATGCCTTCGTCAGATTAACGTTGACTTGTGCTTGGATTTCGACTTGCAGTCAACGTTAATCATGATGAACTAAGGTCGATGACAGTCAATTTTGGACCCTTGTTTTGGCTTCGTACACAATTAATAAAACATATCCAACAGTAATTTTTTGATATGATATATTTAACATCTTTTAAAACTTAAAATTAATATTTTGTCCAGAATTATACAAAATATAAAAATACCGATCTGTAAACAGCGTTGTCTGCTTGTTATAGAAATTTGACAGGAGTCAAGGTTAGTAGACCAGTTTTTATTTTAATACGGCGAAGCATTGTAATAATATACTATATTATAGCCAAATTTTAAAACAAGGGTGCGAAAAGTGACTCGTCGACTTTACTAGGGCGAGTTGACCTGCTCTCACTTCAAACACAGTTATAACAAAACACTTTAGCCTACAATGACAGGGAACTCAGGAGAGTCCTTTTAAAAATAGAAATCAAGATGCTACCAAAATCACATTCATCGACTGTAACATTCACTTTTTTTGCAGTTAATCATGACGAGTATTTTAAACAACTTATAAAAATAACAATTTAAACATGGCGGCCAAATTATAGTTATCTGCCCTTCCAATGTACTAAATCAATTTTTATTGGCGATAATGTTAACGTTTACTAATAATGATATTCTCAGAAAATTGAGTATCGTCCGTGGCCCTGTTTCGATGGGGGACCCATTTCGGTGGATGCGTCAATTTTGCGCGAGCGTACGCCCATCTGAAGATTTGTGACGTCACGTCACCGATTTTTGCGTGTGAGAAGTAAACAAGGATCTGTCACTTTGACGGCAAATTTTGTAAAACAAGTAAGTAAATCAAAATTTAATTTTATTCACTTCTAAATATAGTGCATTCCTTAATACCTTTTTTGCTTACTTTTAAAAAAGATGTAGTTTGAAATAAAACAATTTTTTTCCTTGTTATAATATCATTATTATAAATGTTGCACTGTCGTCTGCTTTCTTAAAATCACGTGATTGTCATGGGGTCAGCTGTCAAACCTTTCTTTACAATTACGTCCCAAAAGTATAACCTCCTTATCAGGGGCGGATCCAGGAATTTTAGCAGGGGGGGTCCAGTCTTGAGCCTTTGAAGCCCCCCTCCCGATAAGAAATTTTCATATTTGAAGATAGCTTTAAATGGATTTGAAGTATATTCCCGTTGTCAAGATCAACTCTCTGGTCACGAGCGGGGGGGTGGGGGGGGGGGGGTCCAGACCCCCTCGACCCCCCCCGGATCCGCGTCTGCTTATATATATTTTAACACATTTCCTTTGATCATCAATGTGAGTTATGTATATGAGTTTACAACTAAACAATTTGATAATTATATATATATATATATATATATATGTGTGTGTGTGTGTGTATGTGTGTATGTGTGTGTGTGCGTGTATGTATATATGGAGAGAGAGAGAGAGAGAGAGAGAGAAGGGGCGGGGGGTAGGTATACATACAATTCAATCTTAAATGTGGTGGGGTTGGGTTTTGTTTTGCTTTTAATTTATTTCTTTTTCACTTTAGGCTCTTCCTGTGAAGAAATGTTCGACATACAGACTGTATTCACTCACTGCTATGTATAATGCCTTGAAAGCTGTCAAGCAAGACAAGATGTCAACATCTATTTAAAGCTGCTCTTCAATATGGAGTAGGCCTACTACAAACGACACTTGGGCAACGCGTTCTACATAGAGTCCATCCTGAAACCACCTCATCGGGACCTCATCCTGTTTTATCACAAGAAGAAGAAGTAACTCTTGTAGACCATCTTAAATTTATGGCAAGTGTAGGGTATGGATATACTCGTTCTGAGGTCATTAACATTGCTTCTAATTATGCAATTAGTATTTCAAAACGAGACACGGAACACCCATTGTCTCGCAAATGGTTTAGAAACTTTATGAGGCGTTGGCCACAACTAAATGTTACTAAGCCTAGATCGCTTTCGCTGGCAAGAGCAAAAGCCACCAATGAAGATGCTGTTTCTAAATATTTTGATGAGCTCGATACAGTGCTTACAAAGTATGACCTCTGTGAAAAACCACAGCACATATACAATGTTGATGAGAAAGGTCTCCAAACGGAACACACGCCACCATATATTGTTGGTTCTAAAGACTCAACAATCCCTGCAGTAACATCACCACGGTCTGTCATTACCAATCTAATTAAAATTAGCTCCACTATTACATGTGGATCTAACAGCAGCCAGTTGTAGCTCATGTCCACCAATCAAAACCTTACTTGCAGAATCACGCCAGTGATTTAAAAATAATTTGAAAACATTTCGAATTATCCTGAGGGTTTTTAATTTTTAATGTAAAATTGAAGACTGATAACCCATCCCGTACGTATTGGTATGGTTCGCTGTACCGCGGCCACTAAAATAGACTCGCCCGATATTTTTAGAATTTGTATGCTCCCAAATAACGTTATAAAAGGCGAAGTGTGATTGGTCAATATTTAAATTATTATTTACAGACGAAATGTTACCTGGACATTGGAGACTACGCTACGGAAGCAGTGTTGTTAGCAATCTGATTAAAATTAGTTCTACTGGTCTAAATAAGGCATTTGTAATTCATATGAAACATATCGTATACCCTCAGGATAATTCGGAATATTTTCAAATTATTTTCAAATCACTGGCATCATTCTGCAAGTAAGGTTTTGATTGGTGGACATGAGCTCCAACTGGCTGCTGTTAGATCCACATGTAATAGTGGAGCTAATTTTAAATAGATTGCTCATTACCACCGTTATTGGTTGTGGCAATGCTCTAGGCACACAGTTGCCCCCGTATTTTGTGTTTCAGGGTAAAAGGATGAGACAGGAGTTGCTTGCTGGTTGCACTCCTACTGCCGATGGTACAGTTACAGGTTGGTCGAATGGTGAGGTTTTAAAAAAATACCTGAATGATCACTTTTTGAAATACGTTCAAGGCCGAGATGCTGAACAGAAGATTTTACTCTTATATGATGGACACAAGAGCCATATTTCTGTGCCATTGATCGACTGGGCGAAAGAACACAACATTATCCTTTTCGTACTACCGGCGCATACCAGCCATGTACTACAACCACTGGACCTCGGATGCTTTGGCCCATTCCAGCGTATTTATAACTCCGAATCTCACAGATTCATTCGACAAAACCCATACTCCAAAATCACAAAATATAACATCAGTTCCATAGCTTGTAAGACCTATATTCCAGCATTGTCACAAGACAATTTGCAGTCATCTTTCAGGAAAGCTGGGATCCATCCCTTTGACAGGTCTGCTGTCGATCCATCACAGTTTATACCGTCCATACCTTTTAATCAGACAATCAACAACTCTGCGTCACAAGACCACATACAGCCTGCAGACAACAGCAACACCCAGCTTCAAACGAACTCCGTTGTCATGCAAGACTCTGGCGAAAACAGCATGGAACGTTGTATGCAGTTCTTTAAAGAAATAACTGACTGTATCCAGGAAAAAAAAGGATGTTGTGTTGAAAAAAAGAAGAAGCATCCACGAAATCACAAGGGCAAACCTTTAACAGAAGACCAAACATTGCAGGACATACAGGAATACCAAAGGAAATTACTTGTAATTGCTTATGCTCACCGAAACTGCTCCACCCATGATACCAGTACTGTGACTAATAAGACCGACCCAATAAATAGCACATTGCTATGTTCGATTCGGACTATACTGTGACATAAGTACGAAAATGCTTTAAAAGTTCTAATATGCAAGTTTACTTGATATTTATGCTCGTTTGCATGTGATGAATTGGGGGGGGGGGGGGGGGGGGGGGGTAACCTGTCAGATTTAATTAGGTCAAATAACAAGTCCGATCAAGAATAAAGTATGATGTGTGTGAGGGATTCAACTAAAGCACCTAGCATAATGTTTTATTATACTAAACATGCATAATGACCACGAAGGCGTCTGAGGTTTATTTCTCTTTATTTAGACTTAAGGTACTTGAGAAATTCCTCCAAGACACTTGGATTATAAAATAAACACTGTCACTGGGGCTGTTTCAAGGAACCCACGACAGTAAGTGTCTGCCAGTATTGGTCAGGTGTGTGTACGATCTTAACAATGTGACTGGGGTGAAAGATAGTTCATTGAGAGACAGAGAGAAGGAAAGAGGGACAGAGAGAGATAGACACAGAGAGAGAGAGAGAGAGAGAGAGTATCAGAGAGTATCAGAGAGTATCTGGCAAGAGAGAAACACGTTTGGGGCCAACTCTCCATAGCATATACATTGTATATATGTTATCATCATGGTTTAAAGAATATAATCGAGATCGAACTTGTGTAGTTTTTGTGTGAGGGTGCTTTATGCACTCGGCCACGTGGAAATAGTGGAAACCAAACTTTTTCTAAATACAGCATATTTTGAAAAAAAAAAGTGACATGTTTACAATACTTGACAAATGGCATCAGGAAATTAATTCTCAGAAAGGTGATAAAAGGTTTTACCCCTACTAATATGGTTCAAAATATCTTGGTACCTATCAAAGTGTTACGTACCACTAGGAGTGTTACGTCCCACTTGACTTCATAAATGATCACCGTCTGCATTCTTATACAATGATTTCTCAATTTCAAACATAATTATTTTAGTAATAACTAGGTTATTAGACGTGAAATAATTTTTATTTGTCACTCGCTAAGGCAAATAAAAATAATTTCACTCGTGACATAAACTTGATAAGAAATGGACACTCGTTTAATATCCTATAATAAACTGTACACAGACTTGAAATACCTATATTGTTTATTAGAAATCTGTTAGTATATATTAAGTTTACAATGATTAATTTTGCTAATAATTTAAGTTAAAAACTGTTAATTCAATAATGTTCAACTCTAATTTCTTCAAGCTATAATTGGATTAACTTGTGCCATAATTCTACATCTAAAAAGTTAAAAATATGTATTTGATATTTGCCATTTGTTATTTTCTGAAGATGCTGCCAAAAACAGTAACATAAATGAGGCAGAAGCAGAACTACATCTTAGAAATTGGTTAAGATATTCATCGGACCGAAGTGGGGACCGCAAAAGGACGCATGACAAGAAAAGGAGTGAGTTTTTGCCATCATATTTGACAAGACAAGACTTTATTTACACTCGGGCCGTTACACAACGGCATAGGAGGAATATATACATAAACATTTTCTTATATACACGTGACAAGATGGTTTGGTTGACAGTAAATACATTAATTACAATACATTCACAAACACATACAATCACGAACATCAATATATTATGTAATAATACAGATATTTGATACAGATATATGGGTATCGAAGTACTTATAAACGAATAGATTGTTAAACTTTTATATGGTGCAGTGGATAATGATAATATTTTGTTAAATATGTTTGGTTTTGATGGTGTTTGTAGTCCAGGGCGTTTGAATTCATTAGTTATTATATTTATGAAATATGTTAATTTCTTTAGGGTACTAATTCGTTTATTCTCCATTAGTTCTCTAAATTTATAATATGGGTGTAGCAACTGGACCCTTGAATTATGGAAAAAATGGCAAATAAAAACATAATGGAACTCGTCGCCAATGTCCGTTACATTACATAATGTACAAATTCTATCTTCTATGAGTATGTTATTCCAACGGGTAGGTAATGGTTAGACGTTCTAAATTTTAAGAGTGTTGTCCACAGTTTTTCTGGTAGTTTATTAATATAGCTTTCGAAAAATAGTTGTTCTGTGTATAATCGGTAAGTGTTGCCTCTCGATGACAGTGATATGTTATTTTTCCATGTTTGTAAATACTAATCGCATTGTCTTTGTTTAATTTGTTGTGAGAGACAATTTACTGATATGAAAGATTGTGTTATCCAGATATCACCCATTCCCAAGTTATTCAGTGTGTTTTTAACAGTATTAATCCAGTTATAGTTAGTTCCGTTAGTAAGGTGGTCATTTAACATAATTTTGTATAAGAGTAGACAATTTTGATTGTTTTCCTGATGTCAGTCGCGCCCAGTAACATACCATTCTTCTATTAATAATTGACTCGACAGGCGTTCTCCCTAACTCTCCATAAAGCATAAATATTGGTGTTGCGTTCTTAACAGGTGTGATGTGTCTTAGAAAGTTTATTTGTACAGAATTAAATATATCAACTTTTTAATATCCCCATATTTCGCATCCATATAATAAAACTGGCAGAACCATTGAGTCAAACACTTTAAGTTTACATTCGGTTGATAGACAGTTGTCCTTTGATTTTGATAGTACAAAGTACATGGCCTCGGTAGCCCGTTGTTTAAGTTTATTCTTAGTAACTCGAAAGTTGTTTAATTTTGTAAAAGTAATTCCTAAGTATTTGTATTCTTTCACATTTTTTAATGTATTATTTCCAGTCTTAAAATTATGTTTATAATCTCTAGTGTTACCGTTAAAAATCAATATTTTCGTTTTGTTACCGTTTATTTTAAGTTTCCATTTATTGCAATATTGATAAAAAAAAATAATTAAGGTGTGTTGCAGGTCTGCTGCAGTGGTTGATAATAGGGCAGTATCGTCTGTATACAACAAACAAAGCATGTGTAAAGCAATATCTATTGGGTGATCTTGGTTGTCTGTTGTAGGGGGAAACCCTTCACATCCATGGCTAGATAAATAATCTTCTAAATCATTCAAATACAGGGAGAATAGAATAGGGGATACATTTTCACCTTGACGGATACCGTTGTTACATGGGAATAAAGTAGATTGCTGGTTATTTACGACAATAATTGATTTAAGACCTTGATACATTAGATGGATAATTCTAAAAAAATTACCAGTTAATTTATGCTGTAGTAGTTTATTCCAAAGCTGTATTCTAGGTACCGTATCGAATGCTTTCTCAAAATCCACAAAAGCGCAGTATAATTTCTTTTTCCTTTTTTTAAGTATCTATTAAGTGATGTAATGTAAAAATATGGTCTGTAGTTGAATAGCCTTTACGGAACGCTATTTGGGCCTCACTAATGGTATTATTTTCCTCAATAAATAAACTTAAACGGTTATTAAGTAAAGTTGTGAACAGTTTAGAGCAGCAGCAAAGTAATGTGATTGGTTGGTAATTTTCGGGATGTAGCCGACTTCCTTTGTTTTTCAAAAATTGGTATAATAATACCGGTATGCCATTCATCTGGTAAGACTCCATTATCAAAAATAGTATTAAAAAGTTTAACATAAACTGGCATGAGCGACGTAGCGGTTGACTTAATGTATTCGTTAACTACTCTATCAACACCTGCTGCTTTATGATATTTTAGTTGTTTTATGGCTTTCATTATTTCATCTGCACTGAATTTTTCGTTAATAATACTGTCATTGTTTACTTCATATAGTACTTCATCCATGTTAAAATCAAATACGTTATCATTTCAAGTTTATAATTTTATTTGGGTTATTCCTTTTAAACGTTGGGGAGGGAGGGGGGGGGGGGCTGGACATTTTTGGACCCCTTACCTACACATTTTCAGTAGTATTTAATAATGGTGAATATCTGTATAAAGACATCCATCCCCACATTTAAAAAAATCTTCAGGCTTACCCCCACTCATTTAAGAAAGAAATAGACCTTATATCTTTTTAAACATATTTAATGTCTATTGAATAAGATTAAAAAAAATTAAAAATCAAGAATAAGACACGACAAGTAATGTCCATCAACATGGAACAAAATAAGACAAAGCCAAGTTGTATATCACATCTGTATGTGACAAGACATGTAATAGCTAGGTTATTTAGTTTTACAATTATCAATAAGTATAGGCCTACTTTCATGAGGCGGAACGTAGCCCAGTGGTAAAGCGCTCGCTTAATGCACGGTCGGTTTGGGATCGATCCCCATCGGAGGGTCCATTGGGCTATTTCTCGTTCCAACCAGTGCACCACGACAGGTATATCAAAGGCCGTGGTATGTGCTATCCTGCCTGTGGGATGGTGCATATAAAATATCACTTGCTACTAATAAAAAAACAGCGGGTTTCCTCTCTAAGACTGTCAAAATGACTAAATGTTTGACATCCAATAGCCGATGATTAATAAATCAGTGTGCTCTAGTGGAGTCGTTAACACTTTAAAACAAACTTTAAGTGCTTTCATTTAACTCGAGGAAAATGTTACGTTAGGGTCTATTTTGTGGTAACAGTAATAGTCTGAACAAGATGGCATTTGCGTATACTGATTACATACGAACCTTTTTATTCAGTGGTATATACTTTAATTTTATATAATTTCAGGTGTATATTTAAGACTAAACTGTTGAAATAATTTTAGTATGACATCGTTATCTTCTGCATTTGTCATCGCAGCACTTGCCTCTTGAGTAGAGGCAACGTGCGAGGCAAGCAGTCATGGAGACATCGTCGGAATCCGAAAAAGATGATGAACAAGATTGATATGTAGTTCAATAATAAATGTTACAACTGTACTTTTGTTATTTATAATTGCATTGGCCCACTGTTGGCACAACTACATAACGTGGTATGAAAATGTTGGCACAACGTTGGTACATCGTCGGTGCAACGTGGAATTAGCAACAGTGAGCAAACGGGTCAAAATCACCATGTGTCAACATCGGCATTCTACCTTGGGCCAACGGTATGGTTTATGTTGGGCCAACATTGTGCCAACCATAGTGTGCTATCTGGGTATGTTTTTTCTGAAATTTGCAAGCATAACCAAATTTGAGCTTATATGTTTCTGGACAATCGAATGCACACTGTCTGGTGTCACCATTTCAACTCGATTTATAATCGTAATTGTGTGTATACTTCTAGCTATGTAACTACCTATACAGTATACACTGTCGTCGTGGCATCACATAACATTCGTGAGAAACAAAAATCGTCTGAGTATGTAACGCTGTTCAGTACACACCCTACCCCCTGTAGCGCTATATTTATTATAACATTTGGACAGATATACACCTCCCCATACCTCCTAGCGTTGCGTAATATTTGAATGCCCCCGTCTGTCTGTCTGTCTGTCTCTCTCTCTCTCTCTCTCTCTCTCTCTCTCTCTCTCTCTCTCTCTCTCTCTCTCTCTCTCTCTCTCTCTCTCTCTCTCTCTCTATATATATATATATATCTGTGTGTGTGTGTGCGCGCGCGTGCGCGTATGTGTGTTGAACGTCGATAAACATTTTTTTTCTTCTTTCGATGAACCGTTCAAAAATGCGCCAAAATTCCTTCAAGAAATTGCGCACTACTTTCCTTTTAGACTTAATCCTATGGGATACTAGTTACTAGTATTCAAAATTCAATAGCACGAACATTGCTCCGGCCCGCTACCGATTCCGGTCGGGCTGCTGGTGATCCCTTGCACTTGCCAGCGCGGGCGGTCCCCTCTTCCACCCACCCCAACCCTTTTGTTGTCCCGGACGGAGGAGCCAGCTAGGGTACACTTGAGCTAGACTTGTAATGTAAATGGTTCAGATATAGTGAAAAATACAATTGTGGTGAGTATTGAATTTAAGGGCAACTCGTGGTAGCCTTTTTGGGGGCTGTAGTGACGACTGTACATATCGTATAACTATTACATGTATATAATCATTGTCATCATTACTATTACTATGTATCTGATTTAACCATTTTATATTCTTATTATGTTGTTCAATGTATACCATGTCATTATTATATCATATATAAATATATGATTAGATTGATTTGACTGTAGTGCGTAAGTTTTTGTACTTAGCTTTGGAAAAAACCACAGAAATATATTTGCGCATGCGCATATGTTATATAGCAACTGTTTGGTTTGGGTTTGATAAGGTTGGTTAGATTTACGACCGTTTGAAAAAAAAAAAATGACCACTTACAAGGTAATGTTTAGTACAGTTTAGGTAATCGTTTTTAAACAGATAGTAAGGTTATTGTTTTCGGTATTATCAGATTTAATAAATAGAAAATAGTCTATTTGTGTTTTCAGATTCCACTTCCAGTTCCACTGTTCCAGAACTCGTTGTTAGGGGAAATCACTCTGATTGGGAGTATTGCTTTTGGTAGAGACCGCGTACACTTTCTAAATATGACAAGAATGATACCGATTTTTT
Organism: Gigantopelta aegis; assembly: GCF_016097555.1. Lineage (NCBI taxonomy): Eukaryota > Metazoa > Mollusca > Gastropoda > Neomphalida > Peltospiridae > Gigantopelta > Gigantopelta aegis. The sequence goes on from NC_054702.1 coordinate 49,813,835, forward strand.
GCTGTACTGATGGAATACATTTTAAAGAACTATTTTCAACAACAACAAAAAATTAATTGCCCGTAACCACCCAATGGAAATGTTCCATTAAGGGGAAATAACTCCGTTTAGCAACAATTGACAGAAGACTTCAAGACATAAAAATTGGCACAGTGAAATGTTTTTAAATTTAATCCTTATTTTGGGTTTTAATATCTTTATTAGCATTTACTCTGTAAATATTTCGGTACGGTTATAGAATGTCCGCCACCTAAATACAACCATTTACTATACACTAAATAACGAATATGTAATTTTCGATAATTTTAACTACTCTGACGATTACTAAAATAAAGCCAATAACTCGAGTTAATTTCCATTTTATTTTAGGAACTTTGCGTTATTTTGTGTTTTATTGCAGGAACGGTTAGGGTTTAGTTTGTTTTAGGAACATAGGGTCGAGTGATTTTCTGTTTTACTTTATTTTAATTTAGGAACTTTGTCGGTCGATTGTTACAGAGGAGTGTTGATAGCCTACACTGCTACAGAGTGATTAGGGTTAGCAAGGGGGGCTAAAATAGTTCCAAATGTTTTTTTCAATGCCAAAAAAGGACTGTTCACTTGCCTCAAGTATATCATCAGACTACTACTATATGGTACATGAATTCAATTCCAGTATATCCCTTTTAATAAGTTTTCTAAATTAATTAAATCAATTTGACATTATATAGCATAATACATATATATAATAATCAACCACGGATCCAAGGGAAGGGTTTTAGGGAGTAACCCCCCCCCCCCCTCCCCCCCAAATTTTAAAATGCCCGGAATATCCACTGTTTAGTGTTTAACAGATAAATACATGTACAAGTTAAAAATAATAAAATTAGTGTGGTTATATAATGTCTTGGTGAGCTGGATGTTTTTGCAGAAGTTTATTATGTAATGCCAGTTACTGTAATTTTGACTTTGTTGGGTGCTCTTTTTCTACATTGGATCTACACTAAGAGTACTATAGCTGCCCTTTTTAAACCTTACATCCTTCCCTAAAAAAAATCATGGATCCACCCCTGATAGTATACATTATATTGTATATATATGGTCCAGTTCAAGAATACAGTTACTGATATTACCAACATTTTAATATACTTGCAGTGTTCTCGCTGGATGAAAATTAAAGGAGGGCGGCCGCTCGGCACCACACCCTTCAAAAAAAACACCCACACCAATAAATGAAAAGCAAAAAAAACAAGGGGGCGGGGGATGGGGGGAGAGGAGTAGTTTGGTTACCATATTGTTTTGTATTGGTAGACTTTGTTAAAAGACACTCCTTATTTTGCCTACAAAAAAGTGCAAAGGGGTTTATAAAAAGACTCGTCTTTTAATTGAACCGAAGATGATATCGGTCTGACATTCACGGGCAGTTCCGGTTTTGCTGGACCGATCACAGTTTTAATATTATTATTTTTAATAAAGATTTCAAGATATACGAAAAACAATAAAGATGTTTATAAAGTGATCTAATGTCAGATACATTTTTGTTATTTCCATCTTCATCGAATGAATCGATCGCTGTGATAAAATATCGCCAGCTGATAAAAAGTAGTTTCGTTTTTGTAAAGACGGTGTATATATTATTTGGCACTCAAGATAAATGACTTTAATGATAAACACTACCACTTCCGTTGTTTTTATAAGCGTTTATATCCCCTCAAAATGAAAAGTTTACAATATTTTATAAAGAACTACTGAATAAACAGAATAACAGAAAGTAAAAATCATCAGTTTCAAGCAATTATATCTGCAACTGAGGACAAAATATCAAACGATAGTTAGTGGAAACAAAAGACAGAATGACCGTTCTGATCACGTGACAAATTTGGCGCCAAATAAGAGGGGTTTTTTTTTCAATCGGAGATTGCCGAATCCGTAAAAAATTAAATGTTTTCATTGCTTACATAAAATATAACTTTTATTGTGTCTGTCAAACATACAAATGGATACAGATATTAGACAAAATAGAGGCTGTTAAAAATACTGTTAAATTATGTTCCGGTAACTGTCGTAAATGTTTTGTCAATTGCTTTTTCGTGCACAACGCGGCTTGTTTCCTTTGATGTCCAGTGTCACAGTGTGCAGACTGATCGTTGTTTTTTGTGTGAAAAAAAAGTGCATTTGGAAATCGCAGAGATAGGTGCTGGAAAATAAAGAGGGGCGCTCAAAAATAAAGGAGGGCGGGGAACGTGAAAGGAGGGCGGCAAAATGGAATAGCGGGGCGGGGCGCCCCGCTTAAATGGAGCAGCGAGAACACTGACTTGTACAGTTGAGGTCAACTGCAGATGTTTAAACATTGAAATTTGACGATAAAAATGTCTATTCCCAATTGCTCATATTGAAATAATATGTATGCTGACCCAACAGGTTTTGTTGAAATAGGTCATTTTTGGATGATTAACCTCGTCAGGTTGATAAGTTACTTGAAATTTAGTATTTAATTAAAACAAACAAATGTCTGCTATTTGTCCACCCTCGTTTCACATTCTGCCATACCTCTTTATTTTTCTGCACCCTACTATATTTTACAGCACCCATTTCCACTATTTTCAAATACACACTTTTATCCATACAAACACACACACACACACACACACACCCATCAGTCTGCACACTGGATATCAAAGGAAACAAGATGTGGTGTGTATGAAAAACTTAAGTAGCTTACAACAGTTGCCATAACATAATTTAACAGTATTTTTAACAGCATCTACGTTATTCCATACCAGTCTGTATCCATTTGTATGTTTGATACACACAATAAAAATTATATTTTATTTGAGCAATGAAAACATCATATTTTGTATCTTTTCGACAATCTCCGGCTGAAAAACTACTTATTTGGCGCCAAATTTGTCACATGATCAGAACGGTCATTCTGTCTATTTTTTATCCACTATCGTCTGATATTTTGCCCTCTATTGTAGATTTAATTGGTTGTAACAGATGATTTTTACTTTGTCATTTGTTTATTCAGCAATTCTTTATAAAAATATTAGAAACTTTTTTATTTTGGGGGGGATATCACTGCTTATAAAAACAACAGATGTGGTAGTGTTCATTTAAATCATTTATCTTGGGTGACAAATAATATATATACAAGGGCCTTACAAAAATTAAACTACTTATGAAATCTTTATTAAAATAATAATATTAAAACTTTGATCGGTTCAGCAAAACTAATGACTGTGAATATCAAACCAATATCTTTGGTTCAACTAACGGTACATTTTGTATTTTGTACCCACATTTGTGTTCCAAATACTGAGGAGCAAAATGAGAAGTATATCTTTTCACAAAGTCAACCAACACAACAATATACGGTAACCAAGCTTTCCCTTTTTTCTTTTCTTTTTTTGTTGCTTTTCAGGGTTTTGGGGTTGGGTTTTTTTTAAGGGTAGGGTGTTGCGTGGCTGTCCTTAATTTTCACCCAGCTAGAACACTGAGTATGCCAATTTTTATGCATCCTGATTTATGAATGCACATGAATTCAACTGAAGATAGTTTTGACAATTTGTTGCTTGCAATGACAAAACATTTTAATTTACTCTGGCTCTTGTTTATGTATGTTACTGTTAACATTGCAGGCTGCAGATTCAAAGAGAGAAGAATTCAGAAAATATCTTGAAAAGGCTGGAGTTCTTGATGCTTTGACAAAAGGTAATTTTCAGACATTGAAATGCACAGTAACTTTAGTTTGGATTGGCACAAAGATGTTTTTTGTGTGTTGTTTTTGTTTTGTTTATATTCAAATTGTGTATGCTCTGTACAGCCACAAATGTATACAGCTTTTTTACAATAAAGGGCACCATTCACTTCCACACGTGTCCAAAAATAAAGTAATTGTGGTACTCAAAACTTATATTTTTCTGATGTATAATGTTTAAAGTTATATAAATATCACTGACAAAAAAGTTTTGACTCTTTTTCATATGCCAACAAAGGGACAGGGTTTCTGCCAGAGGGTAAAACTGGTATAGTGCCATACCCAAATTGTTTTGCAGATTTGTTTTTTAAGTTAACCTTTTGACAAAATAATTAATCTTAACATTACTCTAGATATGATTTTCTTAACCCTAACCCTAAACCCATTTTCTTTCTGGAGGAGACTCCCCATACCCCCTGTTCACTGTGGTTGCATTCATTTCCATAAAGCCATACCCAAAAAATTATTTTTGGCAGAAACACAGGGTTGTTACAGAGACTAGTACAACACCATGACAAAATATTTTTAAAAAACCCCTACAAAAACACAAACTAAATGAATGTTTATTTATTTTTAATGTATTTCCAACAAATTAATGGTGTAATTATTGTTGTAAAACTTAAATATTTTATCTTTGCCATAAATTTACTATTATGGTATGCCATATCCATAAAATGTATAAGCGTATGAAACGGTGTGAGGGTAGGGGGGGTGCAAAATGAGATGGCCTGAACACTTTTCACCATATATTTCCATCATTCTACCCACAATATTAGGTGTAATTCATGTAAAAATGTGTGGCAATTTGTTTGCAACCATATATAGCTGTCTGGCAGGAATGCTAATATGAATAAACATAGTCCAGATTCGGGCACTTTTTATTAATTCGGGTAAAAATCAGCGTTCCTCCCTACAAAAATGGGAGCCCATACGGCTATGATAAAATGTTTCGCACTTCATATCTGGTTGTATTAAGAGTTATGGGAATTGTTATCCCAAGTTTATGCTTATGACAGTAGCTTCTTTCTTTTTCACGCTAAGGTTACGGACACTACAATCTTATATATGACAAGACATAAATGCACTTCATCAAACTAATATTGTGATATTGATTTGCCAGGATGTCCGATTCATGAACAATTGTAAACATAATATTTATTTTATCTAAGATTCATTTTATCTTAGATTCAAGTGATTGTTAAAAAACCATGTATGCTTTTATACATCACATGACTAATAAATATGAATGTATGAGATAAAATAAAACTGCCAGTTGTGCTAAGATATCTTAAAATTATAGTTCCATTTTCAGCTATTTACATCTAGTCAATCCCATTCACTCAGCTCAATCTTTGCTGGTCCGATCAACAATTCAATCATTATTGTGAATTTCAAAACCACAAATTAGCCAACAATTAATACAATATATGAAATTGTACTGAACACAAATACTTTGTATAGTATTTTAACATGATTATACATATGAGCAGTCCTTAAATATATCAAATTGTACTGAACACAAATACTTTGTATGGTATTTTAACATGATTATAAATAGTGGGTTTTCAGTGTTTGACAAAAAATTTTTTTTCACTAACCCTCCAAGCTAAACCTCACCCAACTTCCTGACCAAATATGTATTTTAAAAAGAAGTTATAAGTTTCCTTTTAATTAAATATTTTTTATTAATTAATTTTTGTTTATCTGCAACTGAAATATTTTTTAAATAAATAATCTATGCATTATACCATATATAAAATAATTTACTTTGAATGTTAAAAATTCTGAGGCTGTGTTGTAAAATCTTAATAAATAAATTAAACTGATGACTGGTCACATTATGCCTGTGTGGTATTACTTGTGTATAGAACAAATACATGTATGTGGGATACCAGTTATGAAGAAGCAGCCATAATTGTTTTGGTGAAAAATCTTTTTTTTTACTGTGTAAATTAGACTTCAATAAAAGTACACTGGTAGCTAGATTAAATGAGAAATATATCACAAATTACTGGTGTCTCAATACTATAGTGAAGCTCTGAGATTTGTTTTTATTTGGCCTTGTGAGTAAATGTTTCCCTGACATGGAAAAACACTATCCTCGGGCTTCAGGCTAGCAGATTTGTTTTTATCTTTAAATGCATTTATAATGATTTTGTTAGTGAAACTGTTGTTTTTACTGAGGGGAAGCTGTGATTTAAATGGTGTTTCTCTTTTTTATTTTCAGTTTTGGTAGGTTTGTATGAAGAACCGGAAAAACCAAATAATGCCTTAGAGTATCCTTTTGGACAGTGTTATTCTTACATTTTTCAGTGTTAAGATCATCGAAGTTGCTAGTTGCATAAGATTCTATAAGAAGCTCTTCAGATTCAATTGTTGTGTCCTATAACAAGGAAAATATTATACATGTATATCAGGCCTGAAAATATATTTTTTAGTGGTGCCTGTCAAAATTACCTATATACATGTATGTCAGTCAGTTTGAGCTTGTCAAAAATTAAACTGCCTGTCAACCAAATGTGGAACTAATGTTTCTATTGTCCTTTATTAATCATGTACTATTTAGGAGATAATCATATGGAGTTTTTAGATTTGTGGGTGTTATTGTCTATTTGATCCCGCAAATGTCATTTTTGACCGAATACAGAACACACTCGCAGTCGGTTTACAATATATTATACCCGTATAACTGCTTTTCATGATGTAGTGAAACCCATCTAACAATAACATCCATGAATTGAGCCCAATGTTTAATTCAGTAATTCCTAATAAAAGATTAGAAACTTTTTATTTTGTTAGGAATATCACTGCTTATGAAAACAACGCAACTTGTAGTGATTAGCATTACCATTATTTATTTTGGGTGCAAAGTAATATTTACACCACCTTTATAAAAACGAAACTATTTTTATCAGTCGATGATATCAAAGCGATCGATTCATGTGAAAAAAAATAAAAAGGTACTGTCCCACATTAGGGGATCACATTAAAAATTCTTTGTGCTTATTTTGGCTTGATTTGTGTTTTATGCTATAAATATAAGCGCCTTTAAAAAAATCCTTGGGAAAGGCCTGAAGTGGTTCATATATTATAAAATTATCTATCTTGTGCTATATATTTACTCCGCATTTATAAAAACAAAACTAGTGAAACATTTTATCAGCTAGTGATATGAAAAGTAATTAATTCATTTGAAAATAAAAATAAACAGAGGATAATAAACTAGTTACAAGTTATTAAATTTATGCCCCGAGTGTAATAATTTTCCCTTGTGAAGAATGAAAATTATTTAATGAGGGACATAAATTTTATATTAACTGGTACAGAGTTTGTTATTCTATTTATTACCCAGCTAATTTTTTCTTCAAAAGCCGTTTATTTTCGATATACGTACATGTTGCCTATATAGAAAGAATGAAAACACGCTGTTTTCAGTATTGCTTTAAGTTCATATTTTAGTCACGTTTTTATATTATTTTAAAAAAAGTTCTATTTATTCTGTTAAAATAATATATAATGAAATGCATTAATAAAGTAACTTTTTATTACAAATTTAACAATGAAAACAAAGATCTGTAAACATGTACACTTTAAAATATGTGATGTCATTTTGTGTTCGCCAAATCGTGATGACATCGTTTTTAGTACCGACATGATCATAGGTTTGTAAGTGTCAAATCAAATCGTCCAATAGTATTGTACGTAACACAAATGAAAAATATTTTCCCTGTTAAAGGCATCTGTTAATGTGGAATAACATTGCTATTGATCTAACGGCCACTCATGTATTATTCTCTATTTATTATATAACATTTAGTGAAATACGATATCTTAAAATATCAGTGAAATAAAAACGTTATCAGTCACTCAGTGATAACACATTTTAGAGTGAAAATTTCACTATTTTATTCTAAAATGTGTTATCACTGTAGAAAGTGTTATCTTCACTGTAAGAAAGACGGAACTACATGTATAAATTTTGCTGCTGGCAATAAAGGTAAATTGCCGAAAATTATATAATAAATAGAAAATTTCATGTTTTTTGTCAAATATGATTTATATCTCATCTCGTGAAGTTTGCAATCATAACACACTCATTGTACAAGCGTGTCTCGTGAGATATGATTGCAAACTTATTCTTTTTCAAATATCTTGAAATCATTATTAAAATAAGATTTCTACTTTGATCTGTGCAAAAAACACGGGAGGGGGGGGGGGGGAGAGAACACCGAATTATGAAGGGAATCCTGGTTTATTGAAAGTCCAGTTTTGAGGGCATCAAGTTGGTAAGTGTTTGAAATATATTCTCAAAGCTAATCTCTTTACACAAACAAATTAATATTTCAAACTTTAATTTCTTTAACTGTTAAAAGCTTTTTGAAGCAACATTTGGGGGCTGCAGGTCCTGACACTGCTGATGTTGAAGCTCTGAAGCTTGAGGTGACAGAACTTAGGCAGAAAGTTGAACAGCTGACAGAAGAAAACAATGATCTCAAAATCAAGGTATATAAGTTTTACCATAATGATAGTTATGTCATTGTACACTGCATATGCAGTGAAACCTGTCTAAACCACATCACTCTGGGGACCTAATATTTATCCGGTTAGAGGGTCGCGTTTTAGAATACAGAGTTATTTCCCTTGACATCAATTCATGACTGAATGAACATGTCTGATAATTGCCGAATGAATGTTACTGTAGCAGCAACAAGGACTAATAATGTTGCTGTATCCCAGTTTTGTCGTGTATCGTTCTTATTTATGAACTGACATTAAAACATAAACAAACAATTCTGCACACCAGTTTTGATCTTTCTTAGCAAAATTCAGTGTGTGTATCATCTCGTTTCTATCGCAGAAAAGATAACATTTTCTGTTTGTATATAGTGTATAAAATACAAATTAAGGCGTGTGTATATTTTACTTTAATTTTAGTTGTTTCTACTATTTTACTCTCGGTGTGTCAGTATTTCATTATCAAAGTATATTGAACAAAAATGAAAGGTGGAAACCATAATGTGTAAGTGTCTGAAGCTACAATCGAGCATTAATTACTCTGATGTCTGTTAATCTGGGCTGAGACAGCAGAAATTGGCAACCCATTACATAATACCAGATGCTGTATTGCAGAAATTCCAGTTTTAAGAATTAAAGGGACATTCCTGAGTTTGCTGCAATTTTTAAGATGTTATCGACTAACAGAGATTTTTTAACAATTGTAATTACATATCACATATATTTTCCTGCATAACATATTAGTGACTATATATTAAATGTGTTTCTGATCATTCTAATATTTGTACTAGCGTAAATTTAATTTTATTTCCTAAAATATTTGTTTCCGTACGTATGAAATTATTTGAAGACAAAATCCAGTTTGGTCAGTAATAATAAAGAAAATATATGTATATTGTGGATAATAGTATTAAAAAATATATATGACGGCTCTGTACAGGACGTTCCTACGCAGGGCGGTCTAGTATTTTATATACTAAGATATGGTGGAAAACACATTAACAGTAACGGGAATAAATATATATTTTGTATCATTCCTACACAGGGCGGTCTAGTATTTTATATACTTAGATATGGTGGAAAACACATTAACAGTAAAGGAAATAAATATATATTTTGTATATAAAGAAAATATATGTATATTTTGGATAATACTTCGGGTGGGGGGGGGGGGAATATATATATATTTAACGTGGCGTATTAAAAAAATATATATAGTGATGACGGCTCTGTACAGGACGTTCCTACACAGCACAGTTATGCACAGGACGGTCTATAGTGTACAATGCAGTGAATGGTTACCAGTTGACGTTTGTCTACACATGTACTCAGATATCAGGGCTCGAAATGCAGTGTTAGTACATGCACCGGTGCATGCTCATTTTTGCGTGTGCATGTAACTTTTAAAACTGGGTGCACACGGTGCATGCTAATATTTTTCAAGTACTGTGTATTGCGTATACTAGTATCCTGTTGAATTTTGCGTATGCATTTCGTAATCTGTTCGCCACATGAAAACGATAACTTTTATCTTATGGGCGCATCCATTTTGTATCCCATAATCCTACTTACAACAATGGCGCCTTTTCGGTCATTTCCGTGAAATATATTTGCGAAAATTGCCGGCAATATCTCGGTTATATCCGTGAACGGTATTAGGGAAGGTGGTCGAGACCGACTTTGGGGTATCCACGCGCATAACACAGTTGTTGTCGTCACTGACAAATTGAACTCTACCAGATCTGTGATCAATACAAAGTACCGTAACTGCCTTGAACATTTTCGACCTCAGATATGGGCACTTGATCAGATGATTGCGAACATGCAGATGCCTTACTCACGTAGTTGACTCAAGTCGGCTAGTGATTATTTCAATCGCAACTTCTTGTCGAATTCCGTAGGCTAATTTATATTATACCAACAGATCTTATCGAGTTAAAAAAGTTGATAACTTGCTTAATACAAAACACAAATATTCGTACGTTTTTGTAATAGGCCTATTATAGATTTCTGTACGGTGTTTACGTTGGGTGAAATTTTCAAATTTGATCAAGAATCAGTAATAAATGCAGTTGTATAACGTTCCGGTACTGTTAATAAATAAATATAGGTATTGCCGAATAATTCCGAATAGCTTCGTATAAAAAAAAACCCCGAAGTTGCCTTATTTTTGGTGCATGCAGAATTTTAATGGTGCATGTATCTATTTTTTCAGCATGCACCTGGTGCATGTAGATTATTTTTTTAATTTCTAGCCCTGGATATGAGTGTGGAAGTCAGTAATAATAAAGAAAATATATGTATATTGTGGATAATAATCAATAAAATGTATATGTGCATATGTATCATCAATGTCCCTAACTGCTTTATGCTTCAAATTCCGTTCACTTTGTTTTCTTGTGCACGGTTTATGAGGTTTTTCTTCACAGTTCAGGAACATTTTTATAAACAATAAAATTGAGAAAAGTAAGTATCTAAATACAAAACTTTACAAATCCCTAAAACTCCTACTTGCCTCCCTTTGCCACCTAATAGCTGATAATCTGTGGTTGGGGTGTGATTAAACATTCATTTGTTCATTCATAAGGCCAAGACTACCAGCAGCTTGGCTGTCATTGATGCTGAATTCTTGCTTTTCTTTTTCAGATGCAACAGTTGGAACCACCCTCCGAGCAAGAGGCTCCTGAGAACTAAACCACAGTGTTCTTCAGCTCATAATGTACATACATGTACATACCATTATTAACATTCTGACTTCACATTCCATGCTTATTTCTTGATGAAGACGTTAGTAGATTAACTAAACTATTTAAAACTGTGATAATAAGATAACTGCAGGCAGTGTTAAATATAAGCTGTAGCTGTTTTCTCTTTGTACCTTTGGTTGTTAAAACAGGGTTTTTGTTTTTTGTATACCTAATACAACAAAGCAGAATATTTCGTTTTTGTGGTCTGCATTATATTTTTACAAAAATGAGAATCTTGACACTTTTGATTATTATTTTTTTGTCTCAGTAATATAACTACTATGTATTCATTTATTTAATTGTCAATACTAGTAAATGCTTTGATCACAACATTTTCTCTGTGGGAAAAAAACAAGAAGAAAGGTTTTATTATTTAAAAAATAGGGCTCATATTGTAACAATCACAAATTTGTCCCCCTCTAAAATAACCTCTCCAGCTGACCAATTGTTTTTCAGATTTAGAAAGCCAACTGAGCCCAAATATTACTAATGTAAAGTAACTGAATTTTATAACCCAAATACTTTATTTCTGTTAATAATTATGACTGTTTGCTGCAAAGTATGCATTAAGAACAGTCATGGCACCTAATGTATGATGGGTTAACTTCTGAAATATTGTCTTATGGCTTCCAAAATTTGCTAATTCCGTCCTGAATCAAGTTGGGTGTTGGGACTTGCAGCACTCTGTCTTTAAATGTATGTATATGGTGTTGGTCATCTAGTTATTCATTGGTTGACCTTTAAGACTAAACTACTATGGACCAGTCTAGATACATGCAACACGTATGTACATACTATTGAGTGTGGGATTCAGGTAAACTTGAACTAATGTTGAAACATTTGCTCAGAAGCGTTAAGTTGACACAGGGTTAGCAGGTACAGTTTAGTTGTGGGGATCTGTTTTTGTTTGGTTTTACATTACACAGTGACATATGCAATTGTTTTTGGTTACTGTTTGTGGGACAGTGTATAGACTGAAGAAAGAGCATTTATAAATTGAAAATTCCTTGAATTTGTCTGTTTAGTATTTGGCTTAGTTTTGAAAGCTGCAGGGTTTAATTAACATGGTATTACCAGGTTAGAAAATTGATAGAACCACATTGCCAAAATCTAGATATCTTTTTGCTCATATACAAGTATCTGATAATACAAGTTGGTATTTTTATTTATTTTTATTTATTTTATTTTCCTTTCAGAAATCAAGTACAGGTATTTAAGTGGGGAATGTTCAAGAATAACATTTTGTAATGCTATGGCCACGCCCCCCCCCCCCCCCCCCCCCCCCCCCACCCCTTTAAAATGATTTTCAATCGTCAATACCATTCTCCATTTCCCTATCATAATAATATAAATATTATTAGATTTTCTGTTTGTACTTCTCTTTGTTTGGTTTGATAATAATATTTATTAGATTTAGAACATTAGTAATAAGGAACAAAATGGCAATGACTAGCAGCATTATTTTTTAAACATAAAAATGAGATACTTCTTTTGAAAATATTATGTACTTTTCAACAAACACTCTCTCTTTATTCTAATGTTTCATAATGCATCTCCTAATACCCCTGCCCCCAAGCATTATGTAGCCTAATTGTTGAACTACCCCTTGTGACATTTGACAGTTTGTCAAAATTGGAAAACCTGGCACAATTTGTTTTATTTTCATACATTGTTATTTTTTATTTTCATTTTTTAAAAGATAAGTGCATTGATTCATTCTTGTTTCTTTTTTTTCTTTTTTAATATTTCCACTTTCAGTGTTTTAAAATAGTATTATAATCACATTGAATGAGTGTGGAGGTAATCTGTTAAAATAATAGCATATTGTCAATTTTGTTTGTTCATTAACATAATAAAAATGTTTTATCAGTAATCCTTTGGTTTGTTCTTTTAATTTTGTGTTGGTCCCTATATTTCATCTAAAAATTAATCTAAATATTGCATGTAGATAAACAACTATTACCTATAGGTAGTACTAAACCAAATAACTTCCGGCTGGGTCAAAGTTCGAGGTGCACCGAACTTTTGATAGAGAAGTGAACACCACAAGTCCTGTGATTGGTTATAAATGTGAGTGTGTTGGTTGTAAAAAATAATAGTTTTATCTGGGTAAAAAAAAAAATGCAATTTTATTTCATCTAGTACCAATGTGTCAAGTTGCCTTGTGCTTGAAACACGAGCTATATACAGTACATGAATTTGGAGCATCCCTTAGTTGGGATGATGATGCGAAAGTGTCTTTTTATCAATTGCCAATAAAGATGTTATATTTTGTTAGGTACCCAGCCATGTTGGCATTAAGGGCAATGAAAAGGCAGATTTTGCTGCCAAGTCTTCATTGAATTTGATTTTAAATATATTAACCAATATATTTTTTTGACGTGGCAGGCAGTGCAGGAAGGATGGAAGTAGTCTTTGAGCTGTGCCCATATCGGCCATATGTATTTGAAACATTCATTTATTTTAAAGAAGGACCCCCCCCCCCTCCTCAGTGTGAATATTGTCTGTGTACACTGACTGCCAGCCACATTTTGGTGAAGTGTAATAATAATAATAATAATAATAATAATCTTTATTTAAAGAAGGTTACACAAATAGTAGTACACTAATCTCCCTTGTGGCCTGTCTATTAAGTATTAAACATTATTACTCAACATATAATGAAATAACAATGTAATAACAAAACACAACATAATAATTCTTCATTAAATGCATCGAAAATAAATACCCATGATGCATACATAATTAATACAATTCTGTTTACATATACAAACAAATGTATTATTATTTTTTTTTTTTTATTAAATTGAATTTTTTTTTTTTTTTTTTTTTTTTTTTATTATTCTTTTATTATCCCCAGCCAAGTTTGACCATGTCAAGGTTGGGGAGCCTTGATTTCATGGCCTTACAATAGAGTTTCTATATAAGTGAAAATGCATAATATATATATATATTATAGTAATTTAACATATAAATATATTTCTAGTGTTCCCATATGGTTGGGGATTGGCAAAGAAAGCCAAGATGCTATGATTCATATCTTGGAAAGAGTTGAGAAAAGTAGAAGGAAAGAAAGAAAATATAATAGAATAGAAAGAAATGAATGAATGAATGAATAGATAGATAGATAGATAAATAATGGGGGGGGGGGACTTAAAATCTATGCTACGAAAAGAGACTTATATTTCGAAACGAAAAAACCTGCAATTACAAACGAAAAGACCTGTAATTCGAAACAAGCTATTTATAAGAAGTTTCAGTTAAAAAGATTAAGCTACTGTGTCCATTGATTATTGAAAATTTCATGTTCACAATTTTTGTATGAAATAAACCTTTCGATTTCAAATTTGTTTCGCAATATATTTTTAACTCCATTTATATTTAATACTTTTTTCTGTACTTTCATACTATAAATATAATATTTAATATTGATAATTAACCAATTTACAAAGTTGATGTGTTCATTATTAACCATACCAAACATAACAATATCTCGGTTAAAACAAATATCAATTCCAGTTTCAATCTGTATCCAATGTTTTGTAGCTCCCCAAATGTGGTTAACCTTATTGCAGTCAAAAAATAGATGTGGTATCGTTTCTGGAGAATTTTAACAGAAGTCACAAGCATTTGAATCAACATAATGTATCGTGTGTAAAAAATTATTTGTAGTTAAGGTTCTATGCAGTATTCTGTATTGAAACCATGATAAGGTTGAATCTTTTACACATCGAAAAGGAATAGCATAATACTTTTCCCATTGCCTGGTATCGTACATAAATCCTTTGTTCGCATATTTTAATTGTGCTTTGGGGGTTATAGTTTGTGAAGTTATCATATCATAAATATCTTTACAACCTTTTTTGTCTTTTAATAAACATTTTAGTTTAAACGGAAAAACCGGATTTTTTAGAATTGTGAACGTGTCATCCCTTATTGTTCCAAGCTTGTTTATAAATGATTTAATAGCACTTGTAAGTGAAGCATATTCTAAGAAGTTTGTATTTATATGATATTTTGTTGCAAACTGTTCGTATGTATAAAAATCACCTTGTTCATTTAATAAATCATTTATAAATATAATACCGTTATCTATATAAATTTTGTATATAAATGGTTTGTTACCTATACATATTTTGCTATTATACCAAATATTAATGCTTAAAATATCCTCAACATTTTGTGGTTTTTGATATTTGTGTATCTCTAACCAGCTGAACAAGGTGTCTCTCCAAAACGTATTTCGGACGTGTTCAATATTTCGCATTAGGAAATAATCGCCATGTATAATCAAGTCTTTTAAAGATATGTTTGTAACCGATTTAAACAAAGTTATCCACTTTGAGTTATTTAAAAACATTCTTCGAATCCACGTGCATTTTAAGGCTGTTATAAAAGTTGATATGTTTATCATTTTAATACCACCTGTTTTGTAATTTTGTATTATTAGATTCCGTTTCAGTTTTTCAGTATTGCTCTGCCAGATAAATTTAAAAAATAATGTATTTACATTTTTTATCAATTTGTCATTTGGATTTGGTAGCGCTATTAACAGATGGGTTAGCTTTGGCATTATTAAAGTTTTCAGTACTGTTATTCTTCCTAAAACTGTTAATCTTCTAACAAACCATAACCTCATTAATTTTGCATTTCTATTATTTTAGAATCATAGTTCAGTGCAATTATTTGTTCCATGTTAACTGCGAAGTTGATACCGAGCAAATTAAATTGTGTTGCGCCCCATTCTAACTTCCACCGCGTACGATGGAACACATCCTTAGAAAACTTTTTCTTAGCGATCCATATAGATTTTGATTTAGAAAAATGTATTTTTAGGCCTAATATATATGCATAATAATCTAAAACCTTCAATGTATTGTACAGAGACTCGAGAGAACCATCAAGAATGAAACTTGTGTCATCTGCATATTGCGAAAATAAATATTCTTCGCCATCAATACTGATTCCCTTAATATTGCTAGAGTTTCTTATTATAATTGCAAGTACTTCAGCACACAGAATAAATATATAAGGAGACAGAGGATCTTCTTGTCTACAACCCCTTTCTAATTTGAAAGCTTCAGACAAAAATCCATTCTGTATTACACTAGATAAAGAATTATTGTAAAACGTTTTTATCCAGTTTTTAATGGATGTTTTAAAGTTAAATATATCTAACACTTTATATATAAACGACCAAGATCAAGAATCGAATGCTTTTTCAAAATCAATTAGTAGCAGTAATCCAGGAATATCATGTTCTTCTGTGTATAACATAATGTCATAGATTAATATAATATTTTCCCCAATGTATCTTCCTTTAACGAAACCAGTTTGGTCTTTGTCTATTAATTTATCCAAAACGGTTTTAATTCTATTCGCGATACATCCTGACGCCATTTTATAAGTACAGTTTAAAAGGGTTAAAGGTCGCCAATTTTTTAAGAATTCTTTTGATTTATTAGGTTTTGGGATACATGTTATAATACCTAGCTTTTGTACATGAGACATTTCTTTAATAGTGTAACTATAGTTGATAGATCTAATTATATAGTGTCCTAAATCCATCCAAAACATTTTAAAGAATTCAGCCGTAAATCCATCAGACCCCGGGCTCTTGTCATTTTTCATAGCTTTAAGAAATGTTAATACCTCCGTATATTTTATTTCACCTTCTAATT
The DNA here is from genome assembly GCF_016097555.1 of Gigantopelta aegis. Lineage (NCBI taxonomy): Eukaryota > Metazoa > Mollusca > Gastropoda > Neomphalida > Peltospiridae > Gigantopelta > Gigantopelta aegis. The sequence goes on from NC_054702.1 coordinate 49,830,517, forward strand.
CTTCAGCTTCTTTATCAGTTAATTTATTAAAACTAAAGTGAGATAGTTTTTTTAATAATACCATCATCATTTTGCCACGATGGCGCGGAGTAAAGATTTTGGTAAAATTTCTTTGTTTCTTTTAAAATTTGCTTCTGATCCTTAATTTCTATTCCATTATCTAACTGAATTTTTGATATTAATTTACTGAAATAATTACGAGATTCTAAATTGCAAAAATACTTAGTTGGTTTTTCGCCTTCTTCTATCCATTGTGACCTTGACCTAATATAATGACCTTTGAGTTTTTCTTTACGTAATTCTAATAATTCAGACTTTTTGCTTTCGATTCTTTTCCAGTCAACTACATGTTCGTTTTCCTCTAAAGCTTTTATTTCATCACATATAGTTTGTTCTAATTCGGTGTTTAATTTTTTCTTATGCACGGAAAAAGATATACTTTTCCCCCTTATTTCCATGAGTAATGTTTCTAGAAAGAGTTGACTATTTATTGAAAAATTGATTTCATCTTTCGGTATTGCATCGATATTATCTAAATCATAAACTGGTAAAGCATATTGCCGTGTTATTTTAGTAATAGTTTCCTTGACTAAGTTAACATATTCTTTATCACGTAACAAAGAGTTATTGAATTTCCACAAGCCTTTGCCTTTTTCTATATGACTAATTTTTATATTTAAAACTACTCCTGAATGGTCTGAACGATAGCTATTTTTAGATTATAACCTTTTCCACCATAGACATCGGGTTATTAGATATTAAGAAAAAATCTAATCTAGCTTGTTTTAATGGAGTTTTTTTCTTCCATGTGTATTTTCGGAGATTAGGGTATAATTCTCTGAAAGGATCTATTAAATCAAATGTTTCCATGTTTTCGTTAATTTTGTTCCCACATTTTGGATGGTTTATGTGTTTATAGTTTTTGGTATCGAGATCCTGGTTTAACACTAAATTGAAATCTCCACAAAGTATATATTTTTCATTTTGGAATTCTTCAATACAGTCTAAAATATATTGATAGAAAATATCGTTATCTGCATTCGGTCCATATATGTTCAGCAAAGTAATTCTCTCTCCCTCTATTGTTATATCGATTACAATATAGTTTCCTAAGTTATCTTTTTTATATTATGTATTTTATATTCAAAATTGTTATTGAACATTATAGTTACTCCTCGTGCGTTTCCAGTATAAGAACTAAATATGCATTTCTACCCCCACTGTGCCTCTATGAATGGTTCTAATTCTAATGTGAAGTGTGTGTCTTGTAAACAGTAAATGCTAAATGCTTTGCCTTTGAGGTAATGTAATATATCTCTTCTCTTTTCCTTGTCTCCGAGCCCCTGACAGTTAAGGGTTATTATTTTTAGACAAGCCATGATTTGTTCTTTTCAAGAATATGTTTGAAATATTTACACACATGTATAGACCTAATACTGTTATAGTGGTTATTAGTCTTTTTATTATGGATTTGTATTTTTTAACTTGTTAGGAAAAAGCAGGTCTTTAATTTGAGCAAAACTATCCTTACGTTTTTTCCCCCAAAAGGAAAAATATATTTCATAGATTAAATGAAATATCGTTAGTTCTTGATGTAAAAATGTATACAACAAGGACAGAAAAATTACAATAAAAATATTCATTTCTATTCAGAGGAAAGGAAAATAAAAAATTTAAAAACAAACAAGAAAAGAAACCTATTAATCAAGGGTCACGTTGTCCCCTTCTCCAACCTTTAAGATGTATTGAAACTAAGATCCTGATAGTGTCAGTATATTGGTATATGGAACTATAGGTATTGCTGATCGTATTTTCAGACTATATGTTTTAACTGCTAAATATATCTAGGGTACATATGTATATATTGGAATATTTAAGCAAATATAAACTCGTGAATCAAACAAGCACATATAAACGTTTGAATGCCGTTTCTAAAATAGTAACAAGTTGTCAAACAACCCGGTCGCTTATTTGGTGAGTAGTATTCAGTTGACCGTATCCATAGTTTGAAGTATACCGTTTCAAGTTTAAAATAGTAATAATTTACGCCAGTATAATTTGCATTATATTTTACATTTTTACCAATCATATCAAATTACATTATTACTACTAATATGAATTTGAAAAGTGTAGAACAACCAGGTAGTTTGATTTTTTGATGTTTCCATAATATATTGTAACAGTTATCTGATGAACATCTAAATATGACACCCCGCGTATGTATATATATACACTATAAATACAAATTAAATATACTTATTAACAATATACATACACACACACACGCACGCACACTCGCCCCCACAAACCATCCACACATTACACACACGCACACACGCGCACACAAACATACATATATGTATGCAAGCTCACGCACGCACAAAAACAATGCACGCCATGCGTCACACATGCATACAGTTACGCAGATAGACTTGTATACATATATTAATATATATATATATACCTTTCCTGTACATCATCTGACGTGCATACCTACATACATTTCATATCAATTACTATAAGTATATAGAAATAGTCACTCTATCGAATGGATATATAAAATGTATAACTTAATGGGTTTACACAACATTACACACTCGCAAATTATTGTTAATTACCTCTCACAAACAACACAAACAAACAAACAAACACACACACACATTATTGTTAATTACCTCTCACAACCAACACAAACAAACAAACAAACACACACACACATTATTGTTAATTACCTCTCACAGCCAACACAAACAAACAAACAAACAAACACACAAATTATTGTTAATTACCTCTCACAACCAACACAAACAAACAAACAAACACACACACACATTATTGTTAATTACCTCTCACAACCAACACAAACAAACAAACAAACAAACACACAAATTATTGTTAATTACCTCTCACAACCAACACAAACAAACAAACAAACACACACACACATTATTGTTAATTACCTCTCACAACCAACACAAACAAACAAACAAACAAACACACAAATTATTGTTAATTACCTCTCACAACCAACACAAACAAACAAACAAACACACACACACATTATTGTTAATTACCTCTCACAACCAACACAAACAAACAAACAAACAAACACACAAATTATTGTTAATTACCTCTCACAACCAACACAAACAAACAAACAAACAAACACACACATTATTGTTAATTACCTCTCACAACCAACACAAACAAACAAACAAACAAACACACAAATTATTGTTAATTACCTCTCACAACCAACACAAACAAACAAACAAACAAACACACAAATTATTGTTAATTACCTCTCACAACCAACACAAACAAACAAACAAACAAACACACACATTATTGTTAATTACCTCTCACAACCAACACAAACAAACAAACAAACACATTATTGTTAATTACCTCTCACAACCAACACAAACAAACAAACAAACACATTATTGTTAATTACCTCTCACAACCAACACAAACAAACAAACAAACACATACATTATTGTTAATTACCTCTCACAACCAACACAAACAAACAAACAAACAAACACACACATTATTGTTAATTACCTCTCACAACCAACACAAACAAACAAACACACACATTATTGTTAATTACCTCTCACAACCAACACAAACAAACAAACACACACATTATTGTTAATTACCTCTCACAACCAACACAAACAAACAAACAAACACATTATTGTTAATTACCTCTCACAACCAACACAAACAAACAAACACACACATTATTGTTAATTACCTCTCACAACCAACACAAACAAACAAACAAACACATTATTGTTAATTACCTCTCACAACCAACACAAACAAACAAACACACACATTATTGTTAATTACCTCTCACAACCAACACAAACAAACAAACACACACATTATTGTTAATTACCTCTCACAACCAACACAAACAAACAAACAAACAAATGTTATCACAACTTGTAATCATCTGAAGCCGACGAGAAATTATATATTTGGCAACAAAAATGTTTTGGAATATTTTAAATTCCATACTGAATTAAATTTTAAGTTTTTAAAACATTTTGATTTGTATACAAAATTTTAAAATATACTTACTTTAATATTTGTATTGTATTGTATTTTCTCTCTTTACACTGTGTTTTTACATAATTGTATAAATAATGTCCATATACTTACCTTTTATGACACCCAATAGCCGATGTGGGGTTTTTTTGTGCTGGGGTGTCATTAAACATTCATTCATTCATTCATTATTCACTCAACTGGCTCTTATGATAGTCAACTGACTGGTCAAAATATATTTGATGAACTGTGACTGCAGGTTTCTGTTAATATATGTTTACTGCCAATAGTATTCAGTTGCACAGGAACCTCTTGAACATTGTAATTTTGAGAAAATGTTCCGAGTTATAGCCCATGTGCAAGCTACATGAACGTTTGTATCCAATTTTTACTCTGAATATATATTATCAATATAAATTGGTTACATTTTTTACTTAACTTTACGAAGTAAAAAGGCGAGAATATAGGTATTAGTTTGACGGTGTCAACTTATGCGTTAAATTTCGCGCTTAATCCGTTCCTTACAAATTTTTAGTCCTACATTATTAACACGTGGTTTATATTAATTTTGCATGTCTGTATTTTCATGTCAAATGTTTTTAATTAAAATACATTTTCTTTTTGCTCAACTTTAATGTTTTGCGTTTAGCTCCATTTCTCAAACTGCAAATCCTAGATGGGTGAAATTTCTTTCTTTTTTTGTAATTGTTCCAATGGATGTTCATCATAATGCATGTGAAAAGAATTAAAACTTAATTTAAATGTATTAGGTTTTTGCGCAACATTAAAGTTTCGCGTTTAGATCTAGGTTTTTTTTTTTACAAACAATAACTCCTACGTCAATGAAACATGGTTTATAAGTTGCACCTATGGAAGGTCATTACAGAGTATGTTAAAATAATTAAAATTAATTAGGCCCCTAATTAAACATTTTTAATTGAAATACTTTTGCATTTAACTATGTACTTACGGTGATCTTAGGGCTAAGATCGCTTTGTGGAACGGGGTCCTGAACATTAAAGGTTTGCTTTTAGTTCCTATTCACACAAACTGTAAGTCCTAGATCGATGAAACTTGTTTAATAGTCTTATGGATGCAACTATCAGTGACACCGAATAAGTTTAATTATGGTATGCGAGACATTTAATTCCGTGGAATTCTTGTTCCTAAAGACAGGAATGTTCACATTTGAAATCTAATAAGTCATAATATGACTACTAAGGCTGCATGAAAAACGTGCATCACTTAAAAATCCATTAATTGATGGCTTTTATATTTCATATAGGTGTTCCATCAGCATGATAGTGTAATGTCCAGATCACGGTTGTTTATAACTTATTAACGTTTGGTTCAAGTTTCTCTAATTGCCGTTATGTTTTCAATCCTTTAATGGATGGGGTTCATATTTGGTATGACTGTTCACCAGACCAGTCTTTCATCTGCCCCATAAGGTCAAGATGACTTGCGTCTTGGTTAACGTTTCTAAAATTACCTTCAACTCTGGAGCATTTTTAATGAATGGCTTTAATATTTGGAATGTGTGTACTCTAAATAGTCTTTCTAGCATACATTTAGTGCCACAACTGATGTCAGAGTAGGATCAAGGCCATTTGGAACTTTACGGTATATGGTATTTTAGAGCACAGATAATCTCCATTTATTAACTTTAATGTAATAAAAGATCAGTATACAGTAGCTGGTATTCATTGGACTACATTTCGTTTCTTCTCTTTTTTCATTAAATAAGCTCTTTATTAAGGGTCTAGGCTTATCGAAAACACAATTCACTATTGTTTGGTATCTACGTATACCTTTTACAATATATATATGAAGTATCAATAAAACAAATGCCAAAAATATTACCCGTTTTTAATATATTCGCAATAAAAAGTCGCGTTTTCCCATCGCTTGCCAAAACTTCTCGACTCCATGAGCTAAGTTACGTGACCCTGTGACGCGCTAACAGACTACCCGGCCTCGGTGGCGTCGTGGCAGGCCATCGGTCTACAGGCTGGTAGGTACTGGGTTCGGATCCCAGTCGAGGCATGGGATTTTTAATCCAGATACCGACTCCAAACCCTGAGTGGGTGCTCCGCAAGGCTCAATGGGTAGGTGTAAACCACTTGCACCGACCAGTGATCCATAACTGGTTCAACAAAGGCCATGGTTTGTGCTATCCTGCCTGTGGGAAGCGCAAATAAAAGATCCCTTGCTGGCTGTCGTAAAAAGAGTAGCCTATGTGGCGACAGCGGGTTTCCTCTGAAAATAGTGTCAGAATGACCATATGTTTGACGTCCAATAGCCACGTCCAATAGTGACGTCGTTAAATAAAACAAACTTTACTTTTACGCTAACAGACATACTATGAAAGCATTATTGTGCACAGCCTTTCACATCTGACCAGACCTTAACACACATTTGATTTGGAACGCGAAAATGTTATTCCAGTTACTTGGATTGCATGGGTGGAATATTCTTTTGGAGATAGTTTTCAAATCTAAAATATGGTGAACCATTGTTTAGTGTTTGGATGTATCAAAGCTGCAGTTTTTCTGAACTTTAGACAAACCGACGACCACAGGGTTCGCATGGAAGCGGTTCTTAAACCGAACCCGTGCGTAATGGAAATAATCATCACGATGGGATAGGATTTGCAGTGACCACTTTATCCCTGGGGATTACGACAATTATTTAAGGCGGTCGATAAGTATGACATCTATTTGTTTTTGTTTTTTTAAAAACATGTATCCCCACCGGTACATGTTCTACGATTGCGCATGCTACAGCAAACAAGAAACCACGACGATCACCAGCTAAGCTAGAGCTCAAAAGGGTGAGATGGGGAGGAATGAATGAATGAATGTTTAACGACACCCCAGCACGAAAAATACATCGGATATTGGGTGTCAAACTATGGTAATGCAAATAAATAAAGTGATGATCAACATCAATATAAAAATTCAAGGTTTAAAAAAACCCAGTGTAAATAACAGTGTAAAGAACTGTGCAAAAACATAAATATCACAGAATTTTACGGATACTGAATTTTACTCAAAACTTCAATTTTGTGCTGTATTGGCCATTCTCAAAGAGAATGTTACACCCCTGTTCCACGGTGAGGTTACAGCACGCGCAGGGGAGATGGGGAGGAGGGTACCAGTGCAAAAAAATAGTGGTACGGCTCGAGGTTGCCAGACTCTTCTTTCAAATTCAGTTGTGAAGGACATTTTCACAGATACAACGAATATAACCCACATGCCTCTTTGAAAAGTGGTACGGCCATGCGCCGCCCCTGCAGTGGTGTAGGGAGATGGCCCACGGAAACGCCCCCACCCCCACCCCATCAAACTTTTTTTTAAACTATTAAATTTTTATAAAATCATACATACACATGTATATACATAATGTGGGTTGTTTCCCTCTCCCATCCCAATATAAAATCCTGCCTACGCCAGTGGAGTTTTACCAAGCCTAGAACGATAAAAAAAAATATGGGGCCAGTATTTCATAATTAAATACAAACGTGTGTGTGTGTGTGTGTGTGTGTGTGTAGTGTAGTGTAGTGTAGTGTAGTGTAGTGTAGTGTAGTGTAGTGTATTAATAATGTGCCATAAGCCTGCACCTTTAAAAAAATATTGTGAAAAATATAACATTTTCTAAATTCGATCGTGACTGACGCTTTTAAGTCGGACAGCAGGGCCGTACCCTGATCAAAATCCTAGTGGGGGGAACTACTTTTTATAAATAAATGAAACACTATAAAAATCAAACCCTGAGATGTGTATGCTATTTTCTGGAGTAAAAAAAAAGTGAGATTCCTAGGAGTTGCAAGTACACATACAAGTATACAACTAGATACTGTAATCAATTTGATAACGATCATAGATAACGAGTCTTTATTATATTTGGTGGTATTTGTAAGTAAGTTATTTGGGACATTGACAGACAGTTATAATCAAAAGGTAAATTAGAACTGTCCGACATGTCAACAACGCGATTCAGGTTTCAAACAAATGTAAAGAAGCTACAATATATAAATGTTTTAAATCTCACTTTCCTTCAATCTTTGTTTCTTTCTTCTGTCTTCGCTGTTAATCCTTAATTAAAAACATATCATATTATTTAATTATTACTAGTGTAATACATTATATATATGCATGGAAATATATTTGTTATATAACATTACTGTAAGGTCCCAACCCTGATTATACCAAATTTGTTTCTGGGGTTAATACAAAAGAAAAGAAAAAAAGAAAAAAAAGTTTACCACTCTTGACAAAACACTGTTAACAAATTTAACCCTCGCGTAATATTAACATTGTGTTTGTTACTATGTTTTACTCTCTCTTCTTTCAATTATCTGTTATGGTTACTTGAAATTGGGATTAGAAAGCATTGCATGTTTGCACCGTTGTTATTGTACATGAACTGTCCGCTGCACATTTGTATACAGTAGTTTCACAACTTGGCGGATTGTCCATTTATAATAGTTTATTGCTAATACATATTTCTCTTTGAAATTCGCCTGTTTAATATAGCTCTGTGTTTGAATGAATCCTTCTCACACGTAGTTTGGCGATTTGCTGTATACCGTAAAGGAGAACAGTATTATATTGTATATAAAACAGAATATAAAATTACTAGACGTTTTGGTGAGCAATGGGTGGCGCTACCTTTTGGTGAATTGTAGGCAGTCGTCAGGGCGCCGTACTGCACGTATGCGTAATACTGATGAATACTTTAGTTTGTCAAACATTATCGGGGTGGGGTAGGGGTGGGGGTCCTGATCCAACGACTCGCCTATAGGGTGAAATGTAAAGGAGATGGGGGAGAGGGGCGTATTTATTTTGGAATACATTTGACCGATTTCTTATATATCATTTTTATTAATTGTTACAGTAATTTCAGAGGGAAGTAAACGTAACAGACATTACCTAACTACATTATTGAAAACGTGATCTCCATTTATGACGATTTTTGTTTTTCATATCCACACAAAAGTAGTCTATAGGTATGTTTATAATAATGACAGTAACATTCGGAGTTTTGATTATTGTATATTTCCATGAATATTCTATGTGGGGGACTTAATAAGTTTTGTGTTATCTCTTTAGATTTGTTTATAATAATAACAGAAGTAATCTGACACTTGAATATGGCATGTTTCCTCGATTATTCAGTGTGGTGCACCTCAGTGCTGTGTATTCTACAGGTCTGTTTATAATGGTAATCATATATTCACAGACTTGAATATTGTATGTTTCCTCGAGTATTATATATATTGTGAGACTCTATATCTTTTGTGACATTCTGTGCTCTACAAAAGAGGGTATTCCTCGTTTCCAAGCGAAAGTGTCCGACAATGGATGACTGATTTGTCGATTCACCGTCCCGACGACGCTACACACGACTCTTCAATCAAGTGTATCATGCAGAAGAAGTAAATCCGACAGATAAAAAGAAAAGAAAACACCTCTTACTTCTCAATAGATAATCGAAACGTGTTTTCGCTCTATTATTAGCTTAAAACATTTATACCCGTTGAAACCAGGATACGAATATGCGAGTACTCGTGGCATTTGAGAGTTCATATACCGACTTGGAACTACGCTTGTGTTGTTTATCAGAGATTAAATGAAGTAACCGATATGTGTAAATAATAATGGTTGGTCGTTTGTTTGTGGATATTGAAATTTGACCGTTTCTTTGTGGATACTAAATTATTGCTTCCACTTGTCGTCGACATAACCGTCTGCTTAATAGAACGTTTCAAGATGGGTGACGAAAAGGGAAAGATTGCCTCCCCCAAAGGACGCCACAGAAAAGTTGGAGAACCGCTAACAAGACGCCTTAGCACGGTTAAGGACATAAACCTAAACAGAAGGAGATCGTCTGTTTCGTAAGTAATACTTATCATAATCGTTGACATACGAAGAGTGGTGGTGGGGCGGCGCCATGTCAGCGCGATATAGATAAGACAGATTTGACTACCAATTATATATGATATATTTATTATTATTATTTTATGTCTGGGCTAAATGTTTAGTTCTTTCCCGTGTTCTGTCCTTCTGGTATTGTATGCCTGTTATATTAGCACTGCTATCGCCAGGCTCCGTTTCAAGAAATAGACTACCTTTTACAAATGATTTCTCTTAATACAGTTTTTATTATTACGACTTTTTAATTGGTTTATAATTATAAATCATACGTAATCACACACACACACACACACACACACACACACACACACACACACACACACACACAGTTTGCACGTCATTCTCGATTTTGACAATTTCCAGGAAGGTCGATTAATCACTGTGGAACATTATTTCTGTCAATCTTTTTCATTCTGTTGATCGTACATTTGTTATTGTTTTGTTTTTAGTCATTTTTATTGCTTGAATTTGCGATTTACTGATAAAAAACCCGTCAACTTTCAAATTTCACTTCTGACCCCAATCGTCCTTCAAGATCTTTGGTGGCCATAAAACCTATTGTAATACTGAACTACCGGTTGTAAAGTTTGCCCAATTAATTCACTATTTTCTTATATAACCATTCCCCACAGCTAATATACCTTACAATTTTGGCAATTGTAAATTCTTATTAGAGTTCCCCTACTTTTTTTGAAGAGTATATATATATATATATATATATATATATATATATATATATATATATATATATATATATACACATGTATTTCATTTTACATTATGATCGTCATAACATACCGGTGTATCCTTTACCTCATTGTTCAGCAATATGTAATATATAAATTGTTATGACGGCAGTTGTGTTAGATTATTGTGTAAGAATTCTGAAATATTCGTGCTTTGTTTGGTTACCGGATTTGTTTCTAATACACACTGTTACTACAAACTCACAAGAGCACCTGTTACGCTCACCACAGGTTTCTCTGTAAAGGTGTAATTTCTTTTAGAAATATGGCCCTTGTGGTATGGGCACGTAAAAAGAGTTCCCATCCCATCCCACTGTGAAATAATTGTGGTATAAGCTCATGCGTATTCGTATTCATGAGTTAAATATTTAGATAGGAACAGGTAACCGGCCTCGACAGTGTAGTTAGTATCTCTCTCTCTCTCTCTCTCTCTCTCTCTCTCTCTCTCTCTCTCTCTCTCTCTCTCTCTCTCTCTCTCTCTCTCTCTCTCTCTCTCTCTCTCTCTCTCTCTCATCACTAACTACTAACTATTAACTCACTTATAGTGTGTAGCTATTTATCACAAATACAAGTAAAAATAGCGAAATACGAGACTTGTTACTTTGAAAATGCGCCTTTAATAGTGTGTATAGAAGGCTGTAAATTAGGTAAGGACAAGGAGCGTACAGTTCTATCAAACTTGTCAATCGTAGCAATTTGAGTCTTTTGAAACAGATTATTCTATCATCTTTAAAATGCTGAGTGGAGGCCATAACACGCACGCACGCACACAATGAACATACACACACGTATACACCCACACCCACAGAAAGACACACACACACACACACACACACACACGCACACACACACACACACACACACGCACACACACACACACACTACTCGGCTTTGATAACCCTGAAAACAAGTTCTAGCGACAGCAATATATTGTAGTATACCGTAAGTGTCATTACAAGCTACTTTGGGGGGCGGGGGAGGGGGAGGGGAGGGAGTAACATGGAGATTGTTGTTTGCCTTCGAGATGCAACAATTAGTGTATGTGGTGTGTGTGTGCGCGTGTGAAGGATTGTAAGTAGTTTAAAAACTGTAAACATTATAAACATGGTGCTAATATTAAAGTAAGAATGTTTTTTTTAATTTGTATTTTATTACCATCTTCATTTTACAACAATATTTTACAATGTTCATTTTACAATGTGTCACTAATACAAATATATACCGGCCTCGATGGCGTCGTGGTTAGGCCATAGGTCAACAGGCTGGTAGGTACTGAGTTCGGATCCCAGTCGAGGCATGGGATGTTTAATCCAGATACCGACTCCAAACCCTGAGTGAGTGCTCCGCAAGGCTCAGTGGGTAGGTGTAAACCACTTTCACCGACCAGTGATCCATAACTGGTTCAACAAAGGCCATGGTTTGTGCTATCCTGCCTGTGGGAAGCGCAAATAAAAGATCCCTTGCTGCTAATCGGAAACAGTAGCCCATGAAGTGGCGACAGCGGGTTTCCACTCAAAAATCTGTGTGGTCCATAACAAAATCTGTGTGGTCTGACGCCATATAACCGTAAATAAAATGTGTTGAGTGTGTCGTTAAATAAAACATTTCTTTCTTTCTTTCTTTCTTTCTTTCTTTCTTTCTAATACAAATAGTATACTTTACTGTACGGTATTGTTTACACACCTACTTACTCAACATATATTACATATGTAATTTGTAAAACAAGAATGTTAGTTTTGAAGAAGTGTTTGAGCTGGTAAGGACTGTGGGAAATATCCAACCAGTCGTTTTACACAATGGTGTTTAATGTCGTCCATGTGTCCAAGGCTAACACTAATTACGGGCCTGTAATAATATTGTAAACATGTTACGTTGAGTAAACTACATGAATAAATACACCATTGTGTCTTGTTCCCCGGCTACCTAAAGAACTTTGCATTGAACTGCAAGGTGTTAATGTGACTGAAAGACGAACCCTAACAGCAGTTTGGAAGCAACAAGCAAAACAATTCGCCAATGAATAGTCACTTTCTAAAGACAGTAGATGTCAGGTACCTTGTCTGCTGGAATAAGCGAGCACGATTTCTCTCTCTCTATATATATTACATACATTACTGTGATAGTTTAGTGACACTCTTGAAAGCTAGTTAGAGTAACAACAGCATCAACACGTTGTGTGTCTGGTTTCCTTGTAGAAAGGAATATATTATTTAGTGTTCAGATTACTTGCTCAGTTTAATTGATATTTCAAGTTTAGATATTAGATATTTCAAAACTAAACATTCTTTGAAATAATGCTTCCACAAAGTTACTTCAAGTGGAACAAAGGCCAACGTCCAAGCAACTTTTCTGACTCTGTTATGCTGGGGCTGGATTTAACAGAGCGATTGTTTAACAAACATGACAGAAGGTTTTCCTTGGGAACTAAGAAGACTCCAAGGATTCATTCCTTTTTGCCACTGGCCTTGTAAGTAAATTCATATAGAATAGTGTTTGTACTTACATGAGTGGCACATTCACTGTACATTTAAGGTGTGCTATTGACAGTGTATATTTTAAAATGTAAATAGTATACGTTCAACTACATGCCCATAAAAATTACAGTAACATATATATCTCTCTCACTACCTTTTCTCTCTTTTACACACACACACACACACACACACACACACACACACACACACACACACAGAGAGAGAGAGATACACACATACGCAGACACGCAGATATATATAGACACACATACACAATGGAGACCTAGGAGAGAGAGAGAGAGAGAGAGAGAGAGAGAGAGAGAGAGAGAGAGAGAGAGAGAGAGAGAGAGAGAGAGAGAGAGAGAGAGAGAGAGAGAGAGAGAGAGAGAGAGAGAGATGTTGAAAACCATTGCGATTCAGCAAGAGAGTGTAACGTACATGTATTTGTTTCTGAGTACTTTCTATTTTCACCAGTACGTGTATTTTAGAGAATACGACACCTGCAACCATGATATCTATGAACTTTAGAAATAAAACCCATCCCAAAATAACACTTACAGTACATTTCAAGATCTGTTTCAGAATATCTGAAAATAAAAACTATTAGCATTTTTAAAAATGTATCTCTGCACAAAACAGTCAAAAAGATGTTTCGACAGTATTATGACAACGAGTCACTGTCATGGGTTTCGCCACTTGGATGATTGCTACTTTCCAGGGCCCCGTTCCATGAAGCGATCATAGCGCTAAGACCACCTTAAGTGTATAAGATAGGTATGTATTTAAGGTAATCTTAGCGCTAAGATCGCTTTATGGAACGGGGCCCTAGAAGATACATCATTCCTACTTAGCCTGTAGGAGGACTGCCACTTGGAAGACTGATTAGAGTTGTGTTGACATGTATTCATGAATGTGATATGAGGTGTTCGCGAAAAGCTGAGCATATCCTGACACGACGGTACCATCAGTTACGAGCACAACTATTACTAATAGTTGTCAAGTCCGTTGTTTTCATCTGGATGAAACATTTTTTGTACAAGATTTTTGCCCAAAATCTGGTAAATATTTCTTGTGGAATATCCAGCAACGTATTCTTTTGTTTTATGCAAACAGAGTTGGCTGCTAGTGGCAAAAGCAAAGTTAACACAGCTGGGAGAGTCGAGAGAAGATTTTATTTCTAATGGTCCGTTTCTTTGTACTATTTAGCTATTACCAGGTAACTGTACTGTGTTCAGTCTGACTTGCATGCATCGATAGCTGGATATCATACGCACAGCTTGTATTAATCAAGGAAGTATCATTTGTAACGAGACAAAACATTAAATGACGTTCTCGTGTTTGTGCAAGATAATTGCCGTGGCAGTTAATGCACTCCATAAAATATTAATAAAGAGAAATCGAAAAAACATTTTGCATTAAATCGACTGGAAATGGTGTAACATCAAACACTAAACACAAAACAAATGGATCAATATGCTCACGAGAAACTGTTTCATTTAATAATGCTAGTCTCTTGAGTATTAGGCGACTGAGTCGCACAGGGATACGTTGCATCAGCTTTGGATTTCTTCATACATGTATAAATTATATCAAAAACGAGTACACGTTTCTCATTTTAAAGACGTAGACAAGTATGGTGTATTCGAAACGGTATGTAAAATTACTTTGTCTTAAAAAGTTTTTAATGTTTTTTGGGTGGGGTTCTTTTAGTTCTGAATTTTACTGGTAAGTATGTAATTCACCGGGTGTATCGGGAGTTTAAAATGACCCTTCTTACTACTACCATATGGAATACAAAATGAATAGAATTTCTGAAATATGTAAACTTCAGCATATACTGTTTTGTTTTGAAGTCTACAGTAGAAATGGACCTATTAGAATGGGATAAGTCGTAGTAAGTGAATATTTTCCAGCGTAAGTTTATCGTCGTTCCTGCCAATATCCCCCCCCCCTCCACATACAGACACACACACACACACAAACATACAAACACAAACACGCATGCACGCACGCACGCACGCACGCACGCACACACATACACAATTAATAATGAAAGTCCGGCAATAAGCTTTGTTTTTGTTTTCTCCGGTGTTTTCCTCTCTTTCGCTTGGTTGTTTCCCTTTGAGCGTCATGTACTACTACAGTACAAACATTTAATCCATGAGCCAGGACCCAACATTTGACCAATTGGTACCATCTGGGGAGGGGGGAACGAATGCTCATAGTGATTTTTGTCAAGGCCTACATCCTTAAGGATGGAAAATGTATGATAGCATTGCAGGACTCACAACGTTCTGTGTGTAGCAACCCGTTTTGTGACCCTACCCCCATTTCCAACACAGTTATATTTTTACAGAAATGCTAAAAGGTGACTATATTAAAACCATTGAAAAATATTTGTCAGTGTATTTAGAAATACAATACTTGGAGGATTGGGAGATAATGGATGGGGGAATTACGATATGTTACCAATATTGAAATCCTTTAAGGATTAGGGTGTCATATAACACCTCTTCTGTAACGTTACAAAATACAATTCACACAGTTTTATTTTTCAGTAGAAAGTTTACATGAAGTTTAGGCTCAGCACCTCAAATATTCTTTTTGATGGATCTTATTGCACGAAAAGCTTATTTTGACACCTATTTAATATTTACATCCTATATATAAAGTTTTCTTGGAAGGGTTTCTGTTTGACGACCCTTTTGATAACCCTAGCCCCTTTCCTTAAAAGCAATATTTCAAAGGAATTGATAACATGATAACTAAATAAAAACATTATAAAATATTTATTAAGATGCACATGACAAAAATAAAGGTAGATGAAGTTGATGGTATACAAATCTGAGAAATAGAAGCAATAGTGACATAATTTGAAGGATATGGTCACACATAACATTTTTTGTTTACGTTGGGTAATGCCATTTTCGCCATTTTACAGCAGTAATTCCAGTTGTTTAGGTTTACCTTAAGTACATAATCAATATGGGTTTTAAATCAATAACATAGACTTTTCATCGTGTTTTTTGTCTAATTAGAGCTCATTTTAATGGCATCTCACCAACATATAACGTTAAATTCCGACCGACCCCTCTGGCTCATGGACTATAATGCACGACGGTAGGTATACCGCGGACGGTGGAGATGAAGTGGCAGCTGTTCCTGTGAGCGTGTTTGATCACGTGTCTATAAACGCTTCATGCCCACACTGCATTATATCAGTCCAGGTAACACTGTGGTTAAGCCTTCGGCTTAAGGTTGTTTATGTTGGGCTCGTGTTAGTATACCGATTCCAGCCCAGTGAATCCACAGATCAATAAGGAGGTGTTACCATTACACACACACGCACGCACGCACGCACGCACGCACACGCACACGCATATACATAAACACACACACACACATACACAAACACATACACACACGCGTGAACACACACACACACACACACACACTCTCTCTCTCTCTCTCTCTCTCTCTCTCTCTCTCTCCACGTGTTTCTGTCTCCCTCCTCCCCTCCGTTTCTCCGTCCTTCCATCTCTCTCTTTGTCTGTCTGTCTGTCTGTCTCTGTCTCTGTCTCTGTCTCTCTCTCTCGCTCTCTCTCTCTCTCTCTCTCTCTCTCTCTCTCTCTCTCTCTCTCTCCCTGGGGACTGCGGTCGAATCGGTGCCCTAGGGTCAGAGAGAGAGAGAGAGAGAGAGAGAGAGAGAGAGAGAGAGAGAGATTTTGTTTTAGTACCCGCTCGAGCGTAACTAACTTGGACCTGACAGAACAAAGACACCCTCAAAAATTCCCATTCATTGTGTGTCACATGGTCATAATGACTCCTGTACTCGGTACAGTTTGCACACAGCATTACATTTATCTGTGATCAGTAGCGTATAACGTAATGAAATGTAACCCCACTGACATGTATTTTAACAGATAATAGGCGCTCATTAAAATCGTTATTGTCGCATGTAATAAATCAGTATTTCTGAAGCTATATTTGCTCAAACGAACTGAATGTACAGATATTGTAACTGTTATTTTAATTGTCAAATCAGAATATATATATCGTGTCCATGGGCGTGTTTACTTCTTTAATTAAATATTAAGCATTCCTTTGTTACCTCGTGAAGACCTGACTATCCAGTAATAATCGAGGGTCTTCCTTGAGTCAGGTTATTGTCATCCGTGAACATCCATTATGTCCACATAAGTATCGGCTATCCATTCTGCAGTATAGTTACTTCTTATACAGTGTTGCTATTTGGTGTATCTTGTCACATAGTGGCTCGAACGTAGAACGGACTAACGGGTGGATAATTGGGAACCAATATCATGGGGGAGACGAGCTCAGTTAAATCATGGCAAAAGTCTTTCAAGGTGATCAAAGCAGTTGCTACATTTAGCGCAAAGTAAGTGGTGTTTTTTCCTAAATCTTTACAACTTTTTATTCTTTATTTCCTACTTATTATCACTAAAAAATAGCTTAATACGATACTAAATTAATATTTTGGTCGCGGGTCATTACAACAGTTTTTAAACGTCTTTATAATATTGCATTTCACTGTTTAAACGATGTTTGTCAAACTGGGCAACGATAGTGTTAACACTATAAGATAGAAACACATAAAAATATACGCAACGCAAACATAAAAACATACAGACACATACAGATACACGTACAGTATAATTATATGCTTGATCTTTACGGGTTTGTTTTGCAATATACCTGCTAAAGAAGAAATCCTTTATGGTATGGTAAGAAATAAAGATTGTTATCTTCGTTTGAAACATTTAACAAGGTATGAGAAAAGGTGACTCAATATACATGTGTCAAATATGCTGAAATTCAAGATAATATGAAACTTTCGGCCTGCACAGAACTAAACCGTTCTATTAAAGGTTGTTTCAAGAATCACTACGTTGATTGATTCTTATCATTTGTTTGAGAGTTTTTTGTTTATTTTGGGGAGGGTCATTTGGAATTTTTAAAATGCAAATATTACCTATTTATTTTATTTCAGTTTAATGATGGTATGGGGCAAAATTGTTCTTCCATGTGGTAGTTTCTGAATCCATCCTGCTACTTACATTTGTCTTCCTCGTGTTTGTAATGCTTGTCAACTTGCTCCATGCATTTGTATTATGGAATTAATTGTATGGCGAATATGAATGAATGGTTTTCAGCTGGACGACTGACCACTATTAAATTATCGTGGACATTGTAGCTACTGTATGTAAAAAACCAAAATGAAGTCGTGGGCTAGTCTTATGGGAATGGGAACTCTTTTAACGTGCCCATATCCACGAAGGTTCAGGCACGCCCACCCCGGACTTAGCCTCTGACTTCGCCAGTGACCAATTCCGGGACAAGAGGGGGCTAGTCTTATGTTACATCCATCTAGGGGCGGGTTATTATTCAAGCTTGGTATTCAACTCAACTGCATGGTACTAACACTGGTACTAACAACTGAGCTACCTATCCAGAATTACATTATAGGGTTAGGGTTTTATTAAAACGAAAAGCCACGGGTTGCTCCTACCAATCTTTTATCTTGACTTTCTCATTGACCGGATGTCATGTACTATACGACCTTTGATACACTAGCTGTAGAGTCATGGTAATTGTAGCAGGAAAGTAAATAATACCAACTGTCCATAGTAACATAAATGCCAAAGAAAATAGAAAAAGATAATGTTCCCAAGTGAATGACATATCTAATGATGATAGCAAGTCATTGCTTTGTGCAGCAAGATTATCTGAACTAGGTGATGTTAACCTAAATCTGGAAATAATATTTAATTTTTGGAGGCACCCCCGCTCTGCCGCCCGCCCCCCCCCCCCCCCCCCCCCGCCCCTTGATTTGCCGGTTCACAGCTGCTAGAAAGTCACTTCAACCTGGCCATGTATTCATACTCGGTATGCACAAATAACTCATGGAAAACGAGATCACATTCAACCCAGTTGTGGACTATAAAGGCAAATGCAACTCCTGTCAAAGAGGCCAGCACTTGTGCCCAGGACAGGCGTGCGCTACAACAGCTTACTCTGAATGTGCACGTAAACCCTCTGACCTGACCTGATCTGACCTGTCAAAGATCCAATTTCTTACCTATTGTCAAACTCTTAAATTATTATATTAAAAGATGGGGTGCATTTCAAAGGCACTATCGTCGACACGACGCTGACTGGTCAATTTACTTCGCTGCTCCCTAATGTCTACAGCACTATGTTTTGTTTACTATAGACACGTATTTGTTAACGTTTTTACTAATAGTATTTTACACATGTATATGTATAATAATCCATATTATTAGCTGTCGTAGTAATGGTTGTATTATGGAAACAAGTGCTTTTTAGTCTTATCTGTATATATTGAAATTAATTAAGCACCACCTAAATGTTATTGTCACCAAAAAGCTATTTTTGGACAAGTGTAATAATAGTAATAATAATAATATATTTCTTTCAATATATGGATTTATAGATAAGATTATTATTTTAATTATTACTATTGTAATAATAACAACAAAACGGTTATTACTATTAACAGTATTTAGTGCTAATATTGGGTGCACAAAAGAATCATTTTTTTTCAAACTATTTAAAGTGTAGTTAGGCTTGGAAAACAAAACCTTATAAACGAAAACGCATTTTGATTAGTTTAATCAAATACCAACTGACCCTCCCCAAGCCTCTGTGAAATTTAAGCCACAGCTAAACACAAACATACTAATCTAAGCGTATTCATTACAATGCAGTATAAATAGTTTTGTTGTCTGTGATATTTGTCTCCCATCACAACCGAAATAGTCTTGTCGTTATGTTATAGTTGCCATGGGCAGTCCAGGTGTTTAGTTACTATCTCCATAATCCAACAGCCAGTTGAAATAGTTATGCTTTGCAGTGGGAAGTATGATATCTTTCCACACTACAATAAAATCAGAGATACATTTACGAAATGTCTGTTATAACTTCCGGTTTAGTCACGTAGTTTAGACATGTCTTTGTAGAGAAATAAAAACTACACGCAATACATGTACAACTATAATAACACTGCTCTTTATGTTAAATGGTAAATATAGTTTGACCTAATGTGTATAAAGACATACGGTATGAGATAAGATAACGTGTATATATATATATTATATCCGCAGAACAAAATATGTATACAGTTCAAAGCAAATCTAAAACACATACAAAATGTACGTATAATTACGTATATATATCCTGTTAGAGTCGAGTGTTGAGATACGAACTTAGAACGTATCAGTCTTAAATACGATGCAGGCACGGCGTAGCGATGGAGGGGGGGGGGGGGGAGCTGGGGGCTTCAGTACTCCCCCCCCCCGATAATTATTAATCAAAAATATTATTGGTAGCAAATCTCAAGGCGGAGATTAATTTTACTTGTAGTGACCTTACACCAACCCATTGAGTCGTTAAACTCACTCTGGGTGGCAGCCGGTACACGGATGCGAACTTAGTATCTGCCGCCGTTTGGTCCAATGGCTTAACCACGACACCACCGAGGACAGCGTGCTTGAATGTTAATTGGATACAAGCACGAAAGTCATTAATATAAATGGTTGTTAATTGTGGCCAATACATTATACACACCGAGTGGAACAAGTACCAACGTGACACACAAACACGAATCACGTGTGTCCTTCCAGCTGACTGATATGCTACACGAGGCTGTGCGATTAACGAATAACACAGGCATCGGACCATGATATAATTGAACAGTGATGAGCTCAAGTGTATTGTGCCCCGATTAAGGTCTGTACAATAACCCAACCGTAAGTTCAGCTGTGTTAGTCAGTATATAAAGCTACTCTTTTTTTTTTTCGAGCTGAGAACGTATTTACTGAAAACGTGACCACTTTTGAAATAAAATAAAAGAGATTTAAAGATATTATTCGCCCAATTGGCTAGCTAATGGAACGCCACCATTGTTCTGTCCGGGGAGGGCCGTGTCCAGTTTCAGTAATATGTATTTTTCGGGGGAGCATTACCCGACCCCGTTCCAAATAAAAGACCCCCCGCAGACGAACCTGTAATGAGCAAAACCGAATTGAATACGGTGGTTTTTTTTTGGGAAGTTAAATGAGATAACGTAACGAGTGTTGTATTCTATTTATTAAATATCCTTTTAAAATCACCTTGGGAGTTGAAAGGTAATTCTAGACTGGAAATATGCGGCACCCAGCCATTAATTAAATACGGGGATATTACTGTTTACGCACATGTCAGCTATGGCCTACATGTGTTTGTCGAAGATGGTTGTTAGTGGTTGGTTAAAAAAAAGAGCTGACACCATATGTGAAACTCCTAACATTATAACGTATTACGATGTCAAACAAATGTTATTTTTCCTTGTGTACAGACGAGTCCTGTACAGACAAATATACTAGTTAGTATTGAAGGTTTGTTGTAGCAGGTTCGGCTGCAATTAAGGATGGAGCGAACAGTGGGCTAAATCTAGTTTTAATGGGTCTTTTTCTTAATCGTCGCGTTATTGATATTCGTATATCAGCAAATCTTCGACGATAATGTTGTTGTGGCTGGACAAAGCTGGAGTGGAACTCTTCGGTCGCCGGTCATTAATTAGACCGGTAATGTCATGCTGGGCAATGTGATCGATACTGGCATTGTAAAAGTCGGGCTAATCGACTCCCTTTAAGTGTCGCAAGCATCCATTACTACTTCACCTGTGTGATTTACAAGGACATGGAAACTAACCAATTCATAATAACATATTTTTCGTAAAAAAAATGTCTTTAAAATGCTTGTCTGTCGTGCCTAAAACCTATCTTGAAAGCGTATTGCCTTCACCAATGAGAAAAATCCAGAGATACCGAGGGTTAATTATACAATAGACCTGAAATCGTTTAGAAAAATAATAAAAAAGAGAGACCATTATGCCATTCTTACGTTCTAAATAACCATCCACCCCGAAGCTGGTTAGTGCTAAACATAAACAACTTGGACCGAATTTACGAAAGGTAAATCCATTAGACGCGTGTAACAACTCAAAAAGCCATGCATGTGTGTTTAATAATTTAAAGAAAGGTAAATCCATTAGACACGTGTAACAACTCCAAAAGCCATACAGGTGTATTTAATAATTTAAAGAAAGGTAAATCCATTAGACACGTGTAACAACTCGAAAAGCCATACAGGTGTATTTAATCATTTAAAGAAAGGTAAATCCATTAGACGCGTGTAACAACTCAAAAAGCCATGCATGTGTGTTTAATAATTTAAAGAAAGGTAAATCCATTAGACACGTGTAACAACTCCAAAAGCCATACAGGTGTATTTAATCATTTAAAGAAAGGTAAATCCATTAGACGCGTGTAACAACTCAAAAAGCCATGCATGTGTGTTTAATAATTTAAAGAAAGGTAAATCCATTAGACACGTGTAACAACTCCAAAAGCCATACAGGTGTATTTAATCATTTAAAGAAAGGTAAATCCATTAGACACGTGTAACAACTCGAAAAGCCATGCATGTATATTTAATAATTTAAAGAAAGGTAAATCCATTAGACACGTGTAACAACTCGAAAAGCCATGCATGTATATTTAATCATTTAAAGAAAGGTAAATCCATTAGACACGTGTAACAACTCGAAACCATGCATGTATATTTAATCATTTAAAGAAAGGTAAATCCATTAGACGCGTGTAACAACTCGAAACCATGCATGTATATTTAATCATTTAAAGAAAGGTAAATCCATTAGACACGTGTAACAACTCGAAAAGCCATACAGGTGTATTTAATCATTTAAAGAAAGGTAAATCCATTAGACACGTGTAACAACTCGAAAAGCCATACAGGTGTATTTAATCATTTAAAGAAAGGTAAATCCATTAGACACGTGTAACAACTCGAAAAGCCATACAGGTGTATTTAATCATTTAAAGAAAGGTAAATCCATTAGACACGTGTAACAACTCGAAAAGCCATACAGGTGTATTTAATCATTTAAAGAAAGGTAAATCCATTAGACACGTGTAACAACTCGAAAAGCCATGCATGTGTATTTAATCATTTAAAGAAAGGTAAATCCATTAGACACGTGTAACAACTCGAAAAGCCATACAGGTGTATTTAATCATTTAAAGAAAGGTAAATCCATTAGACACGTGTAACAACTCGAAAAGCCATACAGGTGTATTTAATCATTTAAAGAAAGGTAAATCCATTAGACACGTGTAACAACTCGAAAAGCCATACAGGTGTATTTAATCATTTAAAGAAAGGTAAATCCATTAGACACGTGTAACAACTCGAAAAGCCATGCATGTATATTTAATCATTTAAAGAAAGGTAAATCCATTAGACACGTGTAACAACTCGAAAAGCCATGCAGGTGTATTTAATCATTTAAAGAAAGGTAAATCCATTAGACACGTGTAACAACTCGAAAAGCCATGCAGGTGTATTTAATCATTTAAAGAAAGGTAAATCCATTAGACACGTGTAACAACTCGAAAAGCCATGCATGTGTGTTTAATCATTTAAAGAAAGGT
The DNA here is from genome assembly GCF_016097555.1 of Gigantopelta aegis. Classification (NCBI taxonomy): domain Eukaryota; kingdom Metazoa; phylum Mollusca; class Gastropoda; order Neomphalida; family Peltospiridae; genus Gigantopelta; species Gigantopelta aegis. Next base: position 49,854,273 of record NC_054702.1, read on the forward strand.
AAATCCATTAGACACGTGTAACAACTCGAAAAGCCATACAGGTGTATTTAATCATTTAAAGAAAGGTAAATCCATTAGACACGTGTAACAACTCAAAAAGCCATGCATGTGTGTTTAATCATTTAAAGAAAGGTAAATCCATTAGACACGTGTAACAACTCCAAAAGCCATACAGGTGTGTTTAATCATTTAAAGAAAGGTAAATCCATTAGACACGTGTAACAACTCAAAAAGCCATGCATGTGTGTTTAAGCATTTTCGATATTAGCGTCATTACATATTTTGTCCGCGTATAAGACTAACGCATTCAAAATAAACATGCGATGAGCACCTTTCGCAAGGCCTTACCTAGCCTAACATAATGGGGGAGGGGAGGGGGGAAGACAGTCAAAAAGTATTAGGGTACAGTAATGTAGGGTCTTCTTGAGCTAGACAAAAAGAACACTTTTATACCAAAATACGAGAGGTGTCCCAAAAGTTTCCAGCCTGTCTATGAAACGCAGGTCGCACCAAATACTTTGTTCTACATAGTCTCCCTTGAGTTCAATACATTGTGTCTAGCGTTTCTCCAGCATTGTTAACCCCTCTAAAAATCAGGCTTTGTCACACATCCCTAAAGTCTCCTCTACAGCACCTAGCACTTCTTCATCCGCCTCGAGCTCAGATTTGAGCTAATAAGGAAACACGTACAAGTCTGACGTGACGAGGCGAGATCTGGAGAATACGAAGTGTGGGCAGAATTCGGAAGCCACAGTCACTTGCGAGGAAGGAGTTGGAGCATTGTCCTGAAGAAGCCACACACCTCTTCGCAGTTTTCTGCGATGTTTCTTAATTTTTATTTCCTCTCGGAGTTGGCGAAGTTCATTTGCATAATATCCACCAGTGATTGTGGAACCTTTCTGCAGATAGTCAATCATAATAACACGTTTGCAATCCCAAACCACGGACGCCATAACTTTGTCAATGAAAGCGGTTATTTTGAACGTCATGGGAACGTCAAGGTCTTTCCATTGCATGCTTTGATTTTTTATTTCGGGGTCAAAATTATGAACCCAGGTTTTACCCTGAGTCACAAAATAATTCTGGGTCAGTGCGGTATTCCGAAATTTAGGGAGAATGATTTTACGATCTCAGATAGGGAATTGTTTTTTTTTTAAATGTTTTTTAATCAGTTAAAAAGAATAAATAAATAATGTATGCCTAAATCTACATGTTAACATCAGTTTTTAGAAGATTTTAGGTCTGTACCTACCATATACAGGCGCGGACATAATATTTTAGGGGAGGGGGGTATAATATCAATGTAATGGGGATCGATTGTTTAATATGTGTGGATTTGTAGGTAAAAAAAATATTGACGCCCTGAAGCTAAACTCAGAGGATTGATATTTTAGACCTTTATTTTTGCATAGACCAGCTCACCTTTGGAGGTGGGGATGGGGGAACAGGCTAGTTACAACCCTTTCATTCTGTACACCAACAGGTCTCGCGTTCCATCACGGCAGCTTCACATGTTTGTGAACTGGCTTTGTAAATGTATTGTATTGCTTTAGTGTATTGACGAATAAGTGTCTTCATAATGCATGCATTGGTGTTGCGGCATCGTCCTCCTAGATATCACATTTTCATCGTAAAACTGGGGAAAATGCAATGAACTGAAAAACTCGCACGATACACCCTCCATGATGAAACAGTTTTGGTGTTTGATAAGGTTTACTCTCTCTCTTTTTACATATTAAATATATTTTCATATTTAGAATAGCAGTGTTTGTATGTGTTTCTTGTCGTTCTAATATCTTTCTCCAAAATACAGGTGTCATCCCAGTAGATTAAAAATGTAAATTTTATTAAATACAGAATGTCATACACAGAAGTGGAATTTAAGTAAATTCATTTGTGAAGCACTTAGAATTCGAGAAGTATTCTGTAATAGTTAATTCAAGTCATTTGGTTAGTATGCATAGATATTGCGATTGCATGGTCTCCATATTCCATATGTATGTGCAGATGTCTGTGCTACTCTTCTTGTAACAGGGTGGTCAACACTAACAATGAAACAAATAAATAAATATTTGTTTTATGTTTGTCACAACTCCATACCAATCTAACCTGTACAAACTCGTGACAGCACTCCAAAGTGTTTTCTGACAAAGAAAGCCATTGATTTGTATCTGCGTGTAAGGTACAAGATATCGCACCATCATTCCTTTCTTTTCTTTAGCACGGATATCGATTCCCACTTATTTTCGTTTTTCATGTATCGTTCGTCTTTGATCTATTGATGATTACATCCATACAGTGATCATACTACAGATATTATAGCTCCGTTTCTAGCACAACCAATGGCGGTTCCAGCTGACAGGGGTCTCTTCACACTGCTCCTCCACCCCCTTTCTTGGCTCCCACCCCTTACAGACAAATTTGACGGGTGTTCTCCATTTTCTGTCTTTAACTAGCTATTCCTGCTTACTTAATATATTTATTTTCTTGTTGAGGGAGTAGGTGGAGTTGAAACCCTAAAATTTACTATTCTTACCACCACCCAATTTGCTAGTGGATTCGGCACTGGCAATACACAGGCAATGATGTATGGTGAAGAGTGTCACTAACATGTTCTATCACCAGTAGTGTGTTGAGACCTGATTATCCAGGAACTGTCTGTGTTTCCTCTGTAGCAACAGTACCATAATTACCAGACGACACAAAGGACTTGCTATACACATGTATTAATTATTGATGTGTGTTATCCAAAACAATCTCGAGTTTTATTCACTCTTTTTTTCTTCTGGATTACTGCACATAACGATGATATTAAAACGTATATAGTTTGCAAGTGAATACACATAATAGTCTGAGAGGAACCTGTACCTGTTCTGGTGAAACCATTCCGATAGACTGTAACATGTACTGCTTTAGTACCTTTGACTGATTGTTTGAAGTGTCCGAAGACAGACTACTGAACACTTTGCTATTTAGTATAGCAGTGAATTATTAAGTGGAGGGAATTGCTATTTTGTACACCACTGAATCATTAAAGGTGAGGAATTGCTTGAAATGTCTTTTCTGAATTACAACGTAGCAAATAACTGAGGTTCCTCATGGCACGTCCTCGACAGTTTTGTGAAATAATATTAAAAATTAATGTTACTAGACACTGTTAATTAGTGTTTAGTAAATAATTTCGATACTTTACAGTACTGCTAAATTGTTTCGTCTTATTGAAAGAGTTTTGGGATGTAAGGTTGATTGTTTCACAATGGTATTCACTGGAAATAGTTAAACAGAGGGAAACTTTCATCTCAATTTGTTTTTGGTAAATGCTGGAGATGATTCACAAGTGCACATACTGCTCAATTCTTGTGGAAAGTCTTTAAGATTTTACGGATGTGTGGTATATTGCATAACTGTTTGGTCACTGAGTTCACTGGAAAATGTTGAGCAGAAGAAAACTTGTATCTGGTCTCTCCACCATCGAAGAACGTCCCAAATCGCGCTATGTCGACAGCAGTCTCAAGAAAGACTCGTGAGTACCTATAACAGTTGTACATGTTTTGTAGTTAAAGTACTACCCTGAGGTTTCTTCCATTATATGATGTTGCCGACTATTAGAGAATTTTTAACGACTATGGTTTCATATTAAATATATTTTTTCGGCTAACGTATCAGTGGCTGTGTATTAAATGTGCTTTTGATCGTGCTAATATTTGTACTAGGTCAACTTCATTTTATTTCTTATTATATATTTGTTTCGTACGTTCGAAATTACTGGGAGTCCAAATCCAGTTTAGGCTACTTACAAACAATTGGGCAATCAGAAACGCATCAATATACACACTGATATTCTGAATAATAAGCTGAATTTAGTATGTAATTTTAGTCATTACAAAATTTTATTAGTCAGAAACATCTTCCAATGGCAGCAAACTCAGAACAGTTCCTTTAAGCCACTGAATATTAAACTCAAATGTGCTAGGTTGGTTTCTTACACACCCGTCGAATGCTATTACTGTAATTTATGTCTAAAGTTGAACTCTGCATATTTAGCTTGGTTAGTTCACTACAGGATGAGAAATTTACAAACTATGTTGAGTCTCCAATTGATGTTGTTCTTCAACCACACAACCTACATTATATGGCTGTCCATTCGTATCAGAGACATTAGCTCTTTGTCAGTCACCCTGTCAGAGGTTTTGTCTGGAGGTCTTGTATCCTACAAACCTACTCGTCCATTCTCAGCTATGGTCTTTGATCAGGCATACGAGCAGGGCAATGCCGGAGTAAAAGATGGAGGTGGAGATGTGGGTCTGACAGACAATCCCTTAACTCTAAGATGGTGGATGATGGTCAGCCTACATATCCAGAATGATTGAGGATCATACTGGTTCTTCAATTTAGAGCAAGCAAATCTCGGAAGCACCCTAGTTTCAACCCGTAATAATGGACACTAAGTTTAATTAATATACAAACTTGTAACACATTTGGATAAAGTTACAGTAGAATAAACAAGAGTGTGACGTTGAAACAGGAAAATATCCTCTAAAATAGACTAGCTCGTCTTCCTAACCGTTACTTCTCAGAGGTATGTGCGTTTTTAGTATTACGAAAAATGTATATCGTGGTATCACAAACACCAGGATGACTAGAAACACTTTGTATGTTTGGAAATGGATAAACTAAGCAATAAAATGCAAGTAATGTCTAATTTAAATTATCAAAAACGGCTCTAATAGTGAAAAATATACTGCAATGTTTAAAACCTAGGGGGTGTCATTTTAAAATTGATATTCAGTTTAACAAAGCTTGTTTCTTTCCATTTTCCATTTACCAATAGACGGTTGAGTAATAATTTTTTGAAGATTTATTTATTATAATGTATTAAGTTAGCATTGATACTAAATGGTAATTTTGGACAATTAATTATAATATCTAACTGAATTTAAACTAGCATATTTTACAACTTGTCCTAGTAATCAATAGCAAAATCATGTAGATTTCACTCCTAGACAGAGCCCTTGTGACTTCCAGCTAGAACCCTTAATCATATTATTACCAACTAGCTTAGAGTACATGTATACCCTGCTTAAAGCATATGTATACCCTGCTTAAACCACTGCAAAATAGCAAAATAAAGAATTTGACCTTGAAAATAACTTCAAGGTCATTTCAAGGTCATGAATGGATCTGCAATATATGACTTCCTATATGTGTTCAATACATATATGACACCTAACTGGAATAGATTAAAGTATTGGATTGGCTGCCATTTTTTTAAAATGGCCACCACGTGCTCCATGGGTGGCTGCTGACTTGGATCCACATCCAAATTTTTTTCACAATGGGTCAAGGTATAATTGTGCCAAATGTTATACTTCTACTCAAAAGTGCTGAATTTTTTGGTTTAGCAGCTGCACTATATGACTTTAAAAGAAATGCTTCGTAATAAAAATAATCAACCATACAAATGAACAGCGATATAAATACTTCTAGGTAAACATTTGACACCAAAAACAGTGTTGTGCGAGATTGCAAACTTACGCTAGTTGCGGATCACTTTGTCCGGTTTGCTTGAGTAAATTTTTAATAGTGGTTATGTGGCTGCAACCAAAACAAAACAAAGACGGCATATATTTCTAAAACATAACACCCAAAAAACAACAAAAAATTTAAAACCGTAGGGTTTTGGGGGTGGGTTTGGTTGTGTACCCAACACCTATGGTCTCGTTCCGGCCAGTGCACCACGACTGGTATATCAAAAGCCAAAGTATGTGCTATCCTGTCTGTGGGATGGTGCATATAAAAGATCCCTTGCTACTAATGGAAAAATGCAGCGGGTTTCCTCTCTGAAACTATATATCAAAATGATCAAATGTTTAACATCCAACAGGCGATGATTAACAAATCAATGTGCTCTAGTGGTGTCGTTAAACAAAACCAAACACCTAATTAAACACATAATTAAATGAGCCTCTATCATATTGCAAGTTGTATGACGACTCAGTCATTTTAGTCGATTTGCTTATTTTCCTTGTAACTTTACATAGTAATATTTTAATGTCAAACGTTTAACTTTATAAGAATCGTTGAATGTATCTTGTACTGGTGGTAGTGGTTGTGGTAACGTAGTGGTCAGGGGCGTAGCGTGATCTGGACCTTGGGGGGGGGGGGGTCGAATATGAACCAAGTGGACCCTTTTTCTATTTTGTTTTGCACCACCAGAAACTCCATATGTATAAACCTGTATGTTTTAGTTCTGAAAGTGGACCATTTGCTTCGGGAGGGGGTGGGTCGTCCGACCCCCCCCCCAGTCTACGCCCCTGGTGGTGGTGGATATGTTGTTGGTGGTGTTGATGGTAGTAATAATAGTCGTCGTAGTAGTAGTAATAGTAGTAATGTAGTAGTAGTAGTAGTAGTAGTAGTAGAAGTAGTAGTAGAAGTAGAAGTAATAGTAGATTACTAAATAGTGCTCAGTAATAGCAGTAGTAAAGGGGGGAATATTTAAATAAAAAGTTAGCTATTTTTAAAATGATTAAAAGTGAGCAGGCTTCAATTAATCTAGCACAACGTACTAGATTTATGACGTACTAGTGTCGAAACCTTTGTGTTGCTTCAAACAAATGAGAGGCATTTTTACCAGTAATGATATGACCGCCACACCAAACTTCAAGTATTGGTCGGTAAATTTGAAGATTTATGACAGCCTCAAAGTACTGCTGTAAACAACATTAGAGACTTCTAGGCAACACGAGTTTGTAATCAATAGACCCACAAGTGGTAGAGCCAGTATATTGCGGCATTTGTAAGGCCGCAACAAATAGTTGGTGTTGTTTGACTGGCCTCCATCGCACATCCGTTCAACTACTACGGTAGTATTGGGATTAAGGCTGACATGCTGTCTCTTCTATCTTTCTCTCTCTGCCTGTGTGTGTGTGTGTGTGTGTGTGTGTGTCTCTCCTCTCTCTCTCTGTCTGTCTCTGTCTCTCTCTCTCTCTCTCTCTCTCTCTCTCTCTCTCTCTCTCTCTCTCTCTCTCTCTCTCGCTCTCGCTCTCGCTCTGCCTGTTAAAAGTTGTTCATGAGCATAGAAAATGTCACGAAACATCGGACTTTCAATTAAGTCATTTATCCTTCCTAGTTTCTTTGCACAAAACAGTAATATATAGTATATCGGCGGGCAAGCATTTTTTTTTAATATGCATCTAAATTATATTTTCTGTGCGTATTAAATGTATTACAGTTATAACATCTAAATAAAAATGACGTACAGTATTATAATTAAGCACCCCCCCCCCCCCCCCCAAAACCTAGTTTCTAAAACTCCAATCTGATTTAAATTAGCTCTACTGGTCTAATAGTAATTAACCAGTGGAGCTAATTTTAATTAGATTTCTAAAACTCATAACTGAAAATAAAAGGCTAAACATTATTAGCAGTTTTCCCACATACAATCCATGCTTTATGAACTGAACGTGACACAAAGTGTCGCTGCCGTTCGTAACTCGGTGTTGGCTCAATTTATAGTCACTGTTTAAACAATTAACCGAACTGACAAATATTTATTGCACTGCAATGCATTTCACAGTTTTGCAATGTAGTTCACAAATCATAAACACTATTGTAACTCAAAAGGGAATGACCGTCATTGAAAATTGTAATTTAACTTGCGCAAGTGTGTTGTATATAGCAGGACCTATGCATTATACTTCAAGCAAACCAATAAATACATTTCAATCAAAAACAAAGCATTGTTTTTAACAACCCTTTGGGAAATGTAAATACAAATTTTCTTCAACGTTTGTAGCAGTTGAAAGAAAGAACTTTTAAACGGCCTAAAGGGATGATATACGAGGAAATGAACGATACGGGTACTTCATAGAACGCCAATACATTTCTTAGTTTGGATGTATGAGTGGAAATAAACAGAAATTAACATTCTGTGGTCGTTCATTTTGTGACATTTCTTTGAAACATTTGAAAATGTCGGATACTTCTATAACGAGGAGACGGAAATACAGCGACGGCGTTACTAAAGAAGTTGAACATACTTTAGAGAAACGGAATAATTTAGTGAAGTCACCAGCTCCACGCCGAAAGACCTCTCTTCGACAAAGGTATATATAGATAAAGATATATATATATATATATATATATATATATATATATATATATATATATATATATATATATACATGCAGTACACTTTTCGTTTTAAACAAGTATATCAAGATACGGTACTATTTGTTAAACTGCTTTTATTAACAGACCGCAAAGGATTTTTTTTTATTAATTTAAATAAAACACACAATGTTTTAAATGTCCTTTCTTAATTACAACGCAAACTGACATTTCTGTAAAAACTTTAAGTTCGTATAACAAGTGTTACGTATGGGTAAGAGTACATAGCTTCTCGTTTTGATGACCCTAGGCGCTAAGGTCGTTATGCTATTATTTGCATAACGCCAAATTTGAAGGCTAATTATTAGGAACATGAAATAAAATCCCGAGCTATTTTTAAAAAACCCAACATTTGTATTGTTGTTTTGTTATCAAGACTGCAAAATGTTTTTTCTATAATGAGGCTTGGTATTCTAGCTAATTTTATGAAAAACTTAATAAATAAAGGTTTATTTAAATGCTGACTTTTGATAGGTGTAGTATGTATGAATGTAAATATTGTCAAAAATAATCTAAAAATAATCTATTTTGAGAACGCATTTTGGAATTTTGAGCGTACGGAACTAAGGTAGCAGCATACAGGTAGCTTTTTCTGCGTGAAAGGAGTTATTGCATAGATCCATGTTTGAAGGCTAATTATTTGAAATATCAAATAAAATTTTATGCTTAGAGACAGCCAAGGAGTTATTTTTTAAAATTACATTTGATTTTCACCATGGTGGCAATATGTTTGGCTGTAATGAGGCTCGGTATTCACTTGTTTCCAGGTTTCACTTGTGACAAAAGTGTGACGCGACAAATTTCATGTGTGTGACTGTCATGTCCGCAAACTCTCATTTGGGTGCGGTTTGTATGGGTGTGAACATTGTTCAACTTTTTTTGTTTACATTTTAGAAATTTTGGCATGTTATGATAGAAGTAACTGACAAATTCAAATCAAAATATTTAAAATGAGCCCTGTTTATAATTATGACCCTAATTGTAATATTGTTGAAAATAAAACATTTGAGGACATTTATGATGCCAGGGGCTGGTATGCATACATCTCAGCTGAAGATTCACAAACAATTCTAGTCTTTTATCTAACAGCGTATCTCAAAATATTTAAAATGAGTCTCATTAAATTTATAACTATCACCCTAATTTTAATTCCACTGTGACTAAAATCACTTATATGTTTCCTTATTTTGAAATATATCTCAGTTAAATATTAGACAATCCACACATTTATAACTAGTCTTTCACCTTAAGCAGGCCTCACACGATACTGCAATACGACACAATAAAATATATAGTGGCGTATCTTGGAGAATCTCGTGTGATCTTATCTTGTATAATATTAAAGGCTACTCTTTCTAACATGATATAACCATAGCACCCCCGAGTTGTTGTTTGGGGGTACCTGTAGATACGACACGATGACGTATCGTTTATGATGATATCGCAGCTATCATCATACGGTGCAATTCCTTAGAATATATTACAGTATCATGTCGTATCGTGTCGTATATCGGCAACAATCATTTTGCGGTGGGGTTTTGTGTGTGTGTGTGTGGGGGGGGGGGGTTCTGCGTGGTACTATAGATTGTCTTTCTTAACTTACGCCCTGTGGGTGTGGGTATATTTTGGCATGCTTCCATCAGAGAACTGTTCAAACACGCCTGTCGTGGGCACAGCATCTGACTTCGCCCTCTATCTGGTCGTCTATTTACCTGTAGTTGAGACTGGATTAGTAAGTGTATATTCATACGCCGATAGGTCGTGTACACTTCACTTCTGGGGATCCATTCATTCATTTCAACTTATTTTCGAGCTTATATCAAATTAAGGTTCAAGAACGCTGTGTCTTGGGCACACACACCTCAGCTATCTGGGCTGTCTGTTCAGTACAGTGAGTCTGTTGTTAATTATTAGTGGTTAGTAAAAGAGAAGAGGATGTAGTGGCCTTACATCTACCCATCGAGTCGTTAAAACTCGCTCTAGGTGGGAGCCGGAACCGGGCTGCGAACCCTGTACCTACCAGCCTTACATCTGACGGCTTAACCACGACGCCACCGAGGCGGGTCCCTTCGAGATCCCCTCAGTTTAGTTTAGGTCCGCGAGGGCCTAGTTACCATGGCCAAGCCTAGACCCGCCTACTAAAAGAAGACTAACGTTACTACAAAAGACAAATACACAGGAAGACCAACAGCTACATATCGACCAGGTTTTACAAAGGGTATAATAACACAGTGTTTCGTTCTTAACTATAACCAACATATGCAGATCCAATGAGGAGGCCTGCCCCCCCCCCCCCCCCCAATATATTCCAGTGCTACTTCTTCTTTTAATTTGTTTTTCGTCATAATGAAAAAAGATAAAGTTTGTTTTGTTTAACGACACCACCAGAGCACATTGATTTATTAATCATCAGCTATTGGATGTGAAACATTTGGTAATTTCACTCGTAGTTTTTAGAGAAATCCGCTACATGTTTCCATAAGCAGCATGGGATATATATGCATATACTCACACACAGGACAACACATAACTGGGGCTTTAATTTTTAAATGCTGTCGTATACTAATATATGCTAGCTTAATCAAAGTGAGTTTTTCTTATTTGTTCTTCCTTTCTTTTTGATAATTTTTTTTTTCGTTGTACTGGTTGGTTGACTAAGCTCAGTTTCTCTAGATAGTATATCCACGCAACCTGTTTATTAATAGATACCAGTATGTTTTATTGTACAGGTAATATATATATATATATTTGTTAAACCTAAATAAACTGGTCGTTATGTATAGGTTAATGTGTTTGTACGTTTTATAGACAGACGTTCGCTTTGAAAGTTTTATATAGCAGGTTCAAGCTTGTTTTTGCTTTATTTGTCTGTGTTTGTGTCAGAATCCATTCATCCGTCGCCTATCAGCTTAATTATATGCGCTTTCATATCTTTACTGTATGTATAAATCCGCTAATTTCCTTTTGCCCCATCGATTTACACAATACAATACTATAACTCTGCCCACTGTCATACATACATGTTAAATAACGGAAGTTCCGTGTGGGTTGCCGAGCAACACTAATTTAAAAATTCCTACTTATAATCCTATAATGTCCATTTAGTACATACGCTCGTGACTTTGACACAAGGTACACAAAATGCGTTTTGGTGGTAATGTCTACAAATTATTATTACGCCGACGTTCAACAATGGGCTAGCAATTCCCTTTCGCAGTTTACCTTTGTTTGTAATGAAGTAATGTATCGGTAACGTTTCGGTGTGCCGGCCTCGTCTCTCTGGAGATGAACAGACACCAACACCTTTCATGACGACGCACATGCAGGTAAATAGCAAATGAAGCTACACAAAAGGGTCCGTAATGAGAACATTCAAAATTCCATCAATTTTGTACTCGGTAACGACATTCAATCAGTGCAAGTCGAGTGCGCTTGGTTTAATTTTGATTTTTAAATAATTCACAGGGTCTGCTTAGTACAGAGTATTTTACCAGGCAAGTGTAGCCGATATCTACATGTGTACAGTTCACTGTGTTGCCATTCATTGACTTGCAGCGCGGACTAGGTGTCAGTACACAGTTTACGACGTTGTCATCCACGTACTCTAGTTGGAACTAGGCTAGTCAGAGTATAAACATTGTTACGACCTTGTCATCTATTTATCCATAGTGAGGATGAGCAAGTATATACAGCTCTCTACTTTGCTATCCAGATATTACAGTGGGGACTAGATCGCAACGTATACAAGTCATGACATTGCAATCTATAGCGTTTTATATGAGGACCAACGAGTTACCTTCAATATATTACAGTGGAACTATTAGCCAGAATATTCAGTTCACCACGCTGCCACCAGATCACATTGCCATCCAGATACTACAATGAAGACAAGACCCCATTATTATTAGACACAGTTCACGGTGTTGGCATCCAGATTCTGTGGTGAAGATTAGATTCAATTTACAGTTAATTTATGTGGACATTCAGATACTGTAATTGGGGAAACGGCGTTATGCTGTATATATAATTGTAATGTGAACAAGTTCCGACTTCTAGTTAAATGATTTCGTTCTTATACTACAAGAAATAACGCACTGGAAAGTTAATGGATCTTCGGCAAATTGCAAACATGGTGAGACCCATTAACATTTATTTTTCATTGACTCGGAACGGATATCGTTAATTGGCATCTTCCTATATCGACGCGTTTCTCTTCGACTTTCCTAAATTATTCAGCATGTTTTCAAAACAGAAGTCAGAATGATTCGCCATACGCGTTTTAGGCATTGTGGCAGACGGTTTTGAGTGAACTTCATTCAAGGGAAGTTAAGTGACGTACGCAATAATGGGATATTTTTTATATTCAGAATATTTTAATGAGAAAATTAGGAAAAAGTTATTTTAAAGTATAAAAATGAAAGCCTAGTTTATTCACACTGATAAAAATAATAATAATAATCCCGCCTTGAGATGTCAAGACTTGTGTCAAAGGGATATATTCCAGCTTTTCTTCTTCTTCGGTCCCAAGTTCAGCTTTCAAAAGGTGTCGGTGGTTTACCCTTATGCCAATGTGTTCAGAACGGTAATAGTAAGGCTTTTTGTGAAGAAAAAAACATCAACAAGCAAAAACACGTTTATAACAAGTCATGTTTCGTGATTAAGATTTCAAACAAAAAGCACTAAGGGAATAGTTATGTTGTGCATGGAAGAAAACAATGCTACATGTTTCTAATACGTGAAATCGTTGATTGATTATTTCAAAAGTTCAAATTAGTAATTAGTATGTCTTCTCAGTCACGAGCCCAAAGAACTAGATCTGTTCTTAGTGCATCGCGTGCCAGAAGGGGTTCAAAGGGAGTACTAACAGATGAACCCAATAGGCCTTCATCACGTGCTACAAGGGGTTCGAAGGGAGTCTTCACAGATGAACCTAATAGACCTACATCACGTGCTAGAAGGGGTTCGAAGGGAGTGTTCACTGATGAACCCAGTGCACCGCGTGCTAGAAGGGGTTCGAATGGAATACTCACAGAAGAAATAGAACCTAGTTCTTCTCGCTCTTCATCTAGGTCATCTGTGTTTGCCCACCATTCGTCAGATACCAGACCACTTTCTAGGTAAGTTGAAACACACCAATCGTCAGATACCAGACCACTTTCTAGGTAAGTTGAAACACACCAATCGTCAGTTACTAAAACACTTTCTAGGCAAGTTGAAACACATCATTCGTCAGCTACTAGACTACTTTCTAGGCAACTTGAAACACACCATTCGTCAGATACCAGACCACTTTCTAGGTACGTTGAAACACAGCAATCGTCAGCTACTAGACTACTTTCTAGGCAAGTTGAAACACACCATTCGTCAGATACCAGACCACTTTCTAGGTACGTTGAAACACAGCAATCGTCAGAAAGAAAGAAAGAACTGTTTTATTTAACGACGCACTCAACACATTTTATTTATGGTTATATGGCGTCAGACATATGGTTAAGGACCACACAGATTTCTGATTAGCAGCAAGGGATCTTTTATTTGCGCTTCCCACAGGCAGGATAGCACAAACCATGGCCTTTGTTGAATCAGTTATGGATCACTGGTCGGTGCAAGTGGTTTACACCTACCCATTGAGCCTTGCGGAGCACTCACTCAGGGTTTGGAGTCGGTATCTGGATTAAAAAGCCCATGCCTCGACTGGGATCCGAACCCAGTACCTACCAGCCTGTAGACCGATGGCTTAACCACGACGCCACCGAGGCCGGTCCCAATCGTCAGATACCAGACCACTTTCTAGGTAAGTTGAAACCACCAATCGTCAGCTACTAGAACACTTTCTAGGTAAGTTGAAACACACCATTCGTCAGTTACTAGAACACTTTCTAGGTAAGTTGAAACACACCAATCGTCAGTTACCAGACCACTTTCAAGGTAAGTTGAAACACACCAATCGTCAGTTACTAGAACACTTTCTAGGTAGGCCTAAGTTGAAACACACCAATCGTCGGTGACTAGAACACTTTCTAGGTACGTTGAAACCACCAATCGTCAGCTACTAAAAAAACACTTTCTAGGTACGCTGAAACTCACCAGTCACCAAGATACTAGACCACTTTCTAGGTAAGTTGAAACACACCAAATCGTCATATACTAGACTACTTTCTAGGTAAGTTGAAATATATCAAGCACGAATGTATTATCTCCAGAAAAAAACAATATAATACAGTTTAGTTTCGTTCTTATTAAAGTTTAAGAACGCAGTTCTGGATATTCAGTTTGGCTACCTGAGCATTATATTCATATTCCTGATGGGAATATTACAAACTATTTGAAACAACACTGTGACAACAACAAACCACAAATGGATACATAAAATTATATATCACCGTTATACACCAGCAGAGACCAAATTCATTTTAATCATCTGACGATGTTCGTTGATGGCGAAAACACATATGGCTTTCCTATACCTGTAGAGGTTTGAGTTTTGAATTAATAGATTAGTTAAACAATGGTCAAGCTTTTAAGACTGATGCTTCAAGCATTAATTATACCTTAGAGAATAATAATAATAATAATAATAATAATAATAATAATAATTGTAATATAACTAGGAAAGAGTTTTGATCGTGACATAAATTATTCAGTTACCAGGGCTTTTAAAAACCTGGCAGATTACATTTATAAATTTCGCCAACTTGTTTAATACACTTATTTTTTTACTGCTCATTTGAATCTGTAGGTGCCTGGTCTTGTATAATAATAAGGATATAGAAACTTTACTCGGGAATTATGAAAACATTTACATACAAATATATAATGGAATTCCATCACCGATGTCACTTACATCACATAAAGTACATAATCTGTCTTCAAATAATATGTTATTCCACATTCCAGTATCTACAGATAAATAGTGTTTTGACGTTCTAAATTTTATAATTAACCTCCACAAACTTTCGGGAATTATGTTTAAATATTTTTCAAAAATAATTACACCAATTCGTATGACTTGCATTCCGTTTTAAAACTTTTTTCATTGTAATAATGTTTTAATTTGTGCATGTGAGAACACATTTAAGTGGCATTTAGTAACACTATAGCCCGTTAGAACATACGTTAGAGAAAGTATCAGTTTTCAAACCTACCATAGCGCTGTGATTTCACAAACAAAAATTATTTATAAAAAATATTCAACCTACATATTACGGTAAATGTGGGGGGGGGGGGGGGGGTTTCAGGTTGCCTTTATACACAAACCGTATCACTGGTTAGAATATAAAAAGCACCAAAAAATAATGTAAAACTGTGTATATGGTTGCGTGTGGATGTTATTTTGGCCATTGTGCAACTTTAAGACGGTCCCTGTAACCCCCGTCCTGAACAGACCGCGCAGATAGTTCAGGTGTGCCCAGGACATCGTGCTTGAACCTTAATTCGATCTAGCCGCGAACATAAAATACCACTTTAGTCAGCGTACTCTTTTATTACCCATATCTACTAGGCTTCTTTATTTTCGTTTTTAAAAAGTTAATATAAAAGCCTCCCATTGAGGTTTCAAGTAGGCTACCGTGATCTGTAGTCCTACACCAACCTCCACAAACTCTGCATCATTGTTTTAATGTATTGTTGAGAGGCTAGTGGATGATTAGCTTATGCTACAAAAATATCTATATATCTATCTACCTACCTATCTATCTATCTACCTACCTACCTATCTATCTATCTATCTATCTATCTATCTATCTATCTATCTTTCTTTCTATCTATCTATTTGTCTATCTCTCTCTCTCTCTATATATATATACATATGTGTGTGTGTGTGTGTGTATATGTGTGTGTGTGTGTGTGTGTGTGTGTGTGTGTGTGTGTGTGTGTGGAATGATAGAAGTATTCGATCTAATGCTAAACCTGTCACAATTAAATAGGCCAACTTTTATATTATGTTTACTCGGGTAAATGTAAGAAGGGCGCCCGAAGTCGATCGTTGGTCTAGGTTTATATAAAATTATAGTGTGTAACACCACGAAAACAATTAATTCCGATTTATGTACTGCTGATTGTTAATCTTTATTTCTCTATATAAGAAGCAGGGTATGCGTTGGCCAATCCAGAACTTGAAAGGTGATCTAAATGGGGATTTGAATGATTGTTTTAAAACTCCGACAGTTCACAAGAATGTAGACTAATATGTCTCCATGTTAACAGGAACTGTTTTAATTAAATACAACCAAATTTGATCATAAAACATTCTAAATTGTTTTAAAACAATTACGTATACAATTGTGTGTGTGTGTGTGTGTGTGTGTGTGTGTGTGTGTGACCTCGCATTTAATAACTGGCCACTCCAGTCTGCATACACCCACCCACCCACACACTAACTCCGCAATATACGGCATCATTCTTCCGACGCCTTTGTGTCAGCTGAGAATTTTTTTAATTGTTTTTAAAGTCCGGTAGGCCGGTAAAATCTGGGGAAGAGTACTTCTATTTGTGTGTGAAACTTGGGATTACGTTTCAGGGACATTTTGTTAAAATTAAAAAGTGTATTTCACCCTCTATACACTGCATGATTACATAGATGGCATATTCCTGTATCACTATTAGAACACACAAAATTAAAATAACAAATGGATATTTATGGATAAGATGTATATATGCATTAGTGAAAATATACTAGTTTTCAAAAATGCTATTTTAACGGTGTCAACGAAATGGACACTAGAACACAAACTCTATAGTCGCTGGGTTACTGGTGTTACTTGTCATGTCCATGGCCATTATGCTACGAATTATAAAGCGACACAAAGAGAAATGTAGTCGCGCAATTTTCCACATGATTAATTGATCTGCGCATATTTTACGCAAGTTGCCGTATTTAGCAATGTTCTAACTGCAGTATCATATTGTGTTTTTGTTTACGTGTTTTGTTTTGGGGGGTTTTCCTTTTTGTTTTGGTGGTGGTGGTGAGGGGTTATGGCAATATGGAGGAAATAGAGGATCGACAAAATTAAAAAGAAATATTTTAATTTAGTCTGGAACATTTGTGGGTCGCAACTGCTCCCCCATTCTCCAAACACCAACTGCTCCCCCATTCTCCAAACACCAACTGCGGCTTCAACACTAAAAGCAAAGTTTTAATTGTGATGCTGCTGCTAATGGGAAAATACAGAGGGTGGCCACCATTCGGTGACATCAGAGGAACATATATAACAATAAAAACAAATAGTCAAGATAATTTCCATAAATATTACATAAATATACAAACAGATGAGCAGCTAAACATTAAAAAGCTATAAAAAAAGAAAAAAAAGAAAATGATATGAATATTAGGAGGGATCGAAGTGTTTGTTAATAATGGATATAAATTTAATTTTTTTTTAAAGAACACCGATACGTTTACAAATTGTAAATTACAATTAACGTTTCTAGAGTTTATATGTATTTAGTCTATTCAAATAGTATGTATTAAGATATTTGCGTCTTTCGTCTGTAAGTTTTGTACATATAAATAAATAATGGAGTTCATCTCCAACATTAGTACATGTATTACAATATTTGCAGATTCTATTTTCATATAAAATATTTGTCCATCTTCCCTTTTCAATTGGTAAAAAGTGATTAAAATTTCGAAATCGAAAAAATGTGGTATACATCGATTTATCTAGGATATTAAAGTATGATTCTAATTCCAATTTTTCCTTAAATATTCTGTAGGTTATTCCTTTACTAGATGTAAACGATAAGCGATGATTAATGTGCTGTTGACAAAACAAACGTTGTTATTTTGATGTAGTTTAGTTTAGCAATTATCGTATGTCTGTTTATGCGCCAAAACCTGTTATTGTTATAAATTTATAGTTGCGATATGATTAGTATGCCATTTACTTACTCTTAGAATTTGTATTATTACATATGATATGCCTGTATGTTTTACTAATGAACTTAGGTTTTTTTAGTATCTCATAACTCCATAAACAGTGGCCTCTGTATTGTTTATTAAAACATTTTCTCATATATTTTAATGTATGTATGTATGCATGTATGCATGTATGTATGTATTTAGATTCATAACATATAGTCATACAACAGGAATAACACTAACGTTCGGCCAAAAGGCTATAACCATAGTACACACACACACACACACACACACACTATCTCTCTCTCTCTCTCTCTCTCTCTCTCTCTCTCTCTCTCTCTCTCTCTCTCTCTCTCTCTCTCAAAACATATAGATAACTTCTAAATATAACATCACAAGTGTGTTTTGTCACTCTTTATTAGGTATGGTATCACTAGACAACAAAAGGTATCCTGCTGTCAGTCATACTTTTCATGGCGACACCATATTTGAAATCATGCATTTTCGTAGTCAAATGGTATATTATGTAATTTGTTGAAAAATACTGAACAACATTAACGTACCTTAGCTTTACTTTTGAGTGTTTATAGAACCGTTTTAGCAGTAGTTTGATAGGCTACCACAAATCTTGTGAACAGTGAACCAATTTACTATTAGTAATACTAATGTGGCCTGTACCGGACTAGTTTCGCCCGTGATTTATGTTTCGTCTTGTTTTGTTATTGTTAATAAATATAAAAACAAATTGTGAATCTGTAGCAGTTACCGGCCTCGGTGGCGTCGTGGTTAGGCCATCGGTCTACAGGCTGGTAGGTACTGGGTTCGGATCCCAGTCGAGGCATGGGATTTTTAATCCAGATACCGACTCCAAACCCTGAGTGAGTGCTCCGCAAGGCTCAATGGGTAGGTGTAAACCACTTGCACCGACCAGTGATCCATAACTGGTTCAACAAAGGCCATGGTTTGTGCTATCCTGCCTGTGGGAAGCGCAAATAAAAGATCCCTTGCTGCTAACCGGAAAGAGTGTAGTGGCGACAGCGGGTTTCCTCTCAAAATCTGCGTGGTCCTTAACCATATGTCTGACGCCATATAACCGTAAATAAAATGTGCTGAGTGCGTCGTTAAATAAAACATTTCTTTCTTTCTGTAGCAGTTTTATTTTCATAGTATGTATATGTACATTTTAAAATCTAATTTTGCCTCGACAGTGTTTATATAAACTCATACAGCTTAAAGGTGACGTACATAATTATTGGTATCCAAAACATTGTTCGGTGTCTATGCATATGGTTTAGACTTACACAGTTTCTTTCTTACAATTAATGATCATTTTTGTTTATCTGGTATGTTCTTACTTCTGTCTACAGAAGCTCAAAATAGTACCTTGGTGTGACTGTCTGGTATGACACTGCTATTCTGAACAAGAAAATGTAACATATAATTAATTTTAATCGTTAAAAGGGTGAACACATTTTAAGTAATTACAGTGGCAGCCAACTCAGGACAGCCTTCAAGTGAAAAGGCAACAACTCGTTTCATCCGTTGTGGTCACACACAATATGCGACCCGACTTTAGAGTTGAATCGATTCCATATTAGATACAGCCTGAGTTCAGAGTACACAGCAGTGGAAAGTGTCACTATGACACTAAACATTTATCAGTGTGAACAATATTATTGGAACATTAGGCGCGTCCGACCAATCTGGAATGAAATGCCCTGGGAAAACAAAACTATTGACAATAAGCCGCGATGATGGCGATTACGACGTTATAAATGAGGACAATTACGTTCGCTTTCGTCCTGGCTGCTCGAGGAACACCTGTTGTTGCCACAGCAACCAGTCAACTGTTTATATGATAATTAACTCGGATGTGGTTTCGTTCCATGTCCATTTCTGATCGCAATTAGCCTTGCTTCCGTTTAGTGAAACCCTAGCAGACTTTGTACATAATTATTAAACCAAAATGGCGTTTATTGTTTGTTGTCATGCTATGTCATTGTCATGCAGGGGCGTTGGTACCACACATCTCGTACCGTCTCATAACCGGCTTTTTTGAGAATTTTGTTACTTTAAGGAGGTAATTATCATTACTCTAAGATGAAATTATGATTACTTTCATTTTAATTAATTTATAATTACTATAATCTGATTTTTGTTATCAGGAAATTAAGAACCGAAGACGGGGGGGGGGGGGGGGGGGGGGGGGGGGCTGAAAACTATCATAAACATTGCTACTTTGTTCTCTAAAGTTAAAGATTGTTTTGTTTAACGATACCACTAGAGCACATTCATTTATTAATCATCAGCCACTAAATGTCAAACATTTGGTAGTTTTTGACACGAAGTCGTAGAGGAAACCCGCTACATTTTTCCTTAGCAGCAAAGGATCTTTCATATGCACCTTCCCACAGATAGGACGGAACATACCATGGCCTTTGATATACGGGCCATAGGCCACTGGTTGGGACGGAATGAAAACCCAATCAGAGATGTTAGGAAATCACATTTGTGGGGACCATCGAAAGATAATACTCTCCCGGTACTTGATCATGTCTTCGGTACTTTGTACTTTTTGTAGTTTGTGCCTATCCCCCCCCCCCCCCCCCCCGCCCACCATTTCAAACAGTGTTCTTTCGAGCCCGTTAATTTAAGTGGTAAATAATTATTACTCTAAAATGAAAATTACGATTACTAAAAAACCACACATTTTAATTACTTTAAAATAGAAATTATGATTATTCTAAAATGAAACCATTCAACTTATTTTTTAGAGAGAATTTTTACATTTGAAAGTTTGCTAGTTTTATTATTTTATACATCTTAATCTCTCTTTTTTGTGTATTGTTTAGGTTTATTAGTTCCTTAGTTTTCATTTATTTCTTTATTTCTTTGTTCTTTTAAAAAAAATATTAATAACAAAAGCTCCATGTCATTTTAAAGCAGTATAAATGAGTTTGCTTTGATTTTGTTCCTCCTTGACTTGGTTCTGACAATGACAGGCTACTTTGTTACAAAACAGCTTATTTTTTGTGAAGTATTAACGAATTTCTGTCAGCAATTATACCCTCACAAAGAAGCTGCCCATATGTCTCTCGCAGCACCAAAATATAATCTCCTCTGTGAGAGACAAACACTATTGCTTTCACGTTTGTCTTTATGATCCACGTTTAGTACATGGACACAAAACGTTAACAAGATTTTTTCGCAAGGGACTGAATATACATTGTCCTTGACGTGTGTGCTTCTCGATAAACATTTTTACTACAGATTGACTAATATGCATCTGTTTAATGAAGCCTCGCCATATACTTCAGTCAGTGGATATTAGATGTCCTACAGATGACAATAAGTTCTGTGACAAACGAACGTGTGTGAGAGAAGAAACCTACGACCGCCAACGCAGCAAGTAGTCGTTTCTGTCAACAAGCAGTAGGCCCAGGGTATGTTTGTTTTATATTCATTATGCCAGTTTTGGAGCAAATCCAAAAGGTCTACTAAAAGGAATCGATCCAAGAAGCCTCGTGCCTCAGGTGGAGTCAAGACCAGTGAGCTTAACTCCTGTTCAGGATACAAATAAGAGAATCCGCAATGTAAGATAATTCAAAATGTATTCAGATATTCGAATGTGTAGCATCCGTGTTTATAAAATGCTACAATGGAAAACCCCCACTGAAACATTCTGACTGAATTACTGACTGGGAATAAAACCTGGAGTTAGTTATCAGTCCTCCAACACAAGTATCTGCTGACCTGCGATATGAAACGTCATCCCAAGAGAGAGCCGGAAGACGGAGACCACACGGTGATCGGTGGCCACGGCAACGTGCACGTGGGTGGGGGCAGGCGAGTTTCGCTAGGGCAGGTCCACGAGATCTACATGAAACAGCGGGGGTCCATATGTAGCTCGCCCCGCGACAAGCACTTCAAGTTTGATCTCGGCACCATGTAAGTGTGTTAATACATTATATAGACATCAGTAGATGCCAGTAACTGATGGGATGGCGGCGTGGGGAGGGGGCATTTATATACTGATTTGCCTTTCAACGGAGGTCAGGAGGGTAAATGTACATTTTTTTTAAATTTTGTGGAGGTGGCGAAAAAATGTCTTCACATGCCTTCACCCCCATCAACTATGGTGCGCCGATAGGACCTATTATTCAGTATTGTATCGTGACTAATAAAATAGTTCCTGTCATTTTAATAGCATCGGCAATTTGTGTCTTTTTTCATCTCTTTTTTTATGATTTCCTCCTGTACAACAACTTAATTACCTGTAATTGCCTCATTGTAGAGAACACTTTGTTGACTTCTCAAAATAATTATATTCTTGGTGTAATTATTATAGATCTTTGATAAAGAAAAGAAAGTTACCCAGGCACGTGTGCAAGGATTTTAACACACACACACACACACACAGAGAGAGAGAGAGAGAGAGAGAGAGAGAGAGAGAGAGAGAGAGAGAGAGAGAGAGAGAGAGGAGAGAGATAAATAGAGAGAGAGAGAGAGAGATATAGAGAGCGTGTGTGTGTGTGTGGGGGGGGGGGGGGGTCTAGACCGTGGCGAGCGAAGTTTATAAGGGGTTCAAGTCATGCTTGGGCAGAGAGGGGTTTGCATCCTCAAAACCTACACAAATACATACGAGCACACAAGGTATAGAATTCTTATGGCTACGGGCTACTCTGTAAACGAGTTTATTTCCAGGTTTATATATGCATATAGTGTTGTTTTATTTTTAAAATTTATATCCCATCGTACGTGCGCCAACATACCTGAGTGTGTGTGTGTGTGTGTGAGAGAGAGAGAGAGAGAGAGAGAGAGAGAGAGAGAGAGAGAGAGAGAGAGAGAGAGAGCATTTTCAGTACTTTGTAATGAGATATAATGTTGGTGGTCAAGCAATGGGATGACAGTGTTTTTCATGTTTTTCACGGGTGGCTATGTAATAATAATATAGATTCATATCTTAATGTCCAGCTTAGTCACCGTAGACCTATATGTAACCCGAAAAATTATATTTCACCTTTTTAACAGTGTACGTGTATATGTATATGTATATATGTGTGTGTATGTGTGTGTGTGTGTGTATATATATAAATATATATATATATATATATACAGTTTTATTTTAATATATGCATTATACCTGACTTTTAAATAAAATAAAAATATATAAGCAAGCAAATACAAACACATAAGCACACGGTAAAAAATGGAAAAACAACTGAATTTGACATCAGCATGTCCGCACTGAATTTTGTTATGCATATGTAATCTGTTCATTGAAGGTAGAAAAAAAATGTGGGAAAACCTATTTTTATAATCCAAAAACCACTAGCCTCGAACATCGGGCCACCGTCTCCTCGAACCTCTGTATTATTATTATTAACACCTGGCCATTGTCAATCAAATGAAACCAGGTGGGTTAATTTTGCTATCTAGCCTACCATGCATTAATCCTTGGGTATGAAGGTAACATCATTATCTATTTTATGTCTGTTAAGTTTGGTAAAGTAATGTTTTATGCATATTCCACTTGATCAATAATTATATGTTTGTGTACGCTAAAACCTTTTTACAGGTATAGGCAAATTGTAATCTTAGGTCATTATATGGATGAATATTTTCAAAAATAAAAAGGTGGGCCATTCCATTTAAGGAACAGGTAGAATTTATGTGGTATCGTCCATTGCCGTTTCGGTGAGGTTCCTGTTTCGGTGGTTGCGTCGTTTGTGCGCAACAGTACGTACATTTGAATATTTTTGACGAATTTGACTTTTGCATGGGGAAAGTAAACAGATGTCTGTCATATTCACAGAAATGTTTGTTAAAATAAAGTTAAAACGAGCAAAAAAAAAGAAGAAGAAGCAAGATTGAACTTTACCCACTCATAAAGACGGCACATTTCTTAATACTTTTTTCTATGATTTACAAAGACTGTAATTTGACTGCAACCAAACAATTTTACCCATTCATTCGCTTAACTTATAACACGATTGTAAGACATTATAATTGTTATATTCATTTTCCTAAATGGTGTCTGTTAACATTGGTTTTCGAGGACTCCATTTTGTAATTTGCCTTAAATACTAAAAATATTTTTCATAAATTATTATAAGTGCATATTTTGTTGAACAATATACGTTTTGATACAATACTGAACAATTTTGTGTTAGAAAGTTTTTATTGTAAGCTATACCACTAAACGTATCACTCACCGAAACAGGTTACGTTGTTAACAATATTTCCTGCTGAAGCATGCTAATGTGTGACGCACGTGAGGTAAACGTAGCTACTTAGCGGCCAGTTTAATGCTCATGTGAAGCGTAAAATACTAATAAGAAGGTATTTGAATAACAACTGTCTGTTTATAAACATTTATATGCTTTAGAACCGAATGCTTATACTCACCAAAACTGGTTCACCCATGATAAATAAAATAAATAAATATTTTTTGCACCAAACCACGGAATTTTTGTCAGTCCCAAATATTAAGTGATATTTTTTAACAAACCTAAATATCCATTATATCTGCTTTATTTGTGTTGGTGTATATAAAAGATCCCTTGCTACTAATGGGAAAATGTAGCGGGTTTCCTCTCTAAGACTAATGTTAAAATTACCAAATGTTTGACATCCAATAGCCAATTATTAATAAATAAATGTGTTCTAGTGGTGTCGTTAAATATTATAAAACGCACTTTGTAGCTTTTGTTTTTGTTTGTGTGTCTGTGTACATAAAACATTATGTAAGTCACGGACGTCACAACAATTGCACATCTGTCCTGTCAGACTAAGCTGTAGATTTACCTATGTCACGGTTCATTTAATAATTATCTTCTCGTTCACTGGAGTACAAATAACGAAACAACACTGGACACAATAAAAGTTCAGCTGAAGTTCCGGCATATGAATTTCACCATAGTTCAAATACACAGCGCTTTTTAACGTTTGTAATCGAGAAACAAGAGACCGTTTTTACCTGGTGAAAAATCAATTTCGTTTACCGCGATCACAGTAGGTTTTCGATTAACTTCACTATCTAGTGCATCACTCTAATCATGGTGTAATGAAAGAACCATCTGAACTACGCAAGAAACAGACTGCAATATTGATCAAAGTCGAACAAAATTTTGATAGACCTGTTTCACTGGCAAGCAAATTACCTCGGCCGGTAATAAATGTTTTTGTAACCGTGTGGGTTTTTGTTTTACTTTGATATTGAAATGTAGACTAACAGATGTTTTCATTAAAACCAGCTATTGACATGAAGGACATTTATCATAGAGGAAAAGTACGAACAAGACAAATTTAGATTATGGAAAATGGAA
Organism: Gigantopelta aegis; assembly: GCF_016097555.1. Taxonomy (NCBI): domain Eukaryota; kingdom Metazoa; phylum Mollusca; class Gastropoda; order Neomphalida; family Peltospiridae; genus Gigantopelta; species Gigantopelta aegis. Next base: position 49,879,629 of record NC_054702.1, read on the forward strand.
GGGATATGACGAGATGGATTTCACCTCCTTACTTTCACCAATGCAAGCCATTACAGTTTACAAAGTGTCATCATACAGTTACTGATTAAAACAGTGTGCTGGGGCGCGCTTAAGCAAACATTCCTTTTATTTCCTTCTTCAGGTATTCAGTAACCTGTGGAAACTTATTTTTGGTCATCATTCACCCTTACAAGCCAAGATGGCGATACTGTTCGTTTTTGTATTTCCAACTAAGGTCGGATCACTATCCCGGACAGCAAACAGCAAACTCAACTGTCCAAAGATGAATGGGTTTAGCAGTGAAAAGGGAAATGTGCTGCCACCTCATAAGTTACTCTTATTGTATATACGCAGCAGGGAATCTTATATTTGCATTAACCCACAAATAGGATGTCGCACGTAGCATAGCATATACTACACCAGTCATGAAGTGTTGGTTGACTGGCCTCGGTGGTGCTGGGTTCGCCTCCCGGTACCGTCTCGAGTTTTACAGCTCATTTGGAGAACTTATGAATAGGCCAAATAGCTGAGACTTGTTCCCCAAAACAGTATTTTATTTTTGTCTTGTTTTAATCTGCAGGCGATTAATGCCGCATGATGTTATATGTTCACGTGCTAAGTAATCTAATGATAAAATACCTTCGTCAGAGAGTTATTTACAAACGCAGAATTTAAAATGATATTCGATTTGTTTATCGCTGGTTTGAAATAACACGAAATCGTTGTAAGCCACAATAGCCAATGGGACACAAAACACTGCATATAAATGATCCCAGAGAACAGAACATGCGTACAAATGATCCTCGGATCGAAACAGAGTTTTGTGATCTAAAAATAGTCTATCTTGTTACTTAAAAAGGTTTTATTTTTACAAATAAGTGTATTTTTATTAGTATGGAAATCTTGTTCTTGAAAAGAGCCACTTGCTGTGAGACACATGTAGTATCGTGTTTTAATACATCGTGTTTATTTTATGTCTCAAAGCGCTCAATCAACTTTCCTGCAGTCCTTTCAACAGAATTAAACCCATAATATAACAATAGTCATCGGACCATGCCGACGTGATCTGCTTCGTGGCAACACAGAACAACATCTCAATCAGGTTTTTGAAGGTGTTTAGAGCACCTTGACGTGTATCAGTCCACTGGTGGAGGTAAAGCAGAAAAAAGGTTTCGGAGATACTACACGTTGTTTTTTATAGTTCCGAAAGTACAAGAAGTAGGGCCTATTTAGGTGGAACTGTTCAAAGACGGATTAACTGAAGTTAAATTTACAAGTGTAATGCTGAAAACGGAAATTGGACGAAAAGATCTAAACAAAAATCCAAAGATGGAAATTATGTACATGTGAGTATACTGCACTGGTACCCACAGAACCAATAGTGCCAACATGAGCAGACGGGCATCCACCTTACATCCGCTTTCTGGTGGAAAACGTCTGACTATCAAACGACAGTCTATAAAAGACATGCCACAGGGTTTTTTGCCAATGGCCCCACGGGGATCGGTTTGTCTTGCCGATATCCAGGAGAAGTACGTGTACACCACGATGCGTATCTACCCATCACACCCGGACATGGAACCAGAACTGATCGTTGCTCAAGGAGCTACTGGAACTCATCGCTCACTATTGGAAACGCGGCGCCAGTCTATTTTTCCAGCTGACCGGCGCCAATCCGTATTTCCAGCTGACCGGCGCCAATCTGTATATCCAGTTGACCACAAAGACGAACTGCTTGAATTTGAAGCTCGGGATAACAGGTATATTAAACGGCTGAAAAGAAATTGTATAAAGGAAATATGTAAATGGCATTTGGTGTTAATGTCTTATCAGCAATTCGTATACCTCTTGAAACAGTGATGAGGCCAAATGTTCGAAACATGATAATATCTTTCTGTCCTTTGCGACGTGATAAACCTACAGTCCTTCCCACAGGGAACGTAATTTTTTCATACTATGGAATTTATTACAAGTTACTAGTATTTATTTATATATTCACCGCTGATTAATACATTGTGCTGGAATGTCATTAAACAAACATTGCACGGTAAAGCTGCAGCTTCTAGTAGCCTATATCTTTGATATTTAAGTAACTAGAATAGATCATGAACTTTAATTTGTTTCGATTGACTTTAGATCTAATTTACAATATAGATAATGCTTTTAGGTAGCAGTACACCAAATAGTATCTTAGCGGATCGAAGTTCCAGGTACACTCGCCTCTTTACTCCAAAATTAGCGCTTCCAGTCCTGCCATTGGTGATACAAGTGACAGCTAGGGTTTGTCGTCATAAAATGTTGTTTCATCTGGCCAGTAAATTGCAGTAATTTAATTTGAACTAGTGTTCATGTACCAGTTACTAATGTGCGGGATCCTACTAAACATAAAATGTCACAGCGGCACTAGAGTAGTCAGACGCTTTCCGTTATGTCTGAAACGAGCAGCTTAACCTCAGGTTTTTTCCTCATTTACTTTAAGGGTTATGTATGGTCGTGTTTAGCATATATATATATATATATATATATATATATATATATATATATATATATATATATATATATATATATATATATATATATATATATATATGTTGCAGTGGCGTAACGGGGAGGGTGGGGGGGGGGGCACGTTTTTCGTTTTTTAAACTATTAAATCTTATAAAATCATACCTACATACATACATACATACATATGTGGTGTGGGTTGCCTCCCCAGCAATAAAAAATCCTGGCTATGCCAGTGATATGTTATATAGCAGTTTTAGTCACATTTGTTACCATTGTTGTTTATGTGATTTTATTCGGTGGTACACACCTTTTAGTAATTCTGAACGACGAAACCGTCATCAGTGATCAAGACCGTTTCTCTTCACAACGCCGAGACCAATGAGCATATAACGTAAAAAAAAATTCACGAATCTCTATCTGGTGCTTCATCTATAGAATGGGGAATTCATCCTTTTTGCATTGCCACAAAGAGGACTGCCATTGCCAGAAGTTTAGTAACTCAAACTAGCACAGGACAGAGCTCATAGGAGTAAAACAGTAAAACTCCAGACGATCGGAACGTGATTGCCGAATTCCCATTAAAAATACAGAAGACGTGTACTTTACGAAGAAAATTTAAAACTATATTTCTGAAGTTTCATTGTTTGTTTCCAAACGGCTTGGGAAAATACCTTTGTTCATTAATATGAATATCATCTATAAATATTACAAATAATGCACATTTTTGGCATTTTGTCTTTAAAATAACGAGACTTGTGAGTTACATATATGATATAGGTAGTTGACGATTTTAATGTTAAAGTTTCTTTTAAACGACACCACTAGAGAACATAGATTTATTAATCGTCGGCTATTGGATGTCAGACATTTGGTAATGTGACATGTGGTCTCAGAGAGGAAACCCATTACATTTTTCCATTAGTAGCAAGGGATCTTTTATATGCACCATCCCACAGACATGATAGCACGTACCACAGCATTTGGTAATATATACCAGTTGTGGTGCGCTGACAGAGACCGGCCTCGGTGGCGTCGTGGTTAGGCCATCGGTCAACAGGCTGGTAGGTACTGGGTTCCGATCCCAGTCGAGGCATGGGATTTCTAATCCAGATACCGACTCCAAACCCTGAGTGAGTACTTCGCAAGGCTCATTGGGTAGGTGTAAACCACTTGCACCGACCAGTGATCCATAACTGGTTAAACAAAGGCCATGGTTTGTGCTATCCTGCCTGTGGGAAGCGCAAATAAAAGATCCCTTGCTGCCCATGAAGTGGCGACAGCGGGTTTTCTCTCAAAATCTGTGTGGTCCTTAACCATATGTCTGACGCCATATAACCGTAAATAAAATGTGTTGAGTGCGTCGTTAAATAAAAACAATTCTTTCTTGGTGCGCTGACAGGAACGAGAACTAGCCCAATGCGCCCACGGACGGGAGTCGATCCTAGACAGACCGCGCACCAAGCGAGTGCTTTACCACTAGGCTACGTCACTGCTTCACGATTTTAATGATGCACTGATTAAGCATTGGCTTGTGGAACAGGAGTCGTATTCACTTTTAGTGTCGGTGGTTTCTCACAGTTCACATGCGATGAATGTAGCGAAAGGCCAGATATAGATCGACGTGTAACTTTTCAATGTGAGGAAAGGAAATGAAGGAAATGATGTTTTTATTTACGGTTATATGGCGTCGGACATATGGTTAAGGACCACACAGATATTGAGAGAGAGTAAACCCACTGTCCCCACTTCATGGGCTACTCTTTTTGATTAGCAACAAGGTATCTTTTATATGTACCATCCCATAGACAGGATAGTACATACCACGGCCTTTGTTACACCAGTTGTGGAGCTCTGGCTGGAACGAGAAATAGCCCGACCGCGCACCAAGCGAACGCTTTACCACTGGGCTACAGCCCGCCCGTCAATATATGGACGTCAACTTTTGCACTCACATTGATGATGCCTCAGTGTGTGTGTGTGTGTGTGTGTGTGTGGACGGGAGGGGTGGGGAGTATGTATGGCTAAAAATTCATCTTGATTGTCTGGCAAATAAAACTTTTTGGACTTTCGTCCAGTCACAGCTAGACCATCACTTCTCACGGCTGATTTGACTTAAAACCAGGGCAGGTTGCACATGTGCGCATTCGGCGTTTGGTCAGTTTCTGATTTTCATGACCACAGAAAGCAATGGGAAATGGTTTCATCCTTGTTGTACCTGAATTTGCCTCAGTACATTCACAAGAACTCTTAACGTGATTGACATTTCATTTCAGTTTGATACTTTTTTGTTGTTATAATTTTCAAATATATTTATAAATCTGATCAGCAAAATATATATTTGAGAATTCCTAAGAATGAAATCAAAAACAGTGTATAAAAATGTTTAAACCAATGGTAAAAGTGGCAGACTAGATTTTTTTTTAATGTATAAGAAAAGGTTCAAATGTAAATTTAAAAAATATTTCCGTTAGTATAAAGTATAACATTGAACATTTCATAGTCTTTTAAATATATAAAATCGATTTCTTAAAAAACAGGGGGAGACCAAGCGAAATATCCAATGTTAAAGGGTTATGAAAAATATATCGGGGGACAATGATACTGGGTCAGCTAAAAATAAAAGGCACTTTTAAATTAAAAAGGACACATTCTGGCATTTTGGACGGGGGGTATCGATCTCTTTTGCGACTTTTGCCCTCCTCCTGCATACAACTGTATGGTCAAGAGACTGGTGGAGTCAAACACCAACCAGTGGCGGATCTAATGGGGACACTCCACCTAAAGTTTGCAACAGTTATATTGTTATGCTATTTTTTCATTTGTTTTCTTTGGAGAATCCGAGGAATCCTTTCGGGAACATATGTGGCGGCCACATGTCAAGTCCCCCCCCCCCCCCCCCCCCCCCCGCGCCAAATGAATTTTCTGTATCCGCCACTGCCAAGCGACCAGCGTGTAGTTGGCACATACGTGATTTTAAAGTATATTAATAAATCATATGTACAATTAATTATGGGCCGTTTAAATAGTTAGCCTACGTAAAGTTCTGAGAAGAGTGTGTCATAGGATGTGTTATTACAAAACATTACACGAGGGAAGGAAGGTATGTTAAGAATTACATTTTCAAAATAGCCCAATATCTTTTATTTTATTTATTCGTAAATTAATAACTGCCAGTTTGTTCCATTAGGCCTACATATTATATTTATGGGTTTATTGTTTGTTTTTTTATTTTTTATTCTGTTATTTAATACGGTACAAAAGAAAGAAAAATATGCAAATGATCCAAACCAATAACAGGCCTGTAGGAACTACATAATTATGTTATTTAGTGTGTGTGTGTGTGTGGGGGGGGGGGGGGGGGGGGGGGGTGTCACGGGCTCTAGTGGGGCGAAGCACAAGTCAGGTTGTATCTGTATTTATATATAGAGTTGGTGGGTGCTGTAGGCTATATCATTAATATCATTATTTGATAGTCAAAATATGTCACGGTAACAGGGAAGAGAGGTAGAGACAGAGAGAGGGAGAGGGAGGGAGGGAGGGAGGGAGAGAGAGAGAGAGAGAGAGAGAGAGAGAGAGAGAGAGAGAGAGAGAGAGAGAGAGAGAGAGAGAGAGAGGGAGGGGGGGGGGGGGGAGAGAGAGAGAGAGAGAGAGAGAGAGAGAGAGAGAGAGAGAGGAGGAAGGGAGAGAGAGGGGAGAGAGAGAGAGGGGGAGAGAGAGAGAGAGAGAGAGAGAGAGAGAGAGGGGGAGGAAGGGGAGGAGAGAGAGAGAGAGAGAGAGAGAGAGAGAGGGGGGAGAGAGAGGGAGAGGGAGAGAGAGAGAAAGCGAGAGAGATATTAGAGGAGTTGTGGTGATCGTATTGTTGTTATAAAACCTTGTATGGGTGGGTGGGAGGTGAGTAAAATGAACATTATATTTTGCTTTTATTAATAATTGTTTAACAGTTCCTATGCTAAAATAACAAATAAAAAAACAAAAGAAAGAAAAAAAGACACTCGACTTTCAAAGGTACTTTTATCTAGATCATTTGTTAATAATACCTTAGGATTTGTATATAATGTGCTTGCATATTTGTACTAAAGCAGGACGTTGTTGGTTTTAATTCAGGTTCATCATAATGCAGGTGTAAAACTGTTACCGGTATGTTTTCGAATTCTTACTTTTGTATTTCCAGCCGATGACTGCTGCGCATGTACCGCGACATTAGTGACCGGACATGGCAACGAGAAAGACTATCAATGCTAGACGTATTATTTTCTGTTGTTATCAATGAAATTTGAATAAGTGTTTAATGTCATGGCTTCTAAGGGCACTAAAAAGGGTTCAACTTCTAATCGTGTAAACTCAGGAACACCGAGAGAGTAAGAACCTTTCAACAAGTGCTCGATTTTTAAACATTTATTTATGTTCCTTGGATACAATATGGCCGCCCCCATGTAGTCTGTCAAATCCAATAACGTATTAGCGCTCCAGTTGTGGGCTACGGCATAACTGCCTACGTCTAATGGATTTTGAACACTTGTTTGACGCTCATTATGGTTACATTACAAGGCGTTAAAGCTCTATTTACAAAGTTTATTTATTATAGAGTCGAGTCTGATAATTCCGTACAGGTTTGGATGGAAGGAAGTTCGTGTATCGTCAACGTCCCTAACTGCGTTATGCTTCAAATTCCGTCCATTTTGTTTACTCGTGAACAGTTCGCGCAATCAACATCCGATTTGTTGTCATCGACATGTCGTTCATTTATGAAGTTTTTCTTCACAGTTCAGGAACATTTTCATAAACAATAAAGTTCAGAAAAGTAAGTATCTAAATACAAAACTTTACAAACCTCTAAAACCATTAATTTTACTAAGTCGTTTTTGTTTATTCCTTAAAATTACCGATATCGGGTCCACATGACTCGTAGAAATTGACTTAAAATGGAGAAAGATGAATTAACATTCGGTGCATGTCACATGACCTCACACGTGCCAGATCAACAAGGCCAAAGCATTTAATTTTTACGATTTTTAAGACCCCTGTTTTCAGTTATTACATTCGATCTGCAAAAGGTATACTACATTTTTTTGCCTCTATTGTAGTGAATAGTATTCATATTCCATTCATAATAATTGTAAATAATTTTGAGTGTATAAATTGTGTTAATTATGAATCTATTCATTTAAAAAATTATATTTTACAAACTATTCACTGGTATATAAATGCAATGCCAATCAGTATCGACATCGAGTTTTAGCAATGTGTTGGTAAAGCGCGGACCGGACCAGAACGTTTGACAAATTGAATTTTTCCTTTTAAAAAATTATTAAACAAAGTGTTCGTCAACTGTGCATATTTAAGAAACATATATTTTTTCATGTAGTGGCCTTAAAAATGAAACATGACGAGCCGCACATGTGTGTTACGATACTTTTTGCAAACGCATGTGCCTGAACGCAGTTAAACGTCGCACTCATTCCTGTTTATCGGAGGGTGTTTCACTTTTGTTTACTAGAATGAATTTGTTTTACATCCACATTGTTGATACCAAGCATTATTAATTTATGAAGTAATTAGTACATGTAAATGTACACATATGTTGGAAAAATTAACCAATAAACCAATAATATTTTCTTCTAATTTTATGTTGTTTGGTTCATTAGTGTAGTCTGACTTCTTTTCCCTTTCAGGAATGGAGTTATTCAAAAATTTCAGCAATACTATAGACATATATAATTATGACATACACTGATGCAAACAATTTTATTTTTTAATTACAATATGTACTATTAAAATAATTTGATGAACACAGCTATAGATACCTTTTCAGTGTTAAATGGATTGATGAATGTGCAACTAAATATGTGTAGGAATCAACTTGTCTTGAATTTCATTATTATACATGCACAACAAACATGATTAGGATAGTTGGGATGGGAAAACATCACTGGTTCTGAGGATGTGGTTCAATTAGAACTATGACCCAAGCATTTCAGGTGTGCACTACCGACTGAATTAGATCCCTCATATTATTATTATTATTTAAATAACCCGTTAAATGTAGGCATACAATTAGTTAATTGATAGTGTTGGTTGGGATTAACATTCACGTGGCATTTTCAATGAAACAATTATGCAACCAATCTCCCTTAATATTTTGTAACACGTCATTTGAACTGCCACTACCAGTTATAAATGACTGTGACATCTATGTCAAGTCAGCATTACGTTATTAATCAAAAAGGTCCCAATGTTGTTGATAAAAAATATACAAACTCTGACAAAATCTGTCATTACAAAGGATTTTATTCCAAATGTGGGATGCCATAATAAAGATAATCTAAAACAAACATAATTTTAGACCCCATCTTAAATGCGAAACAAGTTGTTTACTTTCAAGTAGACCAGCGAGTACTGCGCATCAAATCATGTTTCAGTCACATGGTCTGACTTTCTGACAAATGTGTTAAAAGAAACAAAAATTAAAGTTTTATTTGATTTTTTTTAAAGATAAAAAAAAAAAAAAAAAAATAGATGTAAAAAAACCACCTTTTTTTGTAAACAAGACCTACGCCTATTCCTACATACCTATTATCATTTCTTTTCCTTCTTTTTATTATTCTGTCAAGTCCATAACTATATGAACAGTATATATGAGTTAGCCGTATAAGACATTGTGATCTATTACCTTACAAAAGTGGACTGTTTCTAACTAATAATAACTTAAATAAGCAAAGGAGTTTTGATCAGATTTGTATGTATTCGAATATGTCTATTAAACCATTGTTTTCCGATTGGTATAGCAAATATAAGTGCATGTCATAATATATTAAAAGATTTCATGGACGCTACTGTTCACGTCACATTTTTGTTTTCTGGTATTATTAAAGTGGTCTTTTTATCAGCTACATAATGTAAATAGCGGCAATCAGTATTCAAAATTATTTTACGTGTTATGTTGTTTGAAATATTTATAGATACTTTATGTTATTATTGTGATTAATTTCCATAATGTATATTTTCTGTGTGAAATAGATTCAGAAACATGCATCAGGTTTTTATTGTTAACTGTAAACATAAAGTTACAACTTGTGAAATTGGTTCTAGTTAACTAATGTTGACATGCAGTATATTCCAAGTTCTTCAGGCCCACCGCCGAGTTTTTTCAGGTGGGTGGAGCCAGTGATCAGGGTTGTTAGTAAGCAAGGCATGAAGTGCTATGCCTGAGGTCGTGCAATGCTCGAGATGTACAGGGGGTCCGGGGGCATGCTCCCTTGTAAACATTTTAAAATTGGATGGCTTTAAACATGTTTTCTTGGCATTTGAATCACAAAATTAGCCATTTTAAACAATAATTATAAACTATTTAAAAGATTATTTTACATAGTGTTATATTTTTATTTAAATGGCCTTAAACTTCACCAGATCTCACCGGTTAAGTCGGGGTTGGGAGGAGAGCAAGGATGAGGATCCGAAATGTCTGGGGACATGCTCTCCACATAAAATGTACAAAATTGGATGACTTTTCTAACATTATTTCTTGGCATCTAAATCACAAAATAAGCCAGTTTTAAACAATAATTTTAAAACTATTTTGAGGATTATTTTGCATAGTATTATAACCCAAGAATGTTTATTATTTATTTATTTAGATATCGCCATGGTTGCGATTTCTTGGCATCTAAATGGCAAAATTACCCATTTTCAGACACTGATTTTAGTTTCTCTTTTGTAGTTTTATAACCCAGTAATTGTTATTTAGATGAGTTAAAACACATTACTCTTGGATTTGTATCACTAAATCATGAATGTTAGCATTAACTGCTGTTACTGCACACAGTACTGAAATGGTTACATCTATGTTTCGTTTACAAGTGTTTGGTTTCTGTGACTTTTTTGTGCTTTGAATGGACACGTGCAGGGAAAGAGAGTTTGGGGGGTCAAAACCACCCTCCGATCAAGCTACTTTTCTCTTGTTTTCAGTACAAATTCTGAGAGAACATGTCTTGACCCCCATAAACTTTGCTTACCACTGTCTAGACCCCCTGCTAAAAATCACTGCACATGGACCTGAACAGCTATAACTGGCCCATAAACTTTGCTTACCACTGTCTAGACCCCCTGCTAAAAATCACTGCACATGGACCTGAACAGCTATAACTGGCCCATAAACTGTGCTTACCACTGTCTAGACCCCCTGCTAAAATCACTGCACATGGACCTGAACAGCTATAACTGGCCCATAAACTGTGCTTACCACTGTCTAGGAATTCCATTATATACAAATAAAAAACCCCAACCCTACATGTAATGTAAGAAACAATTATTTTGTATGAATTAGTGTGGCAATTACCGGGTGTCATAATTTGAATGGTCATGTTTTACTAATTATTAACTTCAAACTTTATTATTATGTGTTTTAAAATGTGGACATGTACATGTAGTTTATATATACCATAGTGTATCGAACATTTGATTCCATATTTTTGATTTCTTCAACACTTGACCTTCATTATAAACTTGGTTGAATAATTTGCATAGTCTGCAAATTTCATGATAATCTGTCCAGTCTTTAATAGTTGAATGTAAGTCAAGTAGAAAATGAAACCAAACTAAATTATATATGGCCAGAATAATGTCATGAATTTTTCAAACAAATGAACCAACTGTTTAAGAATAATAACTTTCTTAATTTTATATACAAATTATTAAAAAAACAAACCCCTACATGTAATGTAAGAAACAATTATTTTTAATAATTAATTTCTATGCAAATTATTGCTTTAAATTTTTTTCTTAATTTTAACATCATTTAATTAACCATATCAATTAAATTATTTTATAATTAAAAGATATTTTCAGCTTTCATCTATAATACCTGAATTGTTCATTTTTAAAAGTGTTTAATAAAATCACAATGCACTGACATTTTTTTTTAATTGTTCAACTCGGAACAAAATATCGTCTACCCATTATTGAAAATAGCACAAAAGAATACAACAATAAAGAGATGCTAAACACGTGGGACTTTAATCAATACTTGAGACTGACAGCACAGATCAGACATCACTCTGATATTGATTCCATGCGACAAAGAGAAAACTCCCTCGGCTCATTACTATTCAACAAGTTTACCTGTGGATAACCTGTGACGGCCAGTGATCAGTACAGTGGCAGGTTTCCAGTAGGGACAATGGGTTGAGGAGAAGTCGGGCTCTAGACTTCTCCTCTGACCTGACACAAAGGGAGTTGTCCGGGGTCAGGTTGATGAGTCTGTTTTAATCAAGGTGACAGTAGACTCTTGTGAGTAGTTAAAATGGGCGTGGTGTTGGAGCTGCTGTGGTCTCAGGTAGGCTTCTTTCTGATGTATTTTTGTTTCTCTTTAAATGCCAAGTCAACAAGCTGGCATGATTAGGCCACTGACTTTGATAAATGAGTTGATTTACATATATAATTAAAATTGTGAATTTTCAGCTAGGCTTAAAACATTGTAACAGTTCGCTGAGAATAGTTTTGGTATGAAAACAACATTAAGATCCACCTTCCCACTTTCCCTACAATGATGTACAGTTGTATTACTTGGGACAAGGGTTTGCAGTTAAGTCTTATTTTGTAAATACAAATATCCTACCCCCACCCCAACCCCCCAATGTTAGTGTTTTAAGCTCCATCTCCCTCTTTAGGTGACATATCTGATTATTACTATTATTTAGTAAAATTGTATTAACTTAAAGTAAAGTAGGGCTAGTGAATATTTAATTGTGGCTAGTAAATTTTTTTAATCACTGATCCCATGACTAGTGGATTTTACAAAAATTCTGGATTAAGCCCTGTTTTATTTGTCTAAATTTTGTGACTAACTTCTTAAATGTTTTACATTTTAGTATTTTTCTTCAATGTTTAAATGATCATTAGGTGTCATCTGCTGTACCTTTATATTTTGGACTTTTAAAACCTGAACCATTTTAGGATATTTTCTTATCATTTATATTATTATTATTATTATTATTTTTTGGTGTGTTTGTAATAATGTACATATTAAAGGGCTGTTAACAAGTATCAGTAAACTGTATGCTGAGAGGGGTTAAAACATCCGTGTATGATTTTTAACTGAAAAAATCAACAATAATATCCCTTACAAAATCTAGAATTAACAAATACTGTATTTGACATCCAGTAGCTGATAATTAATAAATCAATGCTCTTAAAACAAAAACTTTTAACACATTTTTTTTTTACATACTATGCTTTGTATACTTGTATAAGTGTTGATCATTGTAAATGGCCCATATTGAACATTACTAGTATTACAGTTCAAAGCTTGAAATATCGGCCTGTGAAAAGCAAAGAGCAGTCCATTTTTTTTACCTATAGCAGGTGAAATGCAAAGTCACCTTTTAAAACCACCAAAAATATAGAAGGTCATTTTTCAAGAGACTTGTTTATGTACAATTATCTCATCTGCTATTTAGCTCAAGGTCCTGTTAATTTTAATTCCGTAATGCTCTAAAATACATCTCATAAGACATAATTTTTCACAAACTATCCTAAACCACGTGCTGTCTTATTTCCAGCAGACCATATTTTTTCTTTGCAGGACATATTTCTGGTTGTCTTGCTATTTTGAAAACATAACAGTGCCATATTTTACTTCCTATACCGTGACCTGCAGTTAATTGCTGTAAACTTTATTTTCCAACTGTATGCAAAATGTATAAAACTGAAGAATGTGTTGTTATATTTACAGGGCTGCATCTATTGCTGCAAGTGTTGGTGGACAAGACAAACGTAAAATTAATATCTGGCCTGAATGGAATGATGCAGATATCAATGCTGAGAAATGGGTATGGCATTTTGTTGTTGTTAGTCCAACCTTAATAAGAATAAATTAATTTTGCTTTAACCCTACCAAATAAAACAAATTACCAAGTTTTGCATTTACAGCTATTTCAAGAGATTAATACGAAAAAGACAAAGATTTTAAAAATTAAAAGTGTACTTACAGAAATTAACAAGTTGGGTGTTTTAGGGTCAGTGATGCCTAAAAACAAAGCTGTACAAGCATTACATTGATTGTATATTTACCATACTTTAAATACATGGTTATTTAAAACAAGCATTCTCTTATAATTATATTTTCAATTATGGATGATTGTTTGGTGACTGTTAATGGTACTCTTTTTGTGAAAAGTCATAAAAAAATACAACCGTATAATATATTTTTGAATTTTATATAAACGACCGCCATGTATAGAGACTTGGTAAATGAGGGCCGGCTATATACATGGCAGACAATAAAAAATATATTATTTCATGACAAAAATAACTACGAATATGCTGAAATAAAATAATAAACAGTCAGAACTTAAACTCACATTTATTATTATTATTATCAGGTGCGTGTGCATGGAATTTAGCAGGGGAGAGAGTCCCGATGGTTACAATGCTATAGTGCTTGGTTCGAAAACGGATAACATGTTTTCCAGTGTCACCAATGTGGCCTACGACCAGCCAGTAGTTTTTCGTTTAACGTTTGCAAATTATTTTTGACTGATTCGCAAAGTGATAATTTGGTTTAATGTATAGCATAAAAAACCAGTATACTGTTGCATGTTTTGCCATCCAAAGGTTGGCTTAATTATTACTTAACGCAGTTGAATCCAGTTCTACGTGCAGGGACATGCACGTTAATCTTGCATTTTTGTAGCCACCCACCCTCCCTGATAAAACGCCGCCCCTCCACCCCAAAAAGGTAGTAGTAGGCTAATAATAATAATAATAATAATAGAAATAATAATTGTGTATTATTATTTTTATTATTATTATTATTATTATTATTATTATTATTACATGTATTATAATGTTGGTAAAATCATGTCGCGGTGGAGTGGGTGAGGGTGGTTGTTACAGAAACATTAAATAAATTTAGAGGGGGACCCGGGAGTGGTCTTAGTGTTGCTGGTATAAAAACTATGTATTTTGAGTTTTATTGCCCCTTATCATTATTATTATTGATTGATTATCATTGATTCATTTGATTGATTGATTGATTGATTGATTGATTGATTGATTTATTTATTTATTTATTTATTTTTATTTTTATTTATTTATTTATTATTATTAATTTTTTGTTAGTACTGTAGGGGCAATATTACGCTATTCATATGTCTATGGAAAACGTACCCAAAAGGGTCTGCTAGATTCATATACTCCTCTCCTCCATTTCAGAAAATGCATTGTTCGTACAGTACTTAGTATGAATTCCTCCTGTTCCAGATGGTTCGGTAATATGGATCAATCACATACTTATTTACTGCCTATATACATTTTTGCTGTGAATATAGCCAGCCCTGGTTAGCGGAGGTTATATACACGGCTGTCGTGTATATATATATATATATAGTCACATTGTATATAAACACCGTCTAGTTCAGAGTATTCTTTAAAAATGTAACAATTCCTATCCCAAGTCATCTGTTATGGCATATTTTGCATAATAATGAATTTGACACGGTGGAAACTGAAGGTGTTTGTGATCCAGATGTTTAGAGTTTTTCGCATACAACTAATGATAAATTAACCTATAGATGCAAAGGCATAACTAGTTGGGATTGTCAATGTTTAACATGCTTCTGTTACTACAATAAATTAATGTATAAGCTTATCATTCAGTACATGTTTTTATTAATTTTTAACGACTTATTTTCATTTTTTTTTTTCTTCTATTTATCCTACATTGCAGAGGACGGTCAAGCGTTCTCATTACATGAGCTTGGTAAAAAAAAAAATTCTTTTCTATTTATCCTACATTGCAGAGGACGGTCAAGCGTTCTCATTACATGAGCTTGGTAAATCGTTTTAGCACTGCGGTTATTTGGGGGATGCCCATCACATGACTCAAAATAATACGTCACACCTCTACTCTCCAAATAGCCGTTATTTTTCTCTGAATTATGGACTGTCGACATAATTCAGTTATTTTTTTTAAAATATCAATAATAACTGGCATATTGTGGTTATGTAGGTGGTTCAATAAAGTACTTTTAGGTACAAATCAAATGTATATATTGTCATATAATACTTTGTTGGGTCAATAATTAGGTCAACTATCCATGACTGAGTGCCTTTAAAGCCTTATTAAAGTCTTTTGTAGTAAAATTAAACATCATTTGTTATACATAGATGTACAGTTAAGTTTTCCTATAAAAACAGTTAAAAAAAATTAAAAGTTGGCAAGTTAACTTAGATAAAACCTAGTACAATTGCAAGATATATTTCAGTCTTATAATTAAGCAGAGGTGTTAGTGTTTTTAAATGTTGTAAATGTGAGACTATATTAACCAATCAAATAGTTTGCAAACATTAGTGAAACATTTGCTGGCTATACATGCATTAATACACCAATATGAAGACCTACTATGATACAGTCAAACATCATTATCTCCTAGTTGAAGGGAGCAAACCAACAGCACAGTGGATTGAGATAAACACTAGTTTTGAATGAAAATCATGCCATGGGATCGGTTTTCACCTCAAGATTTCCTGGGCTAAAGAGATAATAGAAGTTGAGATAATAAGGTTTGACTGTATTACTAAAAAAAATGTGGTACAAAGTTTAAATATTTCCTTTGCACAATTATAATAGACATTAATAATATGTATAGCTTAGTAACTACATCATCTTTTTTTCTTAGTTTGAAACAGAGGACATCCATCCATCCATCCATCCCTTCCTCCCTCATTGTGTCCCTTCAAAATAATGTTCATATGCAATATTAATTACTTGTAGGAAGTTGCTCGAAAAGATGACAGAAAAGGAAAATCACCAGTTGTGGTAAGATATACATTTAATAAACTAGGCTACATAAAATCCAGTTTAATACAGTTTGATACTTGGCAGTTAATCCCTCATTTTAGAGGATTTAAGCTTTTGTTCCATCTGAGATATGAGGAAGATTTTAATATTTTGCTTCTTGTTGGGAGAGGAATGTACATGTGTAGGTCATTTGTAAAGTGTGGGGAATTTGGTTTCTGTTCCAACCACTGTTTCATGACTGATATAAAATTAAAATGTTATGATGTGTGTTACCCATTGCCTTTTGCTGCAAATTAGTAATAAAGACAAGCCATCTGGAGAAAGTGGCTTCTTTTCTTATTCTCTAGATGAATTATCACTGTACCAGATATTAAACATCCTGTAACCACCAATTAAGCAGTGTGCTTAGTTATTAAAATAATCCTGAGCTATTAATTTTTCAGTCAGGAAAAATATTGTAGCATGGTTTCATATAATGCTGTTGATACTATAATTATTATATTAATTTTTAATTTGTTGTTATACCTGTGCATCAATATTTTGTACTTCAGGTTCCGCATTACTTTGATGATCCTGATGGGAAAATTGAAATGCCATCATCCTTAAAAGTAAACCACTGGAAACGGCCTCAGGAATACTTTCTTGAGAAGGTATAGAAAACATAAAATTGCTAAAATCAGTGGACAACAAAATAAACCCCCTTATTGTTACAGAAGGAAATGTGTATGCTCTTGACTAATTTGGGTTGTGTTTACAAGTTAACCCATATCTATCAATGATACCTGGCAAATGTGTAACCAAATAGCCTTAGTTTAAAATGTGCATTGGTGTTATTACCCAAACACTCTTTCCCATCTAATATAATATTCCAGGCCTTCGGATTTCACGGTAATAATCGTTTCTGGTATCGTGTTGGTAAAATCACAGACTGAAATTTCATTTCCCATGATTATTATATTGAGTACGACTATTCAACGAAAGTATGTTTGACACAATCACAAGACCCGATTCAGATTGTTGTGTAAACTGAACTTCTCAGTGTTTCGGTTTAGGTAAACCCAAGTTGGAGTTCCAACATGCACTCAAATCAAATGCATTACACATTTGAACCAAAATCACTGGCATTAATTATTTGTAGTGTATCTTAAATATAGGGATCAAGAAATGGTATTTAAATTCAATTATGATTTTGAAGAAAATATTTAACCTCCTGCCAACTATCACTAAGTCGAAAAAAGTCAATGTCACGCAAGTGCTTGAGTACTGAAGGTGTCAATCGAATAGGCCCTTTATTGGAGGAAATGATGTAGGCCTAAACTGTTATTTTTATTTGGCTGTCAAAATCACAACAGCATGCATGTAATGGAGAGGGCGTGTCAAAAATCAACTTTATACTGAGTTTGAAAATGTGTCTCTTTGCACAGATTTTTGTGATAATTTAAATCAATGATATTAAAAATGGGTTCCCATGACTTGTTTTCACAGAACTTAAAAATAGTTTCTGATGGGTTCCCATGATCACAAGGCACGGAACTGAAAAAGTGTTTCCCATGAAATTTAAAATCCTTTGGCCTGATAGTCAAGAGATAATAAACATAAAAATCATAAATTACCAAACTCAGAAGTTACAGAAAATGAATCCTTTTATGAAGTATGGCTGGAATAATAATAATTCAGCCCTACAGCGATAGTATTGTAGATATTGCATGTTGTATTAATTTATGATAATGTAAACAGAGCAAATGTGATCTGTCATTGCCTTGTCATCATTGATATTTAGAGTAATGCTTTTAGTTATTTATAATATAAACATTGCAAATGTCAGCTGTTCTTCAGTCTGTTATTAATAATATAAACAGAAAAAATGTGAGTTAATCTATCATTGTTTTGGCATTCCAGTTATGCATATTTTATTTGATATTTTTGTGGAAATTTGTTTCAGACACCTGTTATATTTGACTTGGATCAACTGAGCAGTGGATTTGATCTTGTTACCAATAATGAGCATCTTCATGAGAGTGAGGTAAGGTTGCAGTTGGTATTAAATGTTGATTAAAGCAACTTCAAAAAATAATAACATGAAAATAAAAATAAAAGTTTTAATTGAGCTTAATATCTGATGTTTTTCATACAAATATAATTACTCTGAAATAATTGTTTTGCTATAGTCGACAAATGTTTATAATATAGTTATATAATACACACGTGTGTGTTTATCTTTTTATTAGTCCAGATAGTATGAGCATAATAGACAATTATAAATATGTAGTTGGTTAAAAATATTTAACAAATGAATTGGTGGAAAGTTTTGTTTTGTTTTTTGTTTTTGTTTTTATTTTAACAAACAACAAGAAAGAAACAAAGAAAGGATAAAAAAATTAATGAAGAAATCTTTGCTGAAAGTAAAAGTCAGTTGAGTAGATAACCAGTTGTTGGTCAGATCAAATTAGTGGTGTTTTTTTTTAGGTTGATGTAATATTTATAACAACTATTCATAAATTAAGATATTGGGTTCTTGACTGGCCTTCCTTGTGTTGAATTATTAAGCTTGTGATGATGTAGAACGACTGTGACAGATGAATTAGCTCTCTGTGGATAACCCATGGATGACACCTGCTCTCACCTCAAGGCTCCAGCATGCTTTTCTAATAACTTATTGATTTTCACCCCACTTTACCGCGGGAAGCTGCTCTGGATTACCATCAGTTTAATCAGTTTGGACTGAGTTGAGTGTTTACACAACACACCTGGATTAAAACCTGTTGTGTGTGTTTGACTTTTATCTTTGTTGACTCTGTGCACTATTGAAGTACGTTGACCATGCTGACAGTACTAAGTAGCACATTGATTTAACCACTGAGCTCTTTATGACACCTTCATCAGTATGACCTAAACAGTTGTTGCGTTCTTTCATCTGTTCTTCCCATAATTCATCTGTCCATTATCTTTCTTGCATCCCTCCATCCCCTTAGTTTGACAACCAATAGCGGATGCATTTTTCATGCTCTTTATGCTCGGGCATCTTTAAACATTCATTAATTCATTCATTCATTCCCTCCATCCCAGCCTCATCCCTTCCTCACTTCTTCAAAACCCATTTATCCATCCATACATCTATCCACCCATACATCTATCCACCCAAACCCACCCATTCATTGATATGCTCATCCATCCATCCATCCATGCATCCATCCATCCACCCTCCAATACATCTATACACCCATATACTCACCATCCCATCTTCCATCTATCCTTCCATCCATCCATCCATCCATCTATTTATTCACCCTCCAAACCATCCATGCATCCATCCATCCACCCATATACTTACCATCCAACCACTCACTGCCCCTCATTTCTCCCCAAACCACCTATCCATTCACCCAAACCAACCCATTCATCAATATGCTCATCCATCCATCCATCCATCCATCCATCCACCCATTCATCCATCCACCCATCCATACACCCATATTCTCACCATCCCACTCATCCATCGAACCATACATCTGTCCCTCACTTCTCCAAAACTCATTTATCCATTGATACATCCACCCAAACCCACACATTCATCAATATGCTCATCCATCCCACCATGCATACATCCATGCATGCATGCATGCATCTATCCATCAATCCATCCATCCATCCATCCATCCATCCATCCATCCACCCACCCATCCATTCACCCATCCATACACCCATATTCTCACCATCCCACTCATCCATCCAACCATACATCTGTCTCTCACTTCTTCAAAACTCATTTATCCATTGATACATCCACCCATCCACCCAAACCCACCCATTCATCAATATGCTCATCCATGCATCCATCCATCCATCCATGCATCCATCTATACACCAATATACTCACCATCCCACCACCTGCTCATCCATCCATCCATCCACTCATCCATCCATCCATGTATCCTTCCATACATCAAAACCCCACCTGCCATCACATATTAGTCAGGTGCAAATAGCATTTAAAAAAAAAAAATTCCTGTCTTTTACAGTTATCCAACATTGTACTCTGTGAATAAAAGCATCTGTTCCTGAAATGAAAATATGAGGCACCTGACCCTACCAAGTTAAAACAACATTCATTTTATTGACTAAAAATATCACTACCGGGTAATCAAGATTTTGGAAGAAAAATATTCCCTTTGTAAAGAAGATAATGTTTGTTTTAAACGTAATATTTCAGTTAATGCGATACATCATTAGTGAGATAACAGCACTATGGGAAATGAGTACAGTGAAGACCCCAGAAAAGACTGACCCCAGCGCGACGGTAATGGTTCCAGTAGAAGACAACTCACACACATGGAAACCCTGGGAACACATCTATGCTCTGTGCAAAGCTGGAAAAGGACCTCATATGCCAATGTACAATGCTCATGGCAAGTACGTGGTACGACTATATTGGATGGTAAGGCTTTTTTTAATAATTATATTGTAGAATCGTGATAATTTTAATTGAGTTAGTATGATTTTGTTTCTGATTATAGTTTGAAGTAACAAATGAATATCCATTGTTAACTTGTTAAATTTTTTCTCTCTGGATTTAAAATACTATTAATGCTTTGTTTATCGTGCTATATTACAATTTTGATTGTAATTGAATGTTACAAATAATTTAAAAAGAATGTTTATTTTTCCTGAAAGAATTAATCACTGGTTTTGTTGCTATACAATGTATTTGATGGCAATATTACAATTTAATTTCAGTCTTTTGACAGAGGAAATAAACATTTATATACAAAATCATGTTAAAAAGAAACTGACGACATATAGAGATACCCACCACTATTTTTGCAGTCTGATTTAGTCATTGTTTTTATATCTTGTACTGAAAAGATTGTATTTGATTAATGTTTTGTTATTCATTTAGGGTTGCTGGAGAAAGATATATGTTGATGACAGTCTTCCTTTTGATGATGATGATAAAATGCTTCTACCATGTACGACAATTGCCGAAGAGCTATGGCCTATGCTGCTAACCAAAGCTCTCATTAAAATAGCATCTTTGGAGTGAGTATTTTGATAATCACGTTCACATTCTATGGAATACATGTTCATTAGTGTAGTCAAGTTCTATGTATGAAGTGAATGTTTCCATTTTAAATTCATTCTAAGCTCAGTGGACTAAGTACTTAGAGAATAATCTAAAGTAAAGTACTGGTATTGGTAACTACATTAATCACTGCATGTGCTTTAAAATATCTCTTTATTGGACTAAGCTTTATTGTAAAGGTAGATAGTTTGTTTTGTTTAACAACACCACTAGAGCACATTGATTTATTAATCATTAGCTACTGGATATCAAACATTTGGTAATTTTGACATATAGTCTTAGAGAGGAAACCTGCTAAATTTTTCCATTGGTAGCAAGGGATCTTTTATATGCACCATCCTACAGACATGATAGCACATACCACAGCCTTTGATAAACCAATTGTGGTGCACTGGCGTGGAAAGTATTGCTAACCATGGGTTTAAAGGGTAGTCCTCAGTGGACTTAGTTACCCTCACTCCCCCATCCAGTGCCCCATAACTGGTACATTATGTGCTGTCTTAAACATGGGAAAATCCATGTAAAAGACACCTTGTTGCTTGTTTGGTAGAAGCAGCCTGTGTGGCAGCAGAATTTTTCCAAAAAGTCAAAATAATCAAATAGCTGTGGTTTAAAATGTACTGCAGAGTTATAACAAATATTCCTTTTTTTGTGTGTCATGTGAAATTTTAAAAACTTGCTGGGCAAGTGTGTTAAATAAATTTGCACATCCTCATCGTATAACAATTATTATTTTAGCTATACTGGTGGAAAAAACAGTTGTGAGTTTGGAGATTGCAGCATCATTCAGTGTTTGACTGGCTGGATTCCTGAAACTATTCCATTGCAGTGAGTTTTTGTTGTTTTTGTACCACAAAGTAAGATTACCTCATTTTCTCATTATATCATTAGAATATTACACAAAGAAATTATGATTTTACTTAAATTAGTAGAATTCACATTGTTCATCATCTGTCACCTAGATTTAAAATATTTAAGAATTTAACTTTATCATATATAGTTATGGATTTGTTAAACAGAGAATTGCTTTACCTGTAAAATTAAACTTTATAATATATATGGATTTGTCAAGCATGGAATTTCTTTTCCTATTTATGTACAATGTATTAATTAATATTTAAATTTCAATGTTCTGATGGGTTCATTTGAATGTCATGTTCAATCACAATTTAATGTTAACAGTGTAGACTTAGTTCAATTTCCTTTGGATAATGAGTTACAGATCAAAATGTCCACATTCAAGATCTAAGGAGTATCACAGTTTGTGGATTATCTGCCTTGTTCTTAAACACTATTTCTAATATTGAAGGTGATGTTGGGTCCTTCACCTGCCAGTATCTTTCTTCTTCCTACACACACTTTCATTTGTATATGTTTGTCACCTACTTCTAAATCTCGTGGTATCTTTTAGATTCATCTTTAATTTTTCTCTCTCTTAAGTGTTCAGAAACATTTTAATAAAATAATAGATTTAATTTAATAATTTTGTATAATAATATGTATAGATGTATATGCGTAGCTAAGTCAACTCTAGATTTATTTGCTGGTTACATGTCAAAAAGAATATCTCAAGGATTAAATATTTTCAGTTGATTCATTGTAGTGTTCATTAGTAGGTGTCAGGTTGTGATTTGAGGCAGCCACTGCTACAACTATACAATGTTACTACACTCTGTAGATATAACTGCCTACTGATCTCCTACTTTAATGGTAGTCAACACCCTTGAATTGTCCTGCCTGTACATGTTTTGGGAAATAGATTTATAAAAAAAAACTACGGGCCAAATTTACAAAGCCTGTTTATGTCTTGTACGCGTGTAACTACATACATTTACACTGCTTAAACACCTGTTTATGTCTTATACGTGTGTAACTACATACATTTACAATGCTTAAACACATATTTATATCTTATACGCGTGTAACTATGTACATTTACAATGCTTAAACACCTGTTTATGTCTTATACGCGTGTAACTACGTACATTTACAATGCTTAAACACCTGCGTTTAAGAAAAACAGGCTTCGTAAATTCGGCCCTACATGTTTACTGAGTGAATAGTTGTGATATTGACACATTGAGCAAACAAAAATAGACTGTTATTGTATAACAGATCAACAAATAAAACTTAGAGTTGTTTTACACAGATGTCTGCTTCATAGTTTATTAAATGCTATACATTAAAACTAATACCTCTGACAGGGGATGTTGAGATAGAATGCTTTTTCTTGATGGAGACTAGCCCTAGGGCTCTGGGCCCATAATACATATGAAAATTATTTCACGCGGGACATAAATTTGATAATAACTGGTAACTCATTTATTATCTTAATATCTTAATATTTTTACTTTTGTTTTTAACAGTGGTAAAGAATATATTTTTCTACAATAAACCTATCAAAGAAAGAAAGATGTCTTATTAATGACAGTTCAATTCATTTAATTCTGAGAGAGTTAGCATTGGAGATTAACGTCAAACTAAGTTATATTTATGGCCAACATCGAAAAGAAGGTACTAGTAACACAAATGTATACTCATGTTACCTTAGTCTGTGCTGCACAAACATCTGCGCGACACAAAAGTCTGCGCATGTTAATTACGTTGTATTGTCTTGAAACAAGTGTTGGGGTATGTTTGTCAACAACAAACAACGTTAATTTAATTCATAAAACAATGGTTAAAACAACACATCTTGATTGTTAATATATGTATAAAACTGATAGATAACAATTTGATTGAAAAAAACTCTGAATTAATGCACTAAAAGAGCACTTTTGCCAGCCTCTATCAATGTGTTTTTGTATCACCTGTCAACACGTGTCTGTCACTGCTGTAATGATTAACCTTGCATATCAACTTACACAAGTTTACATAGAAGCTTCAATACATACCTTATTGTAATTTATGAATCCATAAATGAAATAAATGTTTTATTTTATGTTAACGTAAACATCCAAGCATACTTTGAATTTCCCTCCCGAGTGACACAACACAACAAATATGGCTGCCCTTACTTACAGCATAGCCTATTATTGTTATAGTCTGTTTCAAAATTATTATTGATTGTCCTATATTTGTAATGAACACTATTTATGCTCATTTGCACAGTTAATAAGAGACAACTTTTGTTGAATAATGAACATAAATTTTGACATTGGCTTTTTTTTTATATTGTCATTTTGTGTTATCCAAACTAAGGAGCATGGAACACCATTCATATTTCCTGAAACAAACTATAATAGGAATGTTTGTTGTCTAGAAGTTACAAAAAGTCGGATCCATTTCCTGTTGTCGTTTCTGTGAACATTAGCGACAAAGTGGTTGTTTTAATGTTTGCTTCACAGACTTATGTGCCATCATGTAGGCCAGTAAATACAGGGGGGGGGTGCCACTAAAAATGTGCTCATTACTTGAGTTAAAAAAATAATAAAATTAAAATAACTTTCAGTAGTAACACGTTTATTGTTCCATTGTACTGTGGCAGTGAAACAAATATTTTTAAAGAAAGATTTTAATTTTAAAATATAACACAAATGCTTAGGGTTGCAGACTTAGGTGCCACTATAGTGTAAATGTACTACTAACAGATATAAATGTAAAATTACACTCTTGTTGACAATATGGGTCCAGTACCTTTTTCTTTTTCAATATATGAACACTTAAATTTCGTAAAACATATATTAGCATATTTGCTAATTAAAAAAAAAATTCTTTAAACTTTTGGTGTTGTTTTAAAGATAGGTTTGTTGTTTTAGTGACTTTAAAACTGCAAAGCATTTTTTTTAACCAATCACAAGTATGTCATTTGCATGCTCATAACCAGTTCATTTCATTTTACTGTGGTTTAAACAATTTTTATTTCACAAAGGAAATGGATTGGCAAACAGGCCATTGGCCTATATTAATGCCTCTCCACATTTTACTATATTCATATGTTTACATCAACATGCATTAAATTTTTGTTTGATTATGATTATTTAAATAATAAAGTTTATTGTTACATAGACTTTTAAAAAATCAAATTAGTATTGTGATACTATAACAGTATTTAGTAAGTCCCAGATGTTAATATTATAACAGTATTTATAACGATTTATATTATAACAAAGATAACTAATAAATTAATTTTGTGAATAGATATTTTTCCAATACAGAGAAAAAATTCCAGCTAATATATGTTGTAGTGCCTTTTTTTAACAAACAAAATTTAATTAAGTTATAACAGTGCAATGTTTTCCTAAATAATGCTTTATGACAATCACTTGCAAAATGTCCCAGCTGTTTAAAATGGAGTCACAGTTGTCAAACAGCTGGAACACTTTTAATATGGACCATTTGTAGATTGTGTCATAGCTAGGCTAATCTTTAGAAAACAAGTTTTTTTGCTGTAATCAAACTGATCATTTACCATCAGGTGTTAATTATTATTATTATTTTTTAAATAATAAATTATAACATTAACTGTAACTTGAGGTCAATTTATTTTATAAAAAGATTCACAAATAACAAATTCTAACTGGAAAAAAGAGAAAGTGTTTTTTAGAAGTCAGTCAGTTTACAGCAGAGTTTCTTTTTTAAAGATTAGTTATACTTTGTGTAACATTGTGTGGTTTGTTTTTGCTATTTTAACACCTACACTAACCTGCACCATTGCTTTTTTTTCCTTCCTGCACTGTTCACCGACAGATACTTTGTCTGTGAACAACTCTATGATCGCAACCTATTCCCTTGCCCAATGGGAACACCACTAGTTTCTGCTAGTGGCGTAGTTCTAAAATACTTTGAGTTGAGTGCACAGAAAAACAGCTTGTACGTGGTAGTTCCTCGCAAAACGGATGACGATGTCAGGCAAGAATTGTTTCATTTTCATTTCAGTTTATTGATGTACCCACAATACACTGTATAAATCTTAGTTCTTAACTTCAATAAAACATGATTGGCATGGAGTGATATGCATATTTAATGTTTGTTATAAAGTGAAAATGTTTTTGATCAAATTTCACCCAATAAAAAATAATTTATGATATATAATTTTTTCGAAATCACTCGGTATATTATGGGGAAAAAAGACCTTTATTACATGTGCTGAAAGTTCATATTTGAAGACATGTATTTGATTTTGCACTTTATAGATATTGTTATGGGTTGCTTATAGCTTAGTGATAAAGAGCTATCCCTGGATGCCACATGACTGGTATGTACTGTCCTGTCTCGGAGAAATATGCATTTGCAAGATTGCTACCTTTTTGATAGAAGTATATTTGGTGGCAGTCTTTCTCTCTTTTGACCAAGTGATGAATTTGAAACCAAATCGCCAAAGTTTAAAATGTACTAATGTGTTGTTATACAACATTCCTGTCTTTTCCTTTCAGATATTGCCATATCTCTGAGATCTGGGACTTGCTGAAGACCTTTCTACCATCATGGCAGCTTCCTGTACAAGAACCAGAAAAGACGGAAGCTGCAGATGCAGTAAAGAAGGAGTTAACTAGTTCAGTGGTATGTACTCTTACCAGACCCAGCACTTATAGAGATAAAGAAATGGGTTAAAAAATCCAGTGTGGTTGCTATTTAATGATATTAGATCCTAAACTGCTAAAGAATTGATAATTTAGTGAGCTTCATGGTCTAGTGTATAAGCCAATGACCGTGAGTCAAATTTGGTTCACACTTTTATTCATCTTTCTTATCTATCACCTTCTGCCTATCATTCTCACTATCTTAATATAAAACAACTTTCTAATTTCTTCCATGATTTCTTCTGTGATCTGTCAGTTTTCTTCGATTCTATCTTTTCTGCTGTCCACACCTTTACCTACCTGTCTCAACTAAGTCACTTCCTCCATGGGTGCAGTCATTGTATACTTCTCTGAACCCACCTGCCATCCTCATCCTAGCTGCTACTAAAGCTGGTTTGACCCATAGTACTAACGACCGCCAGTAGTAGGGGAGTATTGTAGGTGGTTACAAGTAGGTGGTTAATGCCAGAAGTAACCACTGAACACTCACTGAAGTGGTCAGACTAAGCCCACAGCTAAAAGTTGATGGGATTTGCCAGGTGTATGGCACTGATGGCCACAAGAGACAAGTACCTGTCATGGTTGGAGAGACAAGGATGTGGAAATGGACGACAAAAGCAGTTAAAAGAAAGGAGGAGCTGTTAGGTAGGCAAGAAATAAGACAGAAATCAAAGCAGTTAAAAGAAAGGAGGAGCTATCAGGTAGGCAAGAAATAAGACAGAAATCAAAGCAGTTAAAAGATAGGAGGAGCTGTCAGGTAGGCAAGAAATAAGACAGAAATCAAAGCAGTTAAAAGATAGGGGGAGCTGTCAGGTAGGCAAGAAATAAGACAGAAATCAAAGAAGTGAAAAGAAAGGGGGAGCTGTCAGGTAGGCAAGAAATAAGACAGAAATCAAAGCAGTTAAAAGAAAGGGGGAGCTGTCAGGTAGGCAAGAAATAAGACAGAAATCAAAGCAGTTAAAAGATAGGAGGAGCTGTCAGGTAGGCAAGAAATAAGACAGAAATCAAAGCAGTTAAAAGATAGGAGGAGCTGTCAGGTAGGCAAGAAATAAGACAGAAATCAAAGAAGTGAAAAGAAAGGGGGAGCTGTTAGGTAGGCAAGAAATAAGACAGAAATCAAAGCAGTTAAAAGAAAGGAGGAGCTGTCAGGTAGGCAAGAAATAAGACAGAAATCAAAGCAGTTAAAAGATAGGAGGAGCTGTTAGGTAGGCAAGAAATAAGACAGAAATCAAAGCAGTTAAAAAGGTAGGCAAGAAATAAGAGAGAAATCAAAGCAGTTAAAAGAAAGGAGGAGCTGTTAGGTAGGCAAGAAATAAGACAGAAATCAAAGCAGTTAAAAGAAAGGGGGAGCTGTCAGGTAGGCAAGAAATAAGACAGAAATCAAAGGAGTCAAAAGAAAGGGGGTAGTGAGATAAAAAAAAATCAAAAAAAAAATCATAATTTTAGTTTACATTGAAATTAATTTTTGAGAACTGTTGTCCTAACAGAAGCTGAGAGTTGGGTTGTCATCTTCATCTCTGTGGTACCATTAAATATATTTATATCTCAGGAGTCTCAGAAAGAAGAGAAGTCTGAAAAAGATGCTTTGACCAAAGAAGCAAAACCTGAAGGCAAAGAAAAATCCAAAGAGGGTGGGAAAGAGAAGCCAGCTAAAGATGCTAAGGAAAAAGGTATACATTTCTTAATAATACACACACACCCCAAACAGAGCATTTTCCCCATCTGATAGAAATGGCTGATGTGTATTTTTGTGCTGGGGTATCGTTAATCATTCATTCATTCATTCATTCATTCATTCTGATGGAAATAATTCTTAACTGGAAACAATATGAGTAAATGAACAAGTTTATGACCTAGCACTTTTAGATTATATTCCAATAATTTTTGCTTGACAACAATGGCAGCATGTCGCGGTCATTTTCAGGGATCAGCAAAACTACTTGCCATAAACCACTTTTTGAACTAAACATTCCAAGGTATTTTTCATTGAAAAACAAAAAAAAGCCACCATCTTGTCAAGAAATCTGTTTGCTGTATTATACATCCCTTTCTGGTGAGTGCTGTGTGGAAAACAGCTGGAAATATGAATTGTGGAATGCACTGTATACAGTGTACGGTATGTCGCCTAGTGTGACTTTGGGCGAGTTATCTCGCCTGCAGTAGTCAGAAGGTTATAATACATTGCATTATGAGTTGCTGAATGGTTGTATTTAAAAATATATATATATTTAAAAAATTATTTTTGTAATTTGGTTGTTAAATGGTTAGCTAAATTATATTTTAAAAAGCCAAAAACAAACATGTCAAAACCTTAATTGTTATAGAGATTATATATATTTTAACTTTTTAACTTAATTAAACAAAGAGAATGTCTGTCACTTTAATTCAGAGAAAGGAAAAGATGGTAAGGAGGACAAGAAGGAAAAGAAAGATAAAGAAAAGAGTGACAAGGATAAGGACAAAGATAAACATAGTAAGTATTGTGTTGAGTTTTTAAAATTAAAAATAGTGCCTCATCTATAAGATAACAGCCACATCTTGTGAATTCATTCCATCCCTCTTGCATCACCACAAGGAGGACTGTCACTCCCAGACAAGTTCACTAATGCATATGCAGTTCTAACTTTAGTCTCTTTATACTATATTACCTTTCACTACATAGACAATGTAAGTCAAGCAGCATACCTTGACTGTTTTAGCATTTTGTCTTCACCCCTGTATTAAAAATGAGATTCAATATGTATAATTTAATGGCAATTTGTGAAGAAATATTTTTATTTATACTGGATTTCTTTTTTCGATTTTCTTTACTTGAGTTGGTATGGGTTAATAACATAATAACATGTTTTTATATGAATTTCAACTTTATTAATTTTGAACTTAAACACCAATTCATTGGTTTTCTTTTAACGCAAACATAACATATATGGTGAGCACACAGTTATTATTCAACAAAAACATTCTAGTGTTTTATTTTGGCTGTGCAGTTTAATTTCAGTGTCATAATTGGAGGGCTAGTTGAATTTGAGAAGGACCAGTAAGATTTTTCTTCAACTGGCCCTGCTGGCGACCATGGGTTTTATGTTAATTTTCAACCCTGATAAATAGATCAGTATCAGTATTGTTATGTTCGTACTCTAATTTAACCCCTTTATATTGTTCATCCACTAGTACATCTTCTAAATCATTTAAATATATAGCAAATAATATGGGTGAAAGATTTTCACCCTGACGTACAACGTTTTGACATTAAAAATAGGCAGAATATTCGTTATTATCACTAACACATTATTTGATACATTTTGTAAACAATTCTAAGAAATTTACCATTTACATCTAGACTTGCCACAAACCTCTGCATCAAACCCATGTCAAGAGCTGTAGAAAAATCAATAAAAGCACAATATAATTTTTTCTTTCATTGTTTTAAGATTTCATGTAGATAATTATATGGAAAAAATATGGTCATTTGTAGTATAATGTTTTTGAAAACCAGCTTAGTTTTTTTTATAGTTTTTCTGAAAATTCAAGAAAGACGGTTGCTTTTTTATTTAAGATGGATGTAAAAAGTTTTCCAAAACAGCTTACAATTATTATAGTAATTGGTTGGTATGATTCGGGTGCAGTAGATTAATTTTGTCATTATTCAAATTTCAATTATTTATTTACTGTTGTTAACTAATTCTTATTCACCTTTTGATTTTGTGAATGATTTTAATGAATATTTTTTGCAAAACACTTTGTAATGTAATATTATTTTCACCAGAAGACAAATTTACAGAAGAAGTGTCAATCCCAGAGAATCCTGAAGTTGTGGTCTTTGCAACATACAACTCAACACCCAAATACCCTGTTTCAGTGTCTGTGCTTGGGGAACATGTAAGATTTTTTTTTTTTTTTAATTGTGCGAGTGAGAAAATGTGTTTGGTTTGTTGATTGGGGAATGGTGTTTATTGTATCTGGGGTTTTTTTATTTGTTGAATTAGCTGATTTTTTTTTTGATTTTTTTTATTAATTGTATTTTTAATTTCTAAGAGAAATAATCTTCCACACAGAAGATAGATCAATCTAACGAAATTCCTGGAGGATGATCAGATTCACTGTTTTCCATGTCTTCATCTTATTTATAAAAATATGTAATTGATTAATATATTACATATTCTTAATGAAACAATTAAGCCTGTACTCTAGCATCACCTTCTACTAATCTTACACACGTGATGATGATTTTGTTTTGTTTAGGCTAATGCTAGTGAGCACCTTCGACAGATTGGTCTCTCACACCTGTTTCCCCACCCGTTGTGGATCACTCAAACGAGAGACATCCCCCTGGAACCACCACCTCCACCTGAAGTGATCCCAGCATGGAAACAGATCCGGCCCAGGATAAAGAAACCAACCCCTTCTGATGAACCCATAGGTTCGATGTGGCTTAGGTTTTAAGACAAATGTTAATGCTAAAAGAAATTTTTATCATGAGTGTCTGTTGAAGACTAATAGACTCCCTCATGTGGGATAGAAAAAGTACACCTGAGGTGGTTAAAATTTCGGCAAGCCTCGTCCCAGGTCGAAATTTTCACCACTCTCGGGTGTACTTTTTCTATCCCCACATGACCGCATATGATGGAGTCATTTGTGGTCATGTGGGATAGAGAAAGTACACCCGAGGTGGTGGAAATTTCGACCTAGGACAAGGTTTGCTGAGTCCCATGGTCAAGATTTTCACCTTTTTCCGTCCCATATTACCGCATATGATGGGAGTCTTTTTCTCTCATTAATTCAGTAAATAAACCATTATTTTACACGATCAGACAAAGATGGCTCAACAAGTAACTTTTTTATTTGACTATTTTATCATAAATAAACTACACTATCATATTTGTCATGTTTGTTTCATGTGTTAAATAAAATTTAACACTACAAATTAACAAGATAGCTTTTATAATGAAGGTTTTAATAAAAAAAATATTAATTTAAAACTGTCTAATTACTTCCCGTCCCATCTCACATTAATACGACGTCATATATTACCAACGACATCATGTTAAATGCAAGCACGTGATATCCCATGTGGGATAGAAGTTTCTTGCATAGCTTTCTTTCATGGGATAGCTCTCCCATATATCTGAGGATGAGAGAAATGAGTATCCCCAATTCAAGAAGTACAACAGTAAATGTTTGTCTGAAATGAGTCTTCAAAGACTTGCTCTGATTTTTATTGGGACGGGATCTACATGTAGCTCAGATGGTAGAGCACTCGCCGGAGGTGCTTGCATTGAAGGATCAAATCACCTCGGTGGACGTATTCTCTGATTTATTCTTTTCCCCATCCCATCCAGTGCACCACGACTGGTATATCAAAGGCCATGACATATGCTGTCCTGTCTGTGGGAATGTGCATATAAAAGATCCCTTACTACTGATAGAAAAATGTAGCAGGTTTAACCTAAGACTCTAAGTCAGAATTACCAAATGTTTGATATCCAGTAGCTGATGATTAATAAATCAATAGTGTTGTTAAACAAAACAAATTTTAAATTTCACTCATCTTTATCATGATACATGTACACACGTTTTTGACATCTGTATTAATTTTGTTATTTCTAATATAACCAGAGATGTTTCAGCGGTAAAAAGGAATATAATAATTGTAAATAATATAACGATGGCTTGTTTGAACATTATTTAATATGAGTACAGAAATAAGTGTTATAATTTTAATATTAATGTTGTTTTAATTATTATTTCAGTTCCACCTGACCCACCCAAGCCTATCAAATGTCTTGAAATCACCTCACCATTTGTCAATTACAAAGTCAGCCCTATACCTATTCCAACTGACACGTATGTATCAAACATTTATTATTTTCAGTGACATGAGACAAAATGGTATTGAGTTAATAATTGAACGATATTTCTATCTTATAATTTACCTTATTTACATGTTTTCAAGATGGCTGCCTCAATTCAGTTGTTCTGTCTTTATCTGATGAATGTATGTAATATTCTTTTACAGTAGTGTAAATAATCATCTCCTGTACTTACCTTCTTTGACTCCCAATTGAATACATTTTTCATGCTGGAGAGTCATATTAAACATTCAGTTTATTTTGTACAGTCGTAAACCCAGCATGGCTTTAGAGCGTGGCAGCACAAGATCGAGACCAAATACACCTTCGTCTGTGACAGCGATTGTCGAGAAAGACGAGTCTATACCTGATCTAGAGGAGGAAGAACATCTGTCCCAACACGAAGATCCACACAAACACGATGCACAAGTCAAACGTGATGTCCCAGTATGTGTTAGTAAACAAGCTGTTTTAAATTATTCTTGTAGACATACATGATTCAGAAATAATTGTTTTGTTATAAAAAAGAGGATGGTCATACTGAAAACTAATTTAGAATTAGGAAGTCTTCAGAACTTCTCTTCATTCCTATTCTTCAAATTCGTAATGGACAGTTGGGCATTTCTAATAGCAAAGCTATCGGTGAAAATGTGGGACAAAAATCTGCTGTAAACTGCAGCTTGTACATTTAAGAGTAAAGTATATCTAGTTTTCCAGAACAAGTGTTAATAATAAGGATGTTGAGTAACAAGGATGTTGAGCAAAATGTGATAATGGTGATATAATTAAGTTTTTATATTCATTTATGCGCATTGTGGCACTACAATTTGTATAGCCAGTATCACATTTCATTAGGCCATCAATTAGTACAAACATTAGACCATTTCTAATTATGTCCATTCATTCATATACAGTGAAACCTGACTAAACCAGAATCCTGTTAAAACCAGCCATGTTTCATGGTCCTGAATTTACTGTTCTAAAACACAGGCCTCTAAACACTGAATCCGGTCTAAATCAGATAAATATTAGACATGTTTCACCGTGCTTACCTTCTTTCACTCCAATTGAATACATTTTTAATGCTGGAGTGTCATATTAAACATTCTTTCATTCATTCATTCATTCATTCATTCATTCATTCATTCATGCATAATGTAAATTAATTATATTACAGTAACTGTAAAATACTACAGTTATGTCAGTCAGTAACTGTTATCACCTGGAGTGATATTTACTAACAGATAACTATATTCCTTCCCACAGGGAACACCAGTTTCTTATTATTTATTTCTGAGCTGATTGTTTTCTAGATTGCACACAAAAATATTGCTTTTTTTATGGTTATTTCCAAAATACTTTTAATTTTCTTCTTACGTCAAAGCGAACTGAAATTATTTACAAAACAACATTGTTCATGGAGGCTGACACAGACTATAGATAAACTATTTTAGTGTTATATTATTAAATATATGAAGGTTAGACCATCAGTTATAAATAAAGATGTATTACACAATACTATGTGTTTACTACATAAATTACCAAATTGGGTAATAACTGTTGGATACGATAGCCTATTTTAGTGTATTAAACATTTGAATAAATTTAATATTTAGCCTCCAGAAATTCCTCAAGATGAATCACCAGTTTCTACAAAGAGTGCATCAAGTGCTGCAACCAAGGAAAAGAAAAAATCAACAGGGAAAAAAGATGCAAAAGATTCAGTAGAGGTGAGCAAATGTTTTACGTGCATTTGATCTGCTCCAGTTACCTCAGTTAATTTGTTCCTTTTAAGTTGTTTTGTTGTAATACAGCATTCCATTTGACCAGTTGATTAGTGATATATTTAATTCCACAGAGTTATTGCAAAAGAATGTTAGTTGTATATAAGTCCCTAAAATTGCGTATCACGTCCTTTGATGTATTTTAATCAATGAAAAATTGTTTTGACATTAATTTTAAGTGTCTTCATTTTTTAGACATCACCAAAGCTTGATCTGCAGTCGCCCAAGATTGATCGGCGAGCCTCCAAGTCTCCAGTGAAGGAGAAATCTCGAAGTGTCAGAGCGGAGTCATTAGTATCTGGGTCTAAAGAAGACGACAAGAGAGACAAAGAAAAAACTAAAGAAAAAGGTATTTATACTGAGTCAAATTAAAAACTTCACAACTATTTCATCTTGGCTAATTAGTAAATATGACAGCAGAACATGTTAAATAAGGTGGGGTGGTTTGTATGACGTCCAAAGAAAGAATAGGAATAAAATTTGAGTCAAAAATCTGTTCGATGCACCCACAGCATTCGTCAAAACCACAAACAGTCAAAATGGTAATTCACAAGCATGTAAAGACTGCATTAGAGATATGGTGCCATTGTTCCACTAATGAGACCAAGTTCCTGCAAAGTCTGTGGAGGGTTCTTGAGAGTACACAGGCATCTTCACAGACGTGCTCGATGGAATTCAGGTCGGGCGACCTTGAAGGCCAATCCATGACATTGATTGCCCGTGTTCTTCAGGTAATCCCTTATCAAGATGACCGTGTGGGGTCTGGTGTTGCCATGCTGAAAGATCAGACCTGGACCATGAGCTGACATGAAGGACACAAGTTACTGAGCCAGCACCTGGTTGCAGTATGCAACAGCATTGAGTTGCCAAGAAGTCGAGAACGTCCATTTTCTCAGAAAACATCCCAAACCATTACACTTCCACCTCCGAATCTGTCAACTTCACTGACACAACACTGAGCATGAAGTTCACCATGTTATCACCAAACCCTCTGCCTTCCATTGGCAAATCGCAGTGTGAATCGATTCAATGGTAAACATAACTCTATTCCATTCCCTTTGAGTCCATCGCAAATGGTGTTGTGCCCACAGTTGACGTTGACGTCAATGAAATTGAGTCAAAATGGGTCCAACATGTGGGCGCCGTGTGTGGAGGTGAGTGGTTTGCAGCCAATTTCGGATCATTAGCGTGGACACCCAAATTTTGAAGAGTTCACTACTGGTTGCTGTAGCTGCCATGAAACGGCTGCGGATGTGACATAGCACAATATGACTGTCATCTGCCTATGGCGTCACACATGGTCTACCAGTCGGGACGATCAGTTGTGGTGCTCATTTGTTGTACTTGTGTCCGCAGATCATAAATTGCCCATCGACTGCAATCCAATGCCCTTGCAACGTCAGCTACTGACGTTCCTGCGTGCAACATGCCGACAGCACATTCATGCTGCACATTTGTGAGGAGTGGCATCGAAACAGGTCGTAAAAAATATTGTTTTAATGTGGTTTTTTGTTATATCAGACTACTGTGAGCAAGTAACGAAAACACGTGTCCTATTGTAGTCACATGACCAGTGGCACCTGCAAAACCACTTTTGCCTCAGTGGTGCTGTGCACGTGCTATGGATCGGGTCACGTGGGCTGTGATGGGCTTCAAATGGAGTGTAGACATTGCCATTACAATATTTATTCCTGAAAAATACCTGCTTTCAACACTCATTGACTTTATACGATTTGTCGATTTTAGAAGTTTTTAGTTTGACTCAGTATAGATTTTAAGAATATAATTATATTATGGTGTTGATAATATTATTAGGGTGGAAACAGTTGTCATGCCTTTATTTTCATTTTTTTGTTCTTTCCTACATTATGATTTGAAAAAACACACACATGCACGCACACACACGCACACACACACACACACTTCCAAGTAACAGACAGAGATTGAAGAATATTCAATGACATCATGTAGTGGAATGGATCAATGCTCAGAATGGTTCTACCCATTATTTGACAGTGCCTTTGACATACATTGCCGACTATGATATTTTGTAAGCTTTCATTAATGGGGCATTACATAGCCCAGTGGTAAAGCATTTGCTTGATGCGCGGTCAGTCTAGGATCGATCCCCGTCAGTGGGCCTATTGGTCTATTTCTCGTTCCAGTCAGTGCTCCACAACCAGTGTAACAAAGGTCATAGTATGTACTACCCTGTCTGTGGGATGGTGCATATAAGATAACCCTTGCTGCTAATCGAAAAGAGTAGTCCATGAAGTGGTGCCAGCGGGTTTCCTCTCTCAATATCTTTGTTGTCCATAACCATATGTATGACACCATATAACCGTAAATAAAATGTGTTGAGTGTGTCGTTAAATAAAACACTTCCTTCTTTGCTTTCATTAAATCGAAATGTTATAACAAAAATGGTTTTGTGAGTTCATTTTCAGTCTTTATTTCATGGGTATACTTTATTTAGTTTTAATTGATAAAAAAAACATTGTTTGATATAATGTTTTGGGATTTTATAAACTCATAAAATTATGATTTCTGTTAATTATAGATAGGGGTTATAAATTTTGAGCAATAATTAGTGGTAATGCAATTAAAAGCCATTAAATTAGCAGAAGTAATTAACATTTTTATTTTGTTGGTAAAACAGTCAAACTTGCCCTCAAATCATTTAATGATTATAAATTTTATTGTCTGTATAACAGATAAATTTACCATTAAAATATTCTGAATATTAATTCCAATTAAAAAGATGTCAAAGTACTTGAAACTATAGTTCAGTTGTTTTTTGACAGATTTTATATGCTAGATAATACATTTGGATTTATAAAAATTGAATTCAATAATTGTAAGCGAAATATGAAATGAAACCATTCTTCACACTTATAGGTATAAAGAGCTTTGCACTTACAGGTATAGCCTCTATTAGATTCTAGCGAGAAAAATTAGGCAGAGTTACGTTCCCTAACCATTCTCTAGTTCCGACGTGTTCCGTTAACAGCAAGCATGGCCAATGACCACAGTTGTTTGTAAATCTTAAGCTGAAATTTATGCATGCCCATCCCAGGCATCATAAATGTCCTCACCTATGCTTTAAAAATAAAGAATGATACAGGTAAAAATTAAGTTGCTGAAATTGTGTTTTGTTATAATTGATCATGTGTTAAATATAGGAGATGAATCTAGCGAGCTGTCACACACCCTGATTGTTTTGGTGTTCTTGCATGGAAATTTTAGATTTTTTTGAAAAGCTGCAATATTGCCTTACATTAATTACCATAATTTCATTTAAACATACAAACACCTACAGTTTAAATGAATTGTGTGCAACAGTAACACAGTTGTAATAGTTAGATAATAGAAACATGTTTATAGTGAGTCCCACGGGGAACAAATTTTTTCATACTATGAAATTTGCTATAAGTTATTTATTTCTGAGCTGATTGTTTTCTAAATTACACACAAAAATAGTATATTTTTATTATTTCCAGAACAATTTTATTTTTATTTGTACGTTAAACCAAACTGAAATTATTTACAAAAAAACACACATTTTTGTAGGAGGATGGGATGGACTATATGTAATATTCTGATCAGAACAGTCCCCTCCACACTTGCTATATTATGTGGGGTTTTCCAATGTATTTCTGGGGACGCATGACCCGACCCCTCCCCTAAAAACACCACTAGCCAATCTAGACTTCCTCTACAGAATTTCCTAATTTCCTGCACACGCGCCTGTTTGACTAAATATTTTGTTTGCTGCAAATTAATTAGGCCTATTTAGGTATTATAAAGTGTAAATTTTGCTGTAATAATAGCTAAATATATAATTTAACCTAAAAACATCTATCTACTTGTTTTATTTACATCAAAATATTTGTATAAAAATATTTATGTTAGTCTTGCATGCCGATTATTTAAGGTAGGCACATGTAGATGCCCAACATGTTAAAATGAAGATATTGTTGTATACATGATTATAAGCACATTTTAAAAATAAAACCCCTACAACAATTTTACCTCCCCCCAAAGAAAATCCCAGTAACAACAACAAATATGCCCCCAAATAAACAATAGCCTTCAAAACAAGCCCCCACACACCAGTAGACTCGCACAACCAAAATCATAACCCAGACGAACACGCACATTTAAAAAAAAAAATCTGGATCAAGAAAAGTGATGTACAGTGCTGTAACAGTGGCAAACATTAATCACATTTGTATTATTATGGGGGGCTTTCTTTTGACTTCGCTGTGTCAAAACCTATTTACGAAACACCATGTGAGAAGACAGACTGGCCAGACTAGCCTTGATGCATATTCATTGTTCTATGAAAATTGACATTTCTCAAATTATTAACATATTTCTAGGTCACAGAATATTTCAAGGATCCATCCTGGCAACTATGTGAGCAAGACATTGGTTATCATGGTGCTTTTCGGCTAGATATTATTTGCTGGTGATTGGTGCATTGTATATATACGTGTAAAATTGTGTCCATTACACATTTCCGTGACAATGACACTGGACTGTGTGATGTGTAGGCCTATTTATGTTGATTGCGTGTTGATGTATACAGTTATATATACACAAACACATGCATATTAATTGCAAATATCAAAACTTTATTAAGATGCTGTTTTAATGAGTCAATCATCAATGAACCCCTTTTTCTTGGTCTCCCCAAGATGTGGTCATAAATATTTCTGTTGATTCCAAAACAATATTGTACATTTTCTTTTCTGCACACAATCTGACAAACAATAATAGAAATAGGAAACTTATTAATGTAAAAAAATAAAAGAACAAGTCAACGACTACTGTGTGATTCAGTAATAACAAAGGGCCTTTGATGCAAGCAACTGGAGCGTAAACATGCCGGAAGTAATTTAGTGGATATTCGGGCCGCTTAGTGCACATGCAAATCAAGGGCAGATAAGTATGTTTCTAATAGAGGCTATATAAACAACATTGTCAAGAGGTTCGTTGTTTCAAGAATGTCAGAAAAGATCACATTCAGATTTTTAATGTTGGTCCTTAAATATTACAGGTGACAAGAAGGATTCTCCAGTGTCCCACAAAGCTGGCCCACAAGAATGCAGCCAGTCGGAGGCTGTCTTGGTTGATGACGACGTGGAGGAACACAAAGATGAGGAGGAAGTGGTGCCTGTGGAGGAAACTGACACATCAAAACCAAAGAAGATATGGGTGGATTTCAACCATTTTAGCATTTGTTTTAAGTACGTTCATTTTGAAGTCTGGTTTTGGGTGGGGTTTTTTATATTACTGTCTTTAAAAAACAAAATCTGGTAGGTTTGTTTTTCTGTTAATTCTTTGTTTTTATAAGTTGATATTGCCTTGTTTTCACAAGAATTGTGATAGATGTGTGTGGATTTTGACTATTTTACCAGGTTGATGGGGGTCTGTGGGTTTTTTTTGGGGGGGATCCCTTTTATTATCTAAAACATATGGAGGTTTTTTGGGGGGATCCCTTTTATTATCTAAAAGATATGGAGTTTTTTTTTAGTTGAATGTTTTTGTTTGTTGATATTGCTAAAAAAATAAAATAAAATATTGAATCAAAGTTGATTTCAGTGATGAAAGTACAAGCTTCAAGTGTATCAAAATAGAATGTTTTTTTATGAATCCTCTACCTGTCCATCTAGAGCAGACTATAGATTTCATCTTTGTCCTGTCTGTCTGTCTGTCTGTCTGTCTATCTGTTGTTTTCCGGACCTTCCCCCCCCCCCCCCCCCCCCCCCCACAATGCCTCAGGATATTGAGCTGAAATGTTGTGTATAGCTTTATCATGTACTGTTACATATCATGTTTGACTTTCATGGCAATTTACACATTTTTCTTGAAGTTATGGCCCTTAAACTTGGGAGATATGAAAATTTGTTGGGACCGGTAGAGGACATGTATTGCTTTAGTAATACTTTTCAGAATGCTTGTTTCTTCTATTGTTTAAAAAGTATAGGAGGTTTTTTTTATATGCCTATCTATGATGGCTCGTATTATGGCATGGCATTGTCCATCTTTCCATCCATCTGTTAACTTTTTCTTGTCCAGACCATATCTTGCATACAGGACCATCAAACTTTACTTGTAGGAACAACTTGGGATGGCGGTGTGTCGTGTATTATTACTAGTTCACTGTGACCTACTTTTCACGGTCTAATGCACATAACAGTAAATCCTTGTCCGGACCATATCTTGCATACAGTTGCATACAGGACCATCAAACGGTTAACCTCACATGTAGGAACAACTTGGGATGGCGGTGTGTCACATGCTATCACTGTGACCTACATTTCACATTCTAATGCAGATAACAATAAATCCTTGTTCAGATCAATTCTTGCATACAGGACCATCAAACCTCATGTAGGAACAACTTGGGATGGTCATTGGTCCAAAACAAACTGTTCATCCATCCCATTGCAAAAATGTCACATAATTAGAGTAGAATCATATCTGTAACATATTCATTAATATAGATATGGTTTTCCATTAAACTCCTGATGGGCGTATCATGTACCTCACCGGTATACTCTTGTGTCTTATGTTGATATTGCTTTGATTTTACAGAGGAATTTTGATCATTTTAATATATGTTTCAAGTGTATTGATGGGGCTGTGGTTTTTACTCCATGATTTTTACTGATTAATCAGACTAAGTAGATTTCAGCCATTCTGTGGTAGTTATAGCAACAGCCTGTTCTCGCTTGTTCAGATTTAGGTTAACTAATGCTTACAATTTATTTTGTTTTTGTTGCAAACAGGACTCTGTATATCTACCACAAGCCAAATACCTATCTGTGTAATCAGAAATATTCTGATCTCAAGGTGAGTTGCATATATGGGCTTAGGAAGTCTAAATAGACAGTCACTTCTGTTTGTTAAACATTTGTAAAAAAAAACATATATCAGATTAAATGACATAGTTGATTATGTTTTTAGTGCCTTGTGTTTTTTAAGACTTATTATTTTTTTAGACACATGTTATTACATCCCATTAAGGTGTAGAAAAAGAAATGTTTTCAAGGTATTTTATGTGAAAAATTATTTTAGTGTCATCTTGCACATTATATCCCAATACGTTCATATAATTATCTATGAAATGCTTTCAAAAACTTCAGTTGAAATTCAGATTAGCCATGCTAAAAACTATTTTATATAATTCTTGACTGAAAAAAAATCCACTCCAATGGTTTCTGCAGATCTGTCATAAATGTAAATCTAACTAAAAGATAACACTCCATAGATCAGCTATGAATATTATACTGTAACAGTTTTAAAAGAAAAGGATTTTTTTTTTAATGATATATTATCATATTTTTAATCTATATCTATTTGATGTTTAAATATGGCTATTATGAATGATCACCCCTGAGACAAGTGCTGTACCACTGAGGTACCTCCAAACACTATACTGTTTGAAGTATATTAACATTCAAACCAGACATGATTTTCAAGTAATATACCGCATTTTAAAGTCCTTACCTCTTTTACTGAAATATTGGTACCACTCTGCATTAAAAAGCCTACTTCAATTAAAATATGACACTAGATTCAGATGAACAAATTTAATGTTAATATTTGACATTTATTTTGTGCTTATCAGTACAGTAATTATACAGCTATTTTATTTTAAAAAGTGTGAAAAACAAGTTAAGAGGGGAAAATTGAAGAAGAATTGTTGAATTATTTTATTGTAGAAAGTAAATCTTAACTAGTAATTTATTACTTCGGTTTCTAAAAACTAATTTTTATATTTCTGTTTCTACAAAACAGGATAATGCATCAAGCCCACAGGTTTGTTAAAGTATACTCGGTAGATACAAAAACCACTAAATTGCCACATTGAATTTGCAAGATTTCTCACTTGTATAATCCATACATTTTTGTGTGTTGTTTGAAATGTAGAAATGCACTGTAATCAATTGCCAACATTCACTGCAGATGTGAGTATCCTGAGTGACAGTTTGAAACAAACATCTGTGTTTGAGTGTTGTAATAAATTGCCTTACATTTGACAATAACACTTAACCATTTAGTAAATGACAGCATAATACATTACTTAGGTATAGCATTAAACAAATATAATGCAATTTATAGACATTATCATTTAATTATTTTTTACCATCTTTTTCTTTTGTTAAATGAATTGGCTATAAAACAAGCTATGTATTAATTAGTTACAACAGGTAGTGCTAGTTATCATGTGGCAAGTTGAGCTTTTGCTATTGATGTGAAATATGATAACAAAATAAATCAATTTGTCTGAGGGATTCTTTCATGGATGACCAGGTCATGGTCAAGGTGATAGATACCCAGTATATAACACAAAAGCGAATTTTTGTACATTTATTCTAACTTGCACAAATCAACACTTATCCAAACCAGAATGCTTACAATATATCATATTTAAAGCAACATGTTTAGCAATGTATCTTGTTCATTAAGCAGAGTGCTAGATGCAATAATGTATGTATGTGTGGATATATATATATATATATATATATATATATATATATATATATATACACACATACATACAATGTACATGATATAATGACACATTGTTGGATTTGGTGGGAGAGTTTGATAAAAGAGGAGATTTGATTTAAGTGACAGTTTTAGCATTCTTGTAGTATAGTTTGCCATAAATAATCTAGTATCTCATGGAATTGATAAACTAGCAAATTACTTTTGGGCTTCATTAAAAAAAAATTACTTGACAGGAGTCGCAGTTAAAACGTAAAGAAATTTTATATTGCACAATTAATTATTATTTTTTAACTTTGTACATCTTAACCTTCGCTTGATAGCAAACAGCTGAATGGTGCATTCAGTTGATATTTCAATTTTAAAATATAGGGAGATCTCATTAATCCAAATTTAGTATTCAGCATTCCCATCTAACATAACAAAATAAATACATGTACCATCTGTAAATGTATTCATTAGTCCAGATATTTGACATTTGAAAAATTTAACACAGCCTTTTTCCAGCATCTAGATTTAAGCTGTCTGCCAAGTCACCAAATGTGAATTAAAGTTGAATTTAACTAATATTTATTGTAATAAATTTTCAAAAAGCATATTTAAAATGAAATAAATATAGTGCTGTAAAAAAAAACCTCAATTTTTTTAAAGTATGTTTGGCTAACTGAATTTTTAACTTGTGTACTGATTTTTCACCAGATAGCTAATAATTGTTTTGAGGGGTGAGGGTCATCTTACAAAGTGGTGTTGTGGATGAAACTACCCCTACCTCCTTAGTCTTATTTAGTTACAATGAGTAACTTGGTTAGTGTTCTGTAAATCATGGCCAATCCAAACATCAGAATGTCTACAAAGGCTTTGACCTACTTGAATAACTGTTTTAATGCTTACAAAGGAACCAATAGTGCATGGGTGAGGCATTTTCTATCACACAGAACTTTTAAGTTAATTATTTGTATTTGGATTCAGTATCCAGTATTTGAAATGTAAGGAGTTGGTGAATAAAACAAAATTTTGTATTCCTTAAGATTCTTATTGTTTGTCTTTCCAGGTAGATACCTGTTAAATAAAAGTAAATTTAAGTACAGAAATGATAAATTCTAAATTTTGTTTTAGTTTTTTATTCCAAAATATACTGCAAAGATTACTGAGATTTTTCTATATTTATTTTAATATTTTATTATTTAGTTTAGTGGTGGTAACAAAAACAATGGATCAATAGTAATTACTTACCTGCATTTTGCATTTTGTAAAAACATTTTCATTTCAGCTAGAAGATCTAGATAATTACGGAGTAATTTGATTAAGTGATTGTTATATTTTTTATTCCTTAGTCATTTTAAATACCAGTACTTAAAAATAAAAGATACTCGGTCTTAAATTTTTATTAATTAAAATTAGTACTGCATGTTTATAATTTTTTAAATTTTTTTTTTTACATATTTGGATTTTTAATTATATTTACTAATAATTTGGTTTGCCTAGCATTAATTGTTACCAAAACATGTCATAATATGTGATTTCTAATATAT
This sequence comes from Gigantopelta aegis, assembly GCF_016097555.1. NCBI lineage: Eukaryota > Metazoa > Mollusca > Gastropoda > Neomphalida > Peltospiridae > Gigantopelta > Gigantopelta aegis. Next base: position 49,924,225 of record NC_054702.1, read on the forward strand.
GTGCTTTATAACAGTGTTGATGAGTAATTAATTGTGTCACATTTGTGCATGCTTTGTGTGCGATTACTTGCAAGAAAGCAGCATTTACAACAAGGGAAAATTCCATTTACTATTGCACCATGGTTGTGTGTAGACACGTGTTCAATATTCACATGTACTTTTCAGAATGTTGCACCCACGGGGGTTACATCTACAGGTAAAACTGATAAAAAACCAGGAACCGGCTCATCTGGGGTAAATGCATCAAGCTTGAAGGTTCCCCATACTCCCACATTTACCATAAGCACATCTTCAACAGTGAGTACTGAGCATGTATATGATACTGCAGGCAGACCAGCTCAGCTTGAAACTCTGCCTCTTTAAATAGCTGTCATCCAAGTTATGTGTATTATTATGAAGTTGGAAAAAACTTATTTTTAAATAGCTGTCATCCAAGTTATGTGAATTGTTATTTATTTGTGAAAAAATTATTTTTAAATAGCTGTCATCCAGGTTATGTTTATATATAGTTCAGAAAACTTTCTTTTGAAATAGTTGTTATCAACGTTACATTATATAGTTATATTGTTCAATGTTTTGTTTTATTTTTTTGATGGCTGTTAAGTTTTGTGTACATAAATCATGTCAGTGATTGAGAGTGTAAGGTTTTATCATGTCGGTGATTGAGAGTGTGAGGTTTTATCATGTCAGTGATTGAGAGTGTGAGGTTTTATCATGTCGGTGATTGAGAGTGTGAGGTTTGATCATGTCGGTGATTGAGAGTGTGAGGTTTTATCATGTCGGTGATTGAGAGTGTGAGGTTTTATCATGTCTGTGATTGAGAGTGTAAGGTTTTATCATGTCGGTGATTGAGAGTGTGAGGTTTTATCATGTCGGTGATTGAGAGAGTAAGGTTTTGTTATTAAATTCTCCTAATTAAAATAGTATAGTTTTCGAGTTGGGATGATTATTAAAATTCCACATTTTTATATAATAGATTAAGGAATTTAATTGTAAAAATGTGAAAAAAATGTCCTGTAATGAAGTGTATTAAAATGCCAATAAATGTACTCAAGAGGCAGAGTTTCAGCATCTGGTAATCAGTTTTTGTTATAATTTTATCATACTTTGTTTGAAAATTATTCTAGGAATATAAAATTGGTACATTTGATACACTTTTCTTGCTACACTAACAGTTTTGGGCAATAATGTTTATTTTCATAAATATATTTATATAAAATTAATGCTTATAGTGTGTGGGTTTATATTAACTTTACTAAGTGTGTTTTAAATTGGCTTAATGAATCAAATGTACCTTTGACAACACAATTATGAAGTAATAACAATGATTTTCATTGACAATAGCCTGCAGTAGATTATTTTTGTATTCACTCTGCTTCACCGATGGTATGTGTCTTTGCCTTTCCCTTATTCCTTAGGCAGTTTATTCCTATGTGATATGCATGAACAAATATTTATACTGGCTCAGTGCACTTTGTGTCAAGCAGATAGTTTTATAAGGTTTAAAAATAATGATTCCAGGACATTGGGTTTTGTTTTTCAATTTTGGTAATAGATAATTATAAGCAAGTGTACTGTAATGTCATAATTCACAAATAAGTGAAATAAAATAATTGAAAAGGTATACATAAATTGCAGAATTCTTTATTCATGATTGCTTATCGGTGCTTTAAAAAGAGGCTGTTTCTTTTTTGTTTATAAATAACCCAAAAACAATTTTGTTGAACATTGAAAATGCTTTTCTTTTATTTGATACATTCCTTTCATTTTATTTCCATCTTACATCCAGTTAAGCTTCAAGCACAATATAAGCCTTACTGACACTTTTCTTTCAAATAATGATATGCATTACTCCCCAGACTATTACACTTATATGACCATATACCCAAGTCTTCCATTGATAGGCTTGTATGCTCAAATGCTAAATATCAAAGGTGCTTGAGTATACCATGTCATTATTTTGAAATTTGGATTTTATTTCTTTAAGATTGAGTCCAGTTGGTAACCTTATGAAACCTGTTTGCTTTTATGTGTTACAATGTATGTAGAAAGCATGAATTATGTAGTGCGTTTCTTTTCTTTTTTTCTCCTTGGTACATGTTTGTATTCTCTGAACTGTATCTTAAAAATCACCATTTTATCTGATGGAACATATTAGTAACATTCACTGCATGTGTCATTTCTTCAAATTACTAACATTATATATTTCTTTTTTGTATTTGTAATAAAAACAATATATACATGGATGAATTAGGAAACATAATGTTGGAATTGAAAGTTTGTTTATGAGCTCCACATTTTTTTTTCAACATGTTATTCACTGTTAAGAATTTTAGCTTCATGTACTCCAGATAATGTAGTAAGTAGAAAAGAAATAATAAAACTATTTATTACCCATATATGGTTAAAAATATCTTGGTACATATCAAAGTGATACGTCCCACTAGAATGCCAAGTGGGACGTAACACTTTTAACGTCACACAATGATGTCATCAATTGGCGCATTACAACCTTACAAGTTACAGGAACATCAACGAAATGAGATGAGTGATATAAATTAAGATCGATTATGGGTAATAAATAGGATATTAAACTCACTACCATTTCGTATCATGTTTAGGTCCCTCGTGAAATAATATTCATTGTCACTCGCTAAAGCTTGTGACAATTGAAAATTATTTCACTCGGGACATAAACATGATACGAAATGGAAGTTCGTTTAATATCCTATAAATAATTTATATATTAGTTTTTCAGTAATGTTGTAATTATTTATAATATCTTGTATAAAATACATGTAAATATGTTGAGTTTGCTTTAATTTACAAACATGAAAATAATGTGTCTCAGATGCAGAAATTGAAATCATATCGTCATGTACCTGTGTATGGGTATATGAATTGGTTGTCTTAAGCCAACGACAATCACTGGGACAGTGGATATGTTTAACTCAATAACAAAAATTGATATATGAGGTCATTTTTAGCTTAACTTTATTATTGATGGTTTTACAACATACATATATGCCAGAGTGACAAACATTATCATCTTAATTTACTAGAATTGTTGGGCAGCTGATATTGTTCAGTGTTCTAAAATATAGTCAGTGTAGCAGCTGTAGACGAAATGTAGTGTAGTATATCATCAGTGATATAACAATAATATATTGCAGTTTATATTACTTTTATACATGCTATCATTTTTAAAAAAGAAAATCTCTTCATGTTGTCCGTCTTGTTTTTTCAGCTTTCGGGTACAGATGATCGGCAACCACATTACTTGTGTATCCTTTTGATTCCAAATACAAATAAAAATAAATATGCATGAATGCAGTAAATTATTTTGGCATTGATTATAAAAACAGAAAAAAAGCCTTTTAAATGTTGCGCACACAAAATGTCATAATCAAAATGTCTTCTCCAAAATATGTACTATTTAAATTACAACTTTTGTATTTTGAAAATTGTTTACCTTTTTCTCCAACTGTATACAAAGATAGAGTTATAACTACATATGTGTGATTGTCATATCTTGAAGTTTTGTTCTGAATTAAAAAAACAAAACAAAAAAACTAAAACATTATTTTGAAATCTAATATATGTTGTTTCCTTGATGATTACCAGTTGTTGACAGTCTGAAGTCGACAGAGATTGTAGTTTCATTTTCTTCTCTACCCCGCTGGTTTGATCTACCACAACTAGAACAGACGGAAAAGAGATCTCATGCAAATATTAAAACAAAGGAAAAGGAGATTGAAAAAGAGACAACAGGCCTGACTGGTAGCAGCATCATGGATGGTGAGTCAGTTACTTGCACACATAAGTGTGATGGTGAGACTCATTTTCATATTTCTTTTCATTTAAGCTTCAAGCATGCTCTACTGGGCATATAGTTTAGCTGCCTGGACTCTATATCCAGGACAGATGAGTTAGTTTGAAATGTCTGTGTTAAGTTTCTGCATTTTGATTAGTTTTTCAGATCTACATGTAGGTGTCAGAAATAGGGGACAAAATGACAAATGACACATTACACCATGGTGCATTTCTTCAATATAACTCATGAATATTTGCATTATTTTGCTGCCATTGACGGAGTGGTTAAGTTTTCTTTTTTAAATTCAGTATTGACGAAGGTCTTGTTTTTATTATATTCAATATTTTTTCAAGAGTGATGAATACTAAATAACTGAATCCTACTTCATGTCAAATTATTGTAATGTTTCCACTAAATGTTATATATATTTTTTAATGCTTCCAGAGGAAAAGCATGATCGTCGAGGTAAATACTAGATTTTTATATATCTTGGCTGTAATAAATGTCTAAGAAGGAAATATATTGATGTTACCCTTCTAAACAGTGACGCCACACAGTTAGGGTTCACATAACATGATCGACATCATCATGTTGGCTTTAGGTGTCAATTAGTTATTTGTTGTTCACTTACCAAATTTTTAAATATATTCTTCAGGAAAAGCAATTGGTTAAGAATTAAATCACGAGTTTCTGATTTTGTTTTGTTGTAGTTCTGTGATGGAAATCAAGAGAGATGCAAGTCCTTTGATTTCCGTCAGCGTGCCTTAACCGTCCTGCACCCTCTTTTTGTTAAAATGGATCTGTTTTCATTTCATAATATTATCAGTATTTTTCTGTTTTAAAACTAGGTTCTTTTAGCCACGAGCCAGGTTCTTCTCCTGTGAAGGTTCAGCCTGGTACTGTTGTCGCTGAGCCATATTCATGGAAGAGTCTCATCACTGGACAGCCAGTACTACATCTGAAGACCACAGCAACACGAGCAGCGGTTCTTAGTCTGCCAGCTGGGTACTCTACCTACTTTTATTAATGGCTGTTATCTACATGTTATCTCCTGCTTATAGCCAATAAGTCATACTATGTGTGAACTGTTAAGAAAAACAAAAAACCCATCATGTACATTAAGTATTCCATATTTTTAATAAAAATGGCAATTGACCCTGGAGTATATTTTTGATAATAAAATTTGTCAGTTGCATTGTTCAAGCTGAACAGTATATCTTGTTGGTAATCTGGCAAGTTTGTTTTATAATCTATAATCAAATTCAATTTCTTTCAATAAAAATAAATGCAATATAAAGATTCATTCAACATGTAAAGTATCAAAATAGCTTGTTGGCAAATTCAACTTGAATATCAATTTACATATTTTACAAAAGACAGCAATAATTGTATATTGTTTTGTTTCAGACGACATGTATTGCGCTTTATGATGAGAAGTCCTCTGGCTTATCACATCCATCTTTGTTCTTCAACCCAGTTTGTCTTTGGTGACGAGGACACGGTCATGGCTCAACTCACAAATGTCAGTAACACCTTAAGATAAAGTCATCTTACTACTCATACCTGTCACAAGAGATCACCTTTTGCTATCCTTGTGTGCTTACTGAAATCGGCTTCACAGTAAATTGGGAGAAAACAAGGAAAAATTTGATTAGCAACAGTTGGCAGCAACTATTATTTAACTTCTATCACTCTCTACCTATCATTCTTATTATCTTAATATAAAAATCTTTCCAATTTCTCCCACGATTTCAGTCTGTTTCAACCCTATCTGTCAGTTTCTTCCGACTGTCTTCTGAGCGGTTCACAAAAAACCCCTAACAAAAACCAACTATTATTTAACATTTTAAATAATTGTGTAACTCTGAAACTTCTTGCGTAGTTAATCTCAACACGATACTAAAAAATTAGTTATCTAAAAAAGGGAAAACATGGTTATAGAAAGAAATTGTGCATATATCAGTAAAACTAAAGTATATAAATGAAACAAAAGTCAATTAAGATATGTTTGTTATGTTGTATATTCAGTGAAGTAAAATGTCTTTGTTACATTGTGTATTCAGGAAAGCTGCCGATTCCGAGACAATGCAGCCCAGGTTATTAATAATCTTGGCAAGTGTATCAATGCTTTGGCATCACCAAATCCCGAGAGTTTCCAGCAGGCATGGGAGGAACTGGTGGATAGTCACTGTCCTTACCGACACGACAAGCGGCTGTCAAAGCAGCATCATTTCCACGTGAGTTTGTAGTGACCTGTACACAGGAGAGCTCGGTCTACGCAGTTTATTCAATTTACTTGTAATCAGCTGTTAACCGCTTTTAACAAAAATTGTGATTAATGTTAATGAAACTTGTGATGGGATGTGGCAGGTATGTGTAGCACTCGAGATGAGTACTTGTTGTGTTGAAAGACAAGGACTGGAGTGTAGAGTTGGATTGGAATGGATGTTGAAATTTTGGGGTCATCTCACTGAAAAAACAAAATAGGGCAGTGGGATAAAAAGAAATGAAAATAAGAAAAGAAAAAAAAGTATTTTTTAATGAATAATTTAACTTGGTTTGCATTTAAACAATAAAAATGTGTTACAGCTCCTATGTATCCTCTATAACATTTAACCTATAGGATGGTTATTAAATTAATTGTTCTATAGGGCCAACATGCTTATGTGTACATTTAAAAGGTGTTTTTCTGCCAATCTTTTGCAGATTTTCAATGAATCTCTCTATGCCACATTAAAGAAATCACTACACGACATTATTTGCCCAGAACTGGCATTTGCAATCCGAGTTTTGCTGTTTGATGCATCAACGCCCAATATTCTCGGTATTCGTTATTCGAGCCGTCCTGGTGAGTGAGCTAGTTAATTTGACAGCGTTAGTTGCCCATACAGACAAAACTTAACTGCTCTGAATCCCCTGCATGCAAGTCTCGTACACCTTAGTTTGTTGTCTTAGTTTATTTTTTAATAGCCTAGGACAAGCAGCAATCCGTCTGAGATCAAAATATCAAGTATGTAATATCAGAGCTGAGATACATTTGGGAGATTAGTTACTTGTAATTAGTGAAATAGTCACCTGTTAAACTTGTTTTTTGGCTTATGGTGATATCATACATTGAACAATATTTAAATGATGATCAAAGTTCAAAATATTTTAAAATCATTAACAAAGTGTAAAGTCAAAATTACAGTTTGTGATTACAAAAACAAAGATTACTTATTAGTAATTAAATTATTTTCATGTTCTAAGATCAGATCTAGTATTATTTTTACAGAAATATCTGTTTAATTGCATCCCAGCATATTGTGAATTGGTAGTTAATAGATGGCATATGTCTACTTGATGTATAGTTGTGACACTTGGTTCGTAATGTTAGAGAAGAATTGCACTCCTGCTACATAGGCTGCTCTTTTGATTATCAGCAAAGGATCTTTTGTGTGCACTCTCCCAGAGATAGGACAGCACCTACTGTATGGCCTTTGATGTGTCAGTCATGGAGCACTGGTTGGAACAGAAAATAACCCTATGTCCCTGAAGTGAACACTCTACCCCTTAATTGAAATGTTTTGTTTTTCCAGGACATTCTTAAAACATTTGAATTTTTATCAAATATTAAGAAAGTTTAATATTTTTAAAAATTTCATTATGGATATAATGCAACACTGTGATAATGTTACTTAAAGATTCTGGGGATGTGTATTTTGTAAGGAAATGAAGTGCTTAAAAACTAAACTGCTATTGCCTGTATAATTAAGTTGCTAATTTACCTGTTGAATTAATTGAAGGTGTGTATTTTTTAAAGCATAACTATTTGCCATTAAAGTGTACACTAAAAACTCTCTGACAGGTTCTAGTTGATTATTAACAGAATTAACAGAACTGAAAAATAGTTATCTTTTTAACTACGTTAATGTCCACTGGTGTGGTTGTTTTTACAGAATTTGGACTGAACAGTTGAAACATTTCTTTAAATAAGTGTTTTCTTTTAAAGCAAATTCGTTCAAATGAATAAAATTCAAACGAAACAAACTTTCCTTACAATGGCTTATGTTTGTTTGTAAATTATTACAAAGTCAAATAAAAAAGAATTCACTACTATTGTACAGGGAACATTTTGTTTTTAAAATCTTGATTAGCGATATTTTTAGTCAATTGAAAACTGATTAGCAACTACTGTTAAATGTTTTATAATTGTGTAGCGATCTCTGAAACTTGTGTAGTGAATCGCAACACGATACTTAACACATTGTTACCTGTTGTACATGTTTAAGAATTTGAGCTATGTCATGGATAAGAATTTGAGCCATGTCATGGGTAAGAATTTGAATGGTATGAAATGATTATATAAAAAGGCACAGTCATTGTATTATAGCAAAATGAGATGAAAACCAGTTATGTTTGTGAAAAGCAAGTACTTCCAAAATGGGCAAGTGTATCATTAATCATGCATGCTATTGTCACAGTGATCAAGTTTTACAAACAGAAAAAACCCCGATTCCTGTTCTATAAATCTTGAATTGTTCCATCACAAATCACAATAAATATGAACTGTATTTCTTGTGTGTTATATATACGGCTTGGGTTAGCATGTTTTTGAACGGTATCTTTACAGACATTTTGTAATTAGAAAAATTGGGAGTAATCTTTTAAAAAGCTAAATATTCTATGAACCTAACAGGCACAGCAGAGCAGATGGGACTGGGATGGGTGTCTTGAGCCCCCCCCCCCCCCCCCCCCCCCCAACAATAATTTTGAACAAAAAAATATTGGTAGTAAATCTTATGGCAGAGATGAATTTTACTTGTAGAATGCAGGAGATTGCATTTTAGGACATCTAGTTTTCAAAATTGTATCAGGGAGCATACTCCTGAACCCCCATAGAAACTGCTTTGTGACCTCGATCTCAGTCAGCCACCCACCCACCCACCCACCCCCTACCCCATTGTCTACTTGCATCCACTGTGCCTGCCTAATGTTAGTTTGTTAATAGTGTACACTTTATTAAGCATTTGATTACATACTTGCATTGATATCAATTCCAGTGTTGGAATTTATAACAAACATTTTAGTGAATTGCTTAAATGTGTCTCTAATTTGATTTTAGTAAACTTTATAAGAGGCTTTAAAACATAGACTGTTCATCCTCTTGAGTGTGAAGTTTTCTTTTGTGGATAATAGATTAGAATCAAGTTTGGGGAAATGGCAAAATTAAACAAGTATTGCTTTTGATCATTACATAAACAAGATAGAAGAAAACATTTATTACTGAAAAGAAATAGATATATAACTTTCAGAATATAATCAATTGATCATTATAAACCAAATAGATTAAGGATTAAAAAACTGAGAATTTAGCAACTTAAATTTCACCTATGTACTAAACCATTAAAATAAATTTTAATGGAATTTGTATTTTTAAAAAGTTTGTCATTTTGGTGATACATTAAAATAATGCCTTCCTACTTGAACTTTCAAGATGACAAAAGATGTCTGTCTATTGCAGTTGATAATTAGTATTATAATGTTTTAAATTACTTTGTGGTAAATAGATTCAATTTTATTATAAGCAGGAATTTCTTTAGAGATTGTATTGTCGTAAGTTTAATTAGAACACATTGGAGAAGAGATTGCAGCATTAAAGGGCCAATAGACAAACAAAAAGATCATAATTGTGAGACAAATAAGAGTGACTAAAATTTATCCACAAAATGTTTTAACACTATGCTGGATGAAAAGACTATGTGATGCAGTGTGAAATTTGTTTTGCTTAATCAATCCTAGTTTAACAGTAGACTGGTTGATTTCAGCGACTGGTTCGGCAGCCAGTCAAAGAGGCTCAGCTAAATTGAGTCATAAGTCAAAGCGTAAGTGGCAGACATTGTACAGTCTCTCATTTAAACATTGTTCTAAGTTGTTTTCTTCGTTTTCTACATTTTCATTTCGCAGTCGTAAGGACAAATAATTGTTCTTGTCTTGTTACTATTTGATTTGGCAGTAATTTTGTTCAAATTGTTTCCTATGTCAAAACCTATTGTTCATGGTTGCCAGTCAATTTTTATTATTTTGTGGCAATTTAGTTTTGATTGAAACATAAAATATATTAATATCCATTGTTTAATCAATGTGTTTGTTTGACGCAGATATCTTCTTGTTATTTATTGTTTGAATTTTTTTTTATATATATAGAAAAAAGATTCATTTAATGTGTGTGGAAGAGTTTAGTAATAATGTATTCTTAAAGTAACAATTTAATATTGTATCTGAATAATCCTTTTGAAAGTACTTTAAAATATTTTAAAAATATATTAAATGCGTATTTTGTGTGAGTACTAAAAGGTTTTAACTAAAATGAAAGAAACAAATTAATTTGATAACGGAGAAGCTAACTTGCATATATACCTACTCTGTCATGTTGTTGTATTGTCTGTGGCACAAACTCATTTATATATATGTAGCACGCTAAGCTTTTAACACTGTGCTTCTTAACTGTTGTGACAGTCAACTTACATGTAGATGAATTCTTTTAAAACTGAATATATGTTGTAAATGGATTTAATATTTAGTACTTCATATACTGTCTAGAGTAGATTTCTTTTATTTATCTTTAAAATATATAATTATATTAATATATTATTTTTAAAATTAAATATTTAATAACACATTTTTCAGGGATGTATTTTTCCATTGTTTATTTTTTAAAATGTTTAATATTTTATTGAATCAAATATCATTTAATACTATCTAAGATTGATCTTTTAAAAATATTTTATTTAGCATAATTATACCTACATGGGTTAAAATAAGCTACCATCCGGCACATGTATGGTTACTGTTTACAAAAATAAATAAAAATGCTGTTACTTCATTACAGATTACTTACATGGTTTTGGCAGCTGCTTCGTACAATTGCCTACTTTTGTTATAGGGTTCGACTTTAAGGATTAATTGCTACCCAGTGGTCAAACTAGCCAGCAGATTTTAAAAGATGCTAGCTTCTCGTAATATTTGGCCTAATTGTCAAAGTGTTACATGTAGCAATAGTTAATTATCATATATCTGTGAACAAATAATTTTATTTGTCTTTGTACCTAATAATGTACCTAATACATTATTATAGTAGGTTTTAAGTAGTTAAAACATCAGTTAATCTTTGTAAAAACAAAGTGGATGAATTTTTCTAATATTTATTTTTATCTACCCTGTACATGCAGTCATACATGCTTGTTTGCATAGCCCCAAAGCATAAAAAAGTGCTAACGGGTGGCTTATTCAATTTGACTTGCAAAACATATGATGCATGTATTCACACTGTTATAGGTACTTAACAATTCACCCTTTTTTATGAAGGTCTTTTTTTTTAATGAGAATATTGACAATAATATACATTAATTTACTCACCAGTGGTACAACAAAACAGTATACAAATTTTTAAAGTGTGTAGCACAAGCTGTAATATACATGGTGCTTATGAATAATTTATTAGCATATTCAGTACTGTACCTCTGCACAAGGCTGATTCTTATGAATAATTTATTAGCATATTCAATACTGTACCTCTGCACAAGGCTGATTCTTATGAATAATTTATTAGCATATTCAATACTGTACCTCTGCACAAGGCTGATTCTTATGAATAATTTATTAGCATATTCAATACTGTACTTCTGCACAAGGCTGATTCTTATGAATTATGATAGAGTGGTATTGGTATGGAGCTCTGATTACTATCATGTCTACAGAGGAGAGCTGTTATCGATCATGCTATTTGGTTATAACTCCATCTGTAGGAGGAATACCACTTTATAGCGTGCCAGTACAGGCACAAGTAACCTGACAGCTTCTGTAAACGAAGACAACTGAATTTGCATACATATGTAAATAGAATAATATTTCAAGCAAGGAATTGTAAGTTTTTTGTTTTTTTAACAGATATATTACTTAAATTATTTTGAGGGTGAAGTACCTTTAATAGGGTTGATTATACACATTATTCTATAATTAGCAAGTTGTGACATACACATCTAATATTCAGTATTAAGAAAACAAATAATGGGTATAACCTAGATAAGTTTTAAGTTTTCTTTTTTGGTGAATTGTGGGGAAAACATTTTTCAAATAGAAAAAAGGGGATTCTCAAGAATATAATCAATACCAATACATTGACTAAATTAGTGTTCCAGTTTTATATATCTTCATCATATACTTGTAGCTGTCAAAGTTCTAAAGTATTAAAAACTAGACAAAAACAAATACATGTAAATAATGAAATGTAATGCATCTTTTGCCTAATCACAAGTTTTGGAGTTTCAGGATATGCTCACATGAGTACATGTTTTCCAGTCTTAAAAATAACTCTACAGTAAAGCCCCATTCACATGACCAAAATTTACACTCATGAGTAAATATACATATATGCTTATTTTAACTACTCAAGCAATACTTTTACTTATATGCAAATGTTAATTTGCATGTGGTCTCCACTAGGTGCAAATTATTCAAAATTACACATGTGAGTATATTTACTCATATGACCAAATTGACTCAGGTATGCAAATTTGCATATATGTAAACAAATACTCTTGTATGCAAATGTCTGCATGTGACCGGGGTTTTAGACCAAGTGGAAATGTCCTAACTGTGCAATTAAGCTGCAATAAATATATATATATATATATATGCAAGTAATATTTAAGTTAAATGACTGATTAGTTAATATGCTAGAATGGATTACTTAGCTTACAATTATAACACTTTTTTTAATCCTGGAATCTCGAATAACTTAAAGATTGCTAAGAAAATGTAGAGTTTCAAAGAAGTCATTCTACACCAGTCCTTATGTAACTTTAAAGGAAGAGTAAACTAAAACATGAGCCTTATGTGTTGGAAAGATGCATACCCGAACCACCAACACATACTGAAACTTTAACAAACAAAAAACATGTAATTTTAGTGTTACTAAAAAAACGTGGGTATTCTTGCAGCCATTTTCTTTTCTTTTCAAGGTGTCGGGTACAGCTAGCTTAGGGCGAAGTGACATAAGCTCCTGACCAACTTCTATATGCACAGTGTAAACAAAAGCAGTAATTTTCGACAAGGCACTTCTCTTTGATCAACCTGACTTATAAAACAACATAAATGACGTGATAATATAATAAACTATTTAACTAATCATAGTTCAAGTTGCATTAATGGAATGAAAAGGGATTATAGTATTTTTCTCTGTTAAATAATCCAAAGGGAAAATATACACTATTAGGCCTATTGGTATGCTACATTAGAGCAAAAACGACAACCCACAATACCCAAGTGATCATTTTCTTTTCTTTGGGACTACATAATTGGTCAGTTTTGTGGTTTTAGGTAGGAAAGTCTACTTAATCAATAGTTTTACAGAACTATTTACAGTAATAAACCATGTCCATTGCCATGTTAAGGGCGACGGGTAATATTACACATTGGAAGAGTAATTATGCAGCTTGGAATTAATTATAAATGGATGGTTTAAACTGTTTGTTTTTTCTAGTATTTTAACATAATTTCCAAATATGTAATTTACTAACCATATGTTCTATGTATAATCACTGACGTGGTTTTATTTATTTATTTATTTATTTATTTATTCATTTCTTTTCAGTTTATTGATTTATTTTTAATTAATATTTTTTAATATATGTATGTTGTCAATTTGGTGACATATGTCTTCTTTTCTTAGTTACAAAACAGCAGTAATTGGAATAAAATCTCATTAATACAAAATCTCATTTTGTATTAACTAATACACTAATTTACTATTATAGATCATAATCTTATCTCTTCAGCAAAATAAAAATTAATGTAGAAGTTAAACATACAATAGATTTTTTTTATGGTTGATTTTTATTTTTATTTATTTTTTGTCATTGACACTTATTTTTAAACTTTAAATATAATTAGCTGTACGTTATATTGGCCAAAATAACTAGACTAAGTGTACATTATTTGTTACTTTTTGTTCTTATCACTTTTATTAAATTAATATTAAAATATTTTCTACAATTATATTTAGTTTAGAGCACCCAGTGTGTTGTAAAATTGAAAACTGAATTATTATAAAGACTTACAAAATTTATACATATCTGCCATTCTTTTATTATAAGATTTGCTTTGCAAATAATCGTCAAGTACAGAAACATTGTAATGTTTATTTATCAATTCATTATGTGAAGAGTCCATTTCCAAAATGTTACATAATACCCATTTGATTGGTTAAGCAGGGTATCACATTCTGTCATAGAATGAGGGTAGTGTATGCTGAGATTGGTAATACTACTATATAGTGTTGTAACAAAAACTGTTACTGTACAGTATTGTATTGCCAACATACACTACCATCATTATGCTTGCAGTGTTAATGTCCAAGATGTGAAAATAGCATTTTGGGGTTGAACTCTTCATAAATATTAAGATTATTCTACATATACATGTATATACTTCATTATAAAATACTTATATATTATAAATATTATAGCTCTTCTGCCATGCATTGTGATATCTTAATTTATACAGTAATTTGTTGACTTGTTTCTTTTCTTTTCTGCATGCTACCATTATAGAAGCCCCAACAGAGGGTATGTTCAGCTTTTTGGTTTTCTATTTGTTGTGTGTGACTCACATGTACTGGTACAAGTATGACATATATGGTCCATAAATATCTTATGAATATGCAAACTTATTTTTTGTTGGTTGTGTCATACTATTTATTTGTAATTTTGTTTGTCTAACCAAGTCTCATATACAAGAGTGTGATTGTAGTAGGCTTCCTATGCATAGTTGACCCCTGATTTTCGGGTACTGTGTCTGTAGAAAAACTTGTTATATACCAGCTATTAGCTATTAGCAATCAGTTCCAAAACTAAATAAAGAGCTATAGTCAATAGTTAGTAATTAGTTGGAGATGCTACCAGTACTGACTGCCACCCCAAACTTTCAATATCCACCACGATGAAGGAGGTACAAGGTAAAGTTTGAACATGTTATCAAAACAGGTTTAAGCATATCTGTTGTTACATGAGTACAAGTTCTGACTTCTATGTCATCATATTTGTCAAAGATTATGGACCTTTTTCTGTTCTGCTTCTTCCTCTTCTTATTCAGTACTCCTTCTTTTTGCCATTCCTTCTATCTTTCCTACCATTTGATCCTAAACATCTCATATCTACATATGTTAGTAATGATACATTCCAGACATAAAATATTCTGGTTTCAATGTACTTTATATTGTGGTTGAAATACTCGGTCCCTGTTATTTGTTCAGTTCAAGCATTAGTTTTAGGCTTAGGCTTACATGTAGTTTTAGACTTGGAATAAACATTCTGAATACCTTATATTCTGAGATAAAATACGCAGCAGAAAATTTCCAGGCAGACTCAGTATATTATGACAAATACACAATCAGCCTTTTTTGTCCTTTCATCTTTCTCCTAGTGTCAGCATGATCTCATTACAGCTGTGTGTTCATCAACAGTGAGAGATGCTAACATTCACTAACTATTTAACTGATACGTGATGTGATCATTTGGTTTAATGTGAAGCACGTAAACCAGTCTAGAGACCGTTTTTCTGCTTGGTCGATCTGGCTGAAGTGTGCCGTGATAATGGTTATTTAACAGCAAAGCTCAGTTTTTACTATTTACTTGAGACTATTATGTTCAAAACTCCATTAGACTATCATGTTATGGTGCCTATGTACACCATCATATTTAACACCTTTTTAGATCATCATATTCTTTAGACCCTTGTGGTCCAAGGCATCTTTAGAACATTGTATTCTAATACACATACTTTAGACACGAATGAGCACATTAAAACAGTTTTTGCTTTGAATCTACATTGTCTTAATTTTATTCCACAGTCATGTATTTGAGAAAAGTAACATAAGTCTGCAGTACTTTACTGTAATTACTACATGTAGTTTATTGATGGCATTAGCTGCATTTTATATATTTAAAGAAACATTTTTGAGTTTTCAACAAGATGTGAAAATGTGGTTGCTTTTGTAGAGTTGCTATGAGTTTGTTTTTACCTGAAATGGAATTTTTTTTTCTTACATATTGCTTTAACTAAACTTAACTAAACATGGTGTGGTATTTTCTTAATTTGACACTGTTTATCTTAGTTTTCTGATTTAATCTATAAAAATATAGCAACTATAAAAACATTGTGTTTAGAAGTGTAGTAATTAATGTTTTTTAAAATTTCATTTTAAAAATTATTACACATTTGTTTTATTTCATACTGGTTAAAGTTATTATTATTCTTTATATTATTTTATATTTTAATTGAGATTCCTTTTGGATTTTTTTTTTACATTTTGATATAAATAACATCTGATACACTTCCAGAAATGAACTTTGACAATATGCCTGTCATAACGGATAAATATTTATTTCAAAATGAAATTAAGAGGCATTTTAGTGACAGTTTTGTTGCAATCAACAATTACACATTTCTTGATGTTAAAGGACAAGTAATGAACACTGCATTAAAGTTTGTCATAATATATTTATTTAGTAATTTGTGATTTGGTTGTTGAATATGTCGGTCCCATGTTAAATTCAAATTCAACTATTGTGTAAATGACTGTTTAAAATTACAAACATAATTTAGTTTCTGATGTTGGTTTTTATGAGGGTGGAGGAGGTGAGGGAATGAGTAAATTGACAAATATACCTTTACTTTTGTTATAGATTCTTAAACTGCATGACAAGAATATTAAAATCATTTGTTTAAAATTAATTATAAGGCAGTATTTTCAATTTTCTTTTAGGTGAAGTAGAAAAAGTAGAGCAGTGGTTAAATAGGTGAGTGATTTATTTCACCAGTTTGTATTGTATTTTATTGGAGCTAATTTGCTTGAAGAACACAGGTTGTTGGCTAATTAAAGAACCCATTGTGACAACATAGGATATTTTCAGGTACCATCATGAAGATAGAAGCAAAGTATTTTTATATTATCTAGTTTTCCTGTCTGTATTTAAAGGGACACGCCCTAGTTACGGCTAGTTGTTAACCATTATGGCATTGTTTTTCGCTATTAAACCCATTTTGAGGCATTGTTGTGCTTCGAGCGACATCTACCGGTGACATCAGAATACTAACTTTCAAAATTACTTCAAGCAATTGGGACATGGGGATTCCCATGGTATTTATCGATATAAAACCTGCTTTTTCACTCCATTTGATAAAAACGTGATCTAAGTGTGTTACAGGTTTGTAGATTAACCAAATTATAATTTATTTTAGCTGGATGGAACTAGGGCGTGCGGCTTTAAGCATTTGCTATACTGTCCATATTGTACTATTGGCGCAGATTGGGGGGGGGGGGGGGGGGGGGGGGGGGGGGGGGGGGGGGGGGGGGGGGGGGGGGGTGGGGGGGGGGGGGGGGGGGGGGGGGGGGAGTCTATACAGGCAGGTACTGTATTTTGCATTTAATATATCCTTTAAATCGTATCTTACAAATTTATTGTCATTATACTTCTCATTTTTCTTTTTCTCATCTCTTGAAAAACTGTAATTTGAGGCAATGCTATATGTTTTTGATGATAGTTATAAAACTGCTTTGTAATTATTTTTTGTCTCAGAGAGATTTCCACTGAAGAACATGTGGCTGCAGTGAAGATTCAGAAAGCATGGCGTGGAGCCTGGGTACGCAAAATCAAGGCTGCCAGAATTCCAGGTTTGTATCAGGAGACACACCATATTACTGCAACATTGTTCTGTCATGCATCAATACTGAGGGGTGAGATGTAGCCCAGTGGTAAAGCGTTCCCTTGGTGTGCGGTCAGTTTGGGATCAATCCCTGTCAGTGGGCCCATTGGGCTATTTCTCGTTCCAGCCAGTGTACCACAACTGGTAGATCAAAGGCTGTGTGCTATCCTGTTTATTGGATGATGCATATAAAAGATCCCTTGCTGCTAATCGCAAAGAGTAGCCTATGAAGTGGTGACAGCAGGTTTCATACCTCAATATCTTTGTGGTCCTTAACCATATGTCTGACGCCATATAACCGAAAATAAAATGTGTTGAGTGCGTCATTAAATAAACCATTTCTTTCTTTCTTTTTTCCATACTGAAGTTAGAAATAGCCCACATGAAAATATTTCAGTAGAACAACAATATTGTTGCAAAAACATTAATATATCTATTGAAGTGACATTTTTATATTTATGGACAATAAAAATTGTATTGTGGTAAAAAAAAACAAAGTTAAACTTGTTTCAGGTACTGATGAAAATATAAAAGTTGTAGAACAGTTGCAGAAAGCCTGGGCTATACTAGAAACCAATGCTGAGGAAACTGGATTGTACTTGTTCAGGTAAGTGTCAATATATTGCTGTTATTCATTTTTAAAAATTACTTTGTGTAACTGAAACATCATTAATCACTTTTAGTACATGGCTATTGTAAACTTTATTTATTCTTCAATTATTTTGGTTATAGGATGCAGTAAATCTGATATTTTATTTAACATAGGAATTGATATATTGACTGAGTTTGATTACATTTACATTTGTATGTCCATACGTCTAATTATAGCATGATTACAGTTTCAAGTCAAACATCCAGTTAAGAACATTTTGTAGGTCCAGGTTTACAAATGGAGCCCTGTGATAAATTTTGCTTATCACTTTCGATTTAATTACATATAATTTGAGTTGAGAATTATGTTTTATATGAATTGTATAACAACAAGTGACATGACTGATTTGCAGGGAAATGTTTAAACTTAATGAGGACATAATGCAGAAGTATCCATTCTATCAAGATGAATGGAATAAGATCTCATACGCTGATTACCGAGGCAACTACCCAGAGCAGTCTTCTGGAGCATGGTTTGTGGTGTTCCGAGAAATCTTCTATGTGAAGGATGAGATGCTGGCCGTGCCGAAGCTGTACGTCCCGATCAGCACGTGTCTGCTGCGTGTCGTCAACAATGACACTGGCGAAGAGATACCAAAGGTCTTCCAGAAGGTGGCACCATATGTGTACAAGAAAAACAAGGTTTCAGTGCTCTTTTACTTTATAGTCCAGTAGTACTTCAGTTTTAGTGATACGTATAAAAACAAGGTTTCAGTGCTCTTTTACTTTATAGTCCAGTAGTACTTCAGTTTTAGTGATACGTATAAAAACAAGGTTTCAGTGCTCTTTTACTTTATAGTCCAGTAGTACTTCAGTTTTAGTGATACGTATAAAAACAAGGTTTCAGTGCTCTTTTACTTTATAGTCCAGTAGTACTTCAGTTTTAGTGATACGTATAAAAACAAGTTTTCAGTGCTCTTTTACTTTATAGTCCAGTAGTACTTCAGTTTTAGTGATACGTATAAAAACAAGGTTTCAGTGCTCTTTTACTTTATAGTCCAGTAGTACTTCAGTTTTAGTGATACGTATAAAAACAAGTTTTCAGTGCTCTTTTACTTTATAGTCCAGTAGTACTTCAGTTTTAGTGATACGTATAAAAACAAGGTTTCAGTGCTCTTTTACTTTATAGTCCAGCAGTACTTCAGTTTTAGTGATACGTATAAAAACAAGTTTTCAGCTAGGGATGGGACGATTATTCGATGTTAAAAAAGCAAGCTTTTTGGCCCACAGTTTTGTGCACTGTTTCCCAAATTGCGAACAGCAGTTCATTTCGATTTTTTTTTTTTAATGGTACATGTATAAATGTTTCCGCACCTTGCTGGTAATCCCAATGAGCCGTAAAGTATTTTGGCCAATCACAGTGCTCGATTCCCTTAAACCTGACATGTTTGCATGGGCGATAGGTATCGTTATGATCCTGCACAGAACCCGTGAATTTCTTGCTGGGACCGTAAAAATTGTAACCTCCCAAATCTCTGACCTCCGTGATTAATCCGCCGAGAGAATAAACATTTTAACCTTCTGAGTACTGCAGGCGAGATATCTCGCCCGATGTCACGTCAGTCGATATACTGTACACTGTATACAGTGCATTCCCCAATTCATATTTCCCGCCGTTTTGCACACGACACTCACCGGAAACGGAAATATAATTAAAGAATGTTTTATTTTTTTTCGGCAATAATGGTTTTCGGCAAGTATTTTCACTTGACAACAATGGTGGCACATCGCGGTCATTTTCAGGGATCGATAGCTGATTGTGACAGCTAATTTGATAATAAATTTGATCGTTTTACCAACAACGAAAATTACCAAATATTGCAATATGAATCGTAGTTCGGGTTTTAAAAAAAATTCTGGTCAGAAAACCACTGTTATTGAGAATAATGGACATAAATACTGGACAGCTGGCCACAAATGCCCATAAGTAAATGCAACTTTATCGATTTTTTGCCTAATTTTAATCACCATTAGCCAATCTAAAATAATAAAAATTACAAAAAAGACACGAAAATAATACTTTAAGAATTATAAAATGGTGGACCTTAAAAATTGTAACCTCCCAAATCTCTGACCTCAGTGATTAATCCGCCGAGAGAATAAACATTTTAAGTATGTTTTCTCCCAGTATTCAAAATTGAAAAAAGTAGGCCTAAACACTTATTAACTTTAAGAATTATAAAATGGTGCCCAATTTCTGTCGTATTAAAACGATTCAACATCCATAATTATGGGGTGTTGAATATCCGCTTATAAAAATTACCAATTCTGCTTATAAAAATTGCCAATTCCATTTATAAAATGTGTTTTCCATTTACTGGACTAAAATTCTGTTTATATCTTCAGAAATAGTCAGGTAAGGCTTTTGGACTGCTATCCATTTTCATTGGTATTTAATAGACATTATTTCAAAACATATATCACGAATGTAAAGAATTTAATAACAGGAAGAATGAATTTTATTTCTAAGACATGCAAAAAAACTAAATTGGCCCTTGCTTAATCTCAAACATGATTTTGGGGTAATAAATAATGATTATGTATTCTACTGCATAGGCCTACCTTTTGCAAGTAAAAATAAAAAGGTTGAGTGGAATTTGTAATTAAAATTAGTGGAATTTGTAATGTAAAAAAAATATTATAAATAGAAAAAAGAATGTAGATAAAGTTTGGACCAGTTCCCCTTATCCTAAAGGAACTGTACTTTATCTACATAGTTTAAAAAAAAGTCATATTGACCTTTGAGAATTCGGTACTCCCGTCTTCAATGTTTGGTGAAAAGATGAAGTGTTGAAGTGTAATTGGTTAATTTATATAAAGTGTGTGCATGAACTCTTGCATCAGTTTACAGGTGAGCACTCAATTGAATGCAGCCTAGAAATTTACCCTACCAAATAAAACCGAGCCAATCAATATAAACAAAATGGCGGCCAACAATGTTCGGAAATGTGCGTTTACATTTTGTCGTAGAGTAACGTTTTTTGTCATGCTAAAATGGTTCAGATGATCGATTAAGTAGAAAAAAATGTATGTATATTGACAAATAAATAAATTGACAACAAAAATTGGCATTTTGTTTGACAACTTGGTAAAATACAATTTCCTTTTAAGATTTGCGATTGTGTGATCGTGGAAAATTGGTACCCCTACTAATTTCTGTAAGTTTTTTATCGGGACAGAATCATCCACAGTTCCAGAACTACAATGTACACAAACTACTTTTTTTTCTTTTTTAAAAAATAAATCTTTGCATGTTTTTTTTCACTTTCAGTAAGAGCAAAAAATTAAATAAAAATAATAACTAGTTAAATAATTCACTATTATATATTATGTGCATGTACTTGTGTTTGCTTGATACCTTTTTACATAACTTGTGTTGAGTTAAATAATCAAAAGTAGGCCTATATATTATTTATTTGTGCTTATATCGAATAATTCATACTTTAAAAACCCCAAAACTTCTCATTAAAGATTTGACATTATCAAAATAATAATAAACATTACAGAAATATGTCTTGACATGTATCTTTCTTTTAGACTTCTATAATGTGTACATGACACCCATATATTATGTACTCCAAAATGCATTTAAAGATAACTAAAGTATCAAAAAATTTTTAAAAAATACTGGAGAAACTATCCCCGGAACCTCAGCATTCTCGTCCCCAAAATTATTTTGCCAACCCTCTAAACTCAAATCCTGGGGGACACATTGCCCAAGTATCCCAGAGCCAACATGCAAACATGGCATGTTAAAAATGCAATTTTTGTTTTCTAGTTTTACTTTACAGTTAAGTAGTACTTTTAAATTAGTTATAAGTATACACAAAAAAGCAAGGTTTACAGTCAAGTAGTACTCTAGTTTTAGTGGCTCTGTGTTACAAAAAACCTCAAAAACCTCAAGGTGTCGGTGCCATTTTACTTTACAGGCAAGCTGTGTTTTAATTTTAGGGGTGTGTATACAAGAAAAACAAGGTTTTAACTCAGTTTTATGATCTTGCTTTACCATTAAATAGTGTTTTAGTAAATCTATGTTTACAAGATAAAAAGGGTTTCAACACCGTTTTAATTTACAATCAAGTTGATTTCAGTGTCAGTTCTTTTTTACTTTAAATTCAAATAATGTTTTAATTAATGAAAAGGTCACTCTTTATGTATACAAGAAAAATATGGTTTCAGTTACATGTATGTTGTTGACTGTTTTAAGTTTAGTACTTGTGTGAGTTTAAGATGGATACAAATTTTTTAAATTTTATTTGATCTTTAAAATTTCTGTAAACAAAATGGAACAGAAATATGGAGGATGGTTGAATTCATGAATTTTTTAATTTTCAACAAATATTTTTGTATTTTCCCTTAAACAGAAAGGCTATACTTTTGTGGCTGAAGCAAGGACCACTGATCAGCCACTGGCTGCTGGCACCTGGAGAATGCGCATGATTGGTTCACTCAGTCCACTTCCTGCCCCCAAGGGTCATGAGATCAATTCGGCCTTCAATGCCAGAGAAATCAGAGATTATTATTTGCCAAACAATAAAAACATTATTTTCAGGTAAATTTAAGTCTGTATTATTATAATAGTTACTGTAATAATTGTAATTGTTGTGTACTGTCTTTTACCTAATATCTTTTTCAACACGCCTGTATAAGAGATCTGTGTGTAATCTGAATGACCCTTTGTGTCTTTACGTTTCATTCACATACATGTCGTGTGGAACTGTGCTTGCATAACCTATTTGCTGTTCACACAATATTTATACTGTAACAGTACTCAATGATATTTTGCTCATCTTTGCACTCGTTCCAGTAAACATTCCGGATCAACAACTGCAGCCTTTTTTTTTTATATGAAATTTTACATTAATAAATTATCTAGTGTTTTATATTATTTTGAAAATGGGTTACTCAAAGTAAAAGGGTTGAGCACTAATTAACTAACCTGATGTTTCTCTTCTACTTTACAACTGTAAATGTCGTTTCTACAGGTATTCAGTGAAGGTTGTAGAAGACCACTTAGCAAGTTTACAAGTGAACGCATCCAAACATGACGTCTACATCAAACTGCAGATACTTGACAGTGAGGTGGAATGTATAAGTGCTGTTGGCAAAGGCCATGTTGTCATACCTGCTTACATCTTTCACAAAGACTACAACCCAGACGAATCGGAGACCAAACGATCAAGCTCCAGATCTTGTTAGTCTTATATTGTTGGTGCACAATATCTTGCTCATCATATTAAATTAATTGTTTATGCAGAACAAGAATATTAAAATTGTAATATTTTACCATTTGGTGTAAACAGTGGTGTTATCAAGAATCCTGGGTGAAAAACTATAAAGTACATGTACATAGAAAATGTTCATCATATATGCATTAAAACGGCAGCCAGTTCTTTGATAATACAGAGTTGTGGTCAATGGAAGCGTAGTCAAACTAATGTTTACTTTATATTTGATACTAAAAACCAATACGGTGTACTAAAAACATTTTTTACAGCAAGTCAATGGAATCCTAGTCCACTTAATGTTTAGTTTATACTTGATATAAAAACCAATACGGTGTACTTAAAACATTTTTACAGCAAGTCGATGGAAGCCTAGTCAACCTAATTTTTCATTTATATTTGATATAAAAACCAATACGGTATAATTAAAACATTTTTACAGCAAGTTGGTGGAATCCTAGTCCACTTAATGTTTAGTTTATACTTGATATAAAAACCAATACGGTATACTTAAAACATTTTTACAGCAAGTCGGTGGAATCCTAGTCCACTTAATGTTTAGTTTATACTTGATATAAAAACCAATACGGTATACTTGAAACAATTTTACAGCAAGTCGATGGAAGTCTAGTCAACCTAATGTTTAGTTTATATTTGATATAAAAATCAATACGGTGTACTTAAAACATTTTTACAGCAAGTCGGTGGAAGCCCAGTCAGCCGAATGTTGCAAAAGGCAAGGGAGCTACATCAGCCAGAAGTGATGGGAGATCTTCAGTGAGTTGACTGTTTGAAACATTCTGTGACTTGAAAACTAAATGAAGACTTTTGTCTACTTTAACCCAGTTCATATAATTTACATAATTAAAAGCATTTGCACGGTAGTTGACCTTTCTAAAGGCAGAGTTAAAATAATGATGTGACTTGATAAATAAACTGCATGTACATTCTTTTTTCAACTAATAAACCATAAACCATTTTGCTAACATTTTAAAGCTTTACTAAAATAAACAAAGTTTGTTTGTGGGGTTTTTTCTGATTTGTGGATATATGTAGCCAGTTATATATCAAAGTATCTATAGTAGGTGGGATAAGATGCCTAAAGAAACTGGTTGATTATAATTCTTTTCAAGACAAATAAATTTTGTGGCAGTATTTTATTGTGCCATTTCATAGGTCAACTTGTGTGTGACCATGTCTTCAAAAGTCATCACCTCTCTCGCCACTTTTTACAACTTTATTGATCATTAATTTTTCGCCTGTTTTATAACCTTCAGACTACTGGATAATTTTTTGACAAAAACCACGTTAAGTGGGTACAAGTTGATAACTTTTGCTCACATATATTCACTTAAATGTTTTATAAATACATAAAATAAAGTTCATATTTGAATTGGTAGGTATTATTTTTGTGGGGTTTTCTAATTTTAATCGTATTTTAGATCGGTTAATGTTGATTAAAATTAGGTTAAAAATCGAAGAAGTTGTTGTTAAATACAGGCATTTGTGGCCAGCAGTTCAGTATTTGTCCATTATTCCCAATAATTGGGGGTTTTTTTTACCAGAATGTTTTTTAAAAACTACGATTCATATTCCAGTATTTGGTGATTTTCATTGTTGGTAAAATGATCAAATTTATTATCAGCTGTCAGCTATTGATTCCTTAAAATGACTGAAATGTTCCGCCATTGTTGTCTAGTGAAAATAATTGTCGAAAACCACTTTTGAACAAAAAATTCCCAGGTATTTTCCATTGAAAACGCAAAACTAAAACTGCTATACTGTTTCCTGTTGTTCTATTATTATTTCTGGTGAGTGCCATGTGCAAAACGGCTGGAAATATGAATTGGGGAATGCACTGTATACAGTATACAGTATGTTGACTGGCATGACGTCAGGCGAAATGTCTTGCCTGCAGTAGTCAGAGGGTTAAAATACTCTGCTTTTGTCATAAAGGTTAGCTATTTAAAGTTTATAACTCATTCTCCTTCGGTTGAAAAGGTCTTTTAATACTGTACAGTAAAAGAGCTATTTTCATAAAACAGCTATTCAATATTTACTCTGTATTTGCGAAATTTCAGGAAATCTTAATGGTTAGTATTATAAATGTACACAATACATTTGTTTAGACACCATGATGCTTCATAGTGTTTTGATTGTTATGTTTGTAGAGGAGCAGTGACCGCTCACAGCAGAGTGATGACCAAGATGAAATAAGTATGAAGGTATGACAGCAGTTTTTATTACCACTAATTATTACACATTATTTAATTATTGTAATCAAATACATTTTTTTTTTTAAATGGGGATAATTAATAAATTCCATATAATTAAATTTAAAATGTTGTTATGTAAATGATACTTATTCAATGCTTTCAGCTACCTCAAAAATTGGAATAATCGCATAAATATATATATTGATATTCTCAACAACAATTTTTAAAAAGAAATTGTATTCAACTTAATTATTCATGTTATTTTGTTGCATTGTATATTGTATTTGACAACCATGGTTAAAACTCAAACCTAATCCAGTGAAACCTGTCTAAATTGGACAACTAGAATCCTGTCAAAACCAGCTAACCTTCATGGTCCCGAATTTTCTAACTTCTAAAACACCGGATTCTGTCTAAATCAGATAAACATCAGGTCCCTGGTGCGATCTGGTTTAGACAGGTTTTGCTGTAGATGTTTTTAATGTACAAATATGTACAAATATGTACACATACTTTTCAGACTCACAAGTACATCATTCAAGCCACAGTCCTGAAAAACAGCTGGCCTCTGTCAGAAAGTAGTTGGACATTTGTTCAGATGCTCAAAGAGATGGAAAAGAATGAACTGAAAGGTGTTTATCCAAATTGTAATACAAATTATTTTTATTATGATGTAGTTTTATGATACAGCTTAAGATAAAAGTAAGTCTTAGAGTTATAAGGATAAACAGATCTGGAAGGTTCACCAGAAATTACTTAAACCACCTTTGTTTGTCCTGTTCTGTCTTAAGTAAGTATAATATGAAAATATATTCTCCAAAACTCCAAAGAAAACATTCTGTATCCCCCTTTCACCCTTTTGAGTGTAAAATGTTTACTCTAATTAAAGTTGATAAATTAGTAGTCTTTTGATAATACTGTCCTAATGTTTCATGATTATCAGTATTTTAGGGGAAACCAGGATTATTATAATAATGCTATTTTATCAAAAGAGCAAAAATTTAGGCCATAGGCTACCATGATTCAGGTAATGAGTAAACGTTGTATTTTTGTTTGGTACACACTGGGAGAAATTTCTTAAAGTGTAGTATAATATGTACTGCTTACCTTTATAATTCTGTTTTTCGTTGATATTTAGTGGCATACAAGGAAAGGGCACCCTCTCCAAAACTCCAAAGAAAACATTCTGTATCCCCCTTTCACCCTTTTGAGTGTAAAATGTTTACACTCTAATTAAAGTTGATAAATTAGTAGTCTTTTGATAATACTGTCCTAATGTTTCATGATTATCAGTATTTTAGGGGAAACCAGGATTATTATAATAATGCTATTTTATCAAAAGAGCAAAAAGTTAGGCCATAGGCTACCATGATTCAGGTAATGAGTAAACAACGTATTTTTGTTTGGTACACACTGGGAGAAATTTCTTAAAGTGTAGTATAATATGTACTGCTTACCTTTATAATTCTGTTTTTTGTTGATATTTAGTGGCATACAAGGAAAGGGCACCCTCTCCAACAAAAGAAAAACAACAACCGGCTACCAACATCAAGTTAAAAGGTGGTGGCAAGGGAGGTAAATCTGAAAAGGGCAGTAAAGACAAGGATAAAGCGGGTTCGGGATCCCGGCCAGGATCACAGCAGTTTGACTTCACGAAACCTCACTGGACACTCAGAGTGGTCAGCGATCAGGCTGCAGCAGTAAGTCAAAGTTACATTAAATTTTGTTTAATGACAGCAGCATTTGTTGCCCAAAGGAAACAATTTATTTCAGTCCAATTTAATCTCCCCACTAACTTGGAGGTAGAGCATGCATTTTGGGCCCGATTTGAAACTTTCAAAGTTAGCCTTGTGTATCAGTGTTTTATAATTTAGGACACAGAGTCTAGGGACTATTAATAATTAGCCAGTAAAAGGAGAAATATCAATGTTTCATCATTATTAACCAAATTACATTGTCAACACTTTGCCGACATTGGCCCGATGTTGAGCAAAATGATCGTGGAGAATATCAGTGTTTTATGTGGGAATTATGACAGTTTTTATATCATTATATACATATTTGTATACAGCAAACAATAATACATCTCTTCAACAATGTGTGACATGAAAATACTTACTTGATACACAACAAATGGCGAAATAAAAATAATATGGCAAAACAAACCGCCGCCTCATTTGAATATGCAAAGAGGGCATGCATGTGTTTCTCAAAGAAGTCGGTAGATGGTGCATGATGGTCAGTAAATTCCGTGCTCTAGCCATAAGCGGGCCATGGGTGGCTAGCAGATTGCATTTTGATGAGAGTAGCTGATGGAGGTCCCAGGAAGTGGTGTTATCTGGGATTCCACTCACTGTTACTTATCGACACAAATGGTCACATTGTATATTGAATTAGAACATTTTAATAATCCACCATCTTGGGTTCAAAGTTCATGTCTTGACATTTCCTAATTCACCTGTAACTTTATTATAACAAATATGACTTTCAATTTATCGGTTTCAATATCAGCAATACCACTGGATTCTTTATCCACGAAAACAACACATAAACATTTCACAACCATCCAATGCAGAGGTCGAAAGTCCAACATTGGCATTTGTTACACTGTCCACCATTAATCTATCTGTACTGTGCCAGAATAGTACAGCATGATCTGTGGTTGTTTATTAAAAAAAAGAAGTATGCCCCTCCCTCCCCTGAATTGTGATACATAAAACTGCAATAATTGTAAAGTTATATAATTATAATTACAAAATTTCCCAATCTATACGATTTCCTCTATTCTGATTGGACGACAGAAGAAAAACTGAATGTTATCCTTCGATAAACCTCAGAAAATGACGTCATTATACCAGCTGGAAAGGATACTAGAAGCTGATTTATGTGTATTTTAACTAAATATGGTGTGTCCAGGCACTTGTGCATAAATTTTAGAAGATGGGGGTTGGGGGGGGGGGGGGGGGGGGCTGAACTGTGGTTAGCGAAATTAAAAAGGGTTAAGACATGCTGCCCCAGAAAAGTATTGAAACAGAGAACATATGCTTCAACAAGGGGAGGGTTTGACTGCTGTAACCCACCCTCTGCACAAGCTCCTGTCTTTGTAATTGTATAAAATCTATTTGTAATTTTTTTTTTGTAATGAAAGAAAGAAAGAAAGACATGTTTTATTTAACGACACACTCAACACATTTTATTTAAGGTTATATGGCATCAGACATACATGTATGGTTAAGGACCACACAGATATTGAGAGATGAAACCTGCTGTTGCCACTTTATGGGCTACTCTTTCCGATTAGCAGCAAGGGATCTTTTTTATGCACCATCCCACAGACAGGGTAGTACATACCAAGGCCTTTGATATACCAGTTGTGTTTTTTGTAATGAATTTATCGATGTACAACTGTCACAAACTGCATAACATTGTGTAGCGTAGTGAAGGATTTTAAACTAAACACCTCAGAAAATTACCTCATTACGTCAAATGGGACGTCATTACATAAAGCATGTGAAGAACGTTAAAAACTGATTTATGAATTACGTGTAGTTTTAACTAAATAGTTTTACTGTTTGTAATTATAAGAATTGTTCGTAATTTATCGATGTATAACAGTCACAAATTTAGTATAAAATTGCTTTGCTATGCTACATGAGTTTATACAATTTGTAACGATTATACATCGATAAATTCGCAAAAAATTACGAACAATTCTTATATAAATACAAAATGGGAATTTTTTTAAATATTTTAAAAATATATATTATTCATTCAGGAAGACATTGAAGTGCGTAAAGACACAGAACGAGCTGATGAGATCAGAGCAATGAAGAAAGCATGGGAGGATGCTGAGCCAGGTCGGGCAGCAAAGGTAATACACACTTACTTATCTGGCTTCAAAACTTGTGTACATACAATACACACTTACTTATCTGGCTTCAAAACTTGTGTACATACAATACACACTTACTTATCTGGCTTCAAAACTTGTGTACATACAATACACACTTACTTATCTGGCTTCAAAACTTGTGTATATACAATACACACTTACTTATCTGGCTTCAAAACTGTCAACACCCAATACATACTTGTCTGGCTTCAAAACTTGTGTATATACAATACACACTTATCTGGCTTCAAAACTGTCAACACCCAATACATACTTATCTGGCTTCAAAACTGTCAACACCCAATACATACTTATCTGGCTTCAAAACTTGTGTGTATACAATACACACTTATTTATCTGGCTTCAAAACTTGTGTACATAAAATACACACTTATCTGGCTTCAAAACTGTCGACACCCAATACATACTTGTCTGGCTTCAAAACTTGTGTGTATACAATACACACTTACTTATCTGGCTTCAAAACTGTCGACATACAATACATACTTATCTGGCTTCAAAACTGTCGACATACAATACTTATTTGGCTTCAAAACTTGTGTACATACAATACACACTTACTTATCTGGCTTCAAAACTGTCGACACACAATACATACTTATCTGGCTTCAAAACTGTCGACATACAATACATACTTATCTGGCTTCAAAACTTGTGTACGTACAATACGCACTTATTTATCTGGCTTCAAAACTGTCGACACACAATACATACTTATCTGGCTTCAAAACTGTCGACATACAATACATACTTATCTGGCTTCAAAACTTGTGTACATACAATACACACTTATTTATCTGGCTTCAAAACTTGTGTACATAAGTTACACACATACATGAAATACATATATTTATTTGGCTTCATAACAGTCTACATACAACAAACACATACTTATCTGGCTTCAAAACTGTTTACATAAAATACATCCTTACTTATCGGGCTTCAAAACTGTCTACATACAATACACATACTTACCTGGCTTCAAAACGGTCTACATACAATACACATACTTACCTGGCTTCAAAACGGTCTACATACAATACACATACTTACCTGGCTTCAAAACGGTCTACATACAATACACATACTTACCTGGCTTCAAAACGGTCTACATACAATACACATACTTACCTGGCTTCAAAACGGTCTACAAACAATACACATACTTATCTGGCTTCAAAATGGTCTACATACAATACACTGATCTGACTTCATACCAGTCTACATACAATACGCACTTTCTGATCTGTCTTCATACCAGTCTACATACAATACACACTTTGTGATCTGTCTTCATACCAGTCTACATACAATACACACTTTCTGATCTGTCTTCATACCAGTCTACATACAATACACACTTTGTGATCTGTCTTCATACCAGTCTACATACAATACACACTTTGTGATCTGCTTTCATACCAGTCTACATACAATACACACTTTGTGATCTGTCTTCATATCAGTCTACATACAATACACACTTTGTGATCTGTTTTCATATCAGTCTACATACAATACACACTTTGTGATCTGTTTTTTACTACCCTAAAATATGACAGTTTAGGAAACTATCTTTAATTATGTGAACTAAGATGCTAGTGATGAAAACATGTGGTTTCCATCCAGGAAGTACTGTTTTGATGTCTGGTAAATACTCTATCAATAGTCCTCTAGCTATTGTATTTTCTTCTTTTACTCTCAGACTGTGTATGTTCCAGTTTGTTTCTTTTACATTTTTAAAAAAATCTTTTAGCAGACACTGGCTTTTATTCAAAATTGAAACTCTATACTGGTACAAATATTTCATTATTAATTTACATTATTTGACCCCTAATAGTTGACATGTTTTTTGCTGGAAATTCATTACATTCATTCATTCATTCATTCATTCATTCATTCCTGTTAAACTGAAAATGATTGTAGGCTCTGCAGTCCCGGTTGCAGTACCTCAGCACACACCTGATTAAGGTTCCTGCGGAGGAGGAAGGGAAAGAAGAAGTCAGTGTGGCTGTGGATGATGTGACCAGCGAAACTGAAGCTCAGCCTAATGCACCAACCCCCACGGGTATCTCTATACATGACCAGCAGGACATGGAACCTGTTCTAACACTGGAGCCACCGCCACAACCACAGAAAGAATACCTCCAGCCCTTCGACACAACTCCATTTATCAAGTTAGTTAGCAGAATGTTTTTAAGGGCACTTCATAAAATGCCTTGTCGTATTTGTGTTTGTAATTCTCAGTTAAATGATGTGTAATTTCTTTTTAGGACATACAATTTGTATCCATCTTAGATGGATGTATTTGATGATGATGTTATAAAATTTTTGTTGTGCTTATCCAACTAAGGCTCAAACATATTATACTTAGCACACAACTTAGCTGCCGGGTGTATTTATCTAAAACAAGAGATTATAACATATTGTTGAATTGGAAGGAAACAGACACTAATTTGCAAGAAAGCATCATTCACCAACAGAATAGCACATAACACAACCTATGATACACCAGTCATTGGAATACTACTGTAATGATCTGTTGTACCTCAGGTGGATACTCTAACCATTAAACTACATCCCACTCCATCCACTGAGCTAGATTCCAATCCTTAAAGGCAACATTTGTGTTCAGTAACATGTGTGATTCACAACATAAATTTCTGAAAGCACTACACAATTTTAAAATGTAAAGTAGTAGTTGCTAATCTATTTTCAAATGGAATTGCAACTGTCAATATCACAATTTTAAGAAGAGAAAAGGTTCCCTGTCACTTTTGTTTTTTGTTTACTCGTGCCTCAGTGAGTGTGTTGTTCTTGATGATTTGATTTTGTGTCCAGGAAAACACGTGAGAAGTACATCTACCTGGATGAGGAGGAGATGCAACGGCGCCTGGAGGAGAGACAGCGTGAGATCCACAACTACAAGCAGTTCCGAGAGAGCGTCGAGCGGTGGCGCGTAGAGGACAAGCAGAACCGCAACATCACCAAAATACGCCAGCTTGATAAGTGTGAGGAACTCCAGGTATGGCTCTAGCTTAATGATTACATGACCAGTTAACACAGTGACAGTGCATTGTACATCCTTATTTGAGGAACCACAGCTACACTATAGCGTAGTGATTACATGACCAGTTAACACAGTGACAGTGCATTGTACATCCTTATTTGAGGAACCACAGCTACACTATAGCGTAGTGATTACATGACCAGTTAACACAGTGACAGTGCATTGTACATCCTTATTTGAGGAACCACAGCTACACTATAGCTTAGTGATTACATGACCAGTTAACACAGTGACAGTGCATTGTACATCCTTATTTGAGGAACCACAGCTACACTATAGCTTAGTGATTACATGACCAGTTAACACAGTGACAGTGCATTGTACATCCTTATTTGAGGAACCACAGCTACACTATAGCGTAGTGATTACATGACCAGTTAACACAGTGACAGTGCATTGTACATCCTTATTTGAGGAACCACAGCTACACTATAGCTTAGTGATTACATGACCAGTTAACACAGTGACAGTGCATTGTACATCCTTATTTGAGGAACCACAGCTACACTATAGCGTAGTGATTACATGACCAGTTAACACAGTGACAGTGCATTGTACATCCTTATTTGAGGAACCACAGCTACACTATAGCGTAGTGATTACATGACCAGTTAACACAGTGACAGTGCATTGTACATCCTTATTTGAGGAACCACAGCTACACTATAGCTTAGTGATTACATGACCAGTTAACACAGTGACAGTGCATTGTACATCCTTATTTGAGGAACCACAGCTACACTATAGCTTAGTGATTACATGACCAGTTTACACAGTGACAGTGCATTGTACATCCTTATTTGAGGAACCACAGCTACACTATAGCTTAGTGATTACATGACCAGTTAACACAGTGACAGTGCATTGTACATCCTCTGTCAAATGCAGATTTTCGGTGGCTCTAGGTGCTGTAAAGGAAAGCTATCATGTATGTTTATATGTGAAGAATTACAGGTACACTTGATATAATTGATATAATATGGCCAGGTAACACAGTGACACTGTAGTGACGTCCATCATCATATCTTCAGAATATGTGAAGAAATGCAGGTACACAGATTAATGTACATCGCTGGTTAACAGCACTGCAGTGAACACTATAATTTGTGAAGAAATGCAGGTATACCTGTAGTGTATTGATACATTATTGGTTACACCGTGACACAGCCTTGTTCCCATTCATGGTATTTCTATAATGTATGTAAAAATGCAGGTACCTCTTTATAGTACTGATATATCAGATGTATGGCATGGCCTGCTAGAGCAAGATTACAAACTTAGTTCCTGCAATGTCCGTTTTGGTTGTGCATGTCTGATAAATAAAAAGTAATAAAATTTTGAAATTGTTCTGTGGAAAGCCCTTTGCTGAACACATATGTTGTCATATATAGTTGTATTCTCAGCACTTTAACAATATTCTGTAGATGACCCAGGTTAGCAACTTTAATAAGTGTTGACGTTTCTTGCTAATGTGTCGGATAATAATATGAAGTAATTACTAAAACAGTTTAGTAGTGTTAATAGAAAGTAAGTGGAACTTTTGTTTTTATCTCTGAAAATGTTAAGAAAGGTGAGATATGTATCATGGGTGTTATCTTCTGACAGCAAATATGAACATAATTCAAAATACATTTATTTCAATAACATGATTATTGTAGATGTATCTTAATTATTGTATTCTCTTCCTAGGTTATTCTAATACTTGATTTCTCTTTTTCTCTTGTTTTTGGTCTTCTTGTTTTAGGCAGCTTTGGATCAGTATAGAGAGGAATACAATGCTGCAGTAGCCAAATACCGTAGAAACTGTATAACTGTGCAGGATTTCCTTAATGATTTTGAAAGCAACTCCGTTCAGTCCATCCATTCTTCAGAGCTTCTCTTTATAGATTAGTTACTTAAATGCATGATCTATTCTTCGTTTCAGTCCATTTTAGATATTGCTTGAGTGTGACAATACAGGATTTTTTCCAATGATTTCAAAAGCTACTCCATTCAGCCCATCCATTTTTCAGAGCTTTCTCGCTATAGACTAGCTATTTTATGTGTTGGTTTCAGTCTTTTTTAGATATGGTTTACATGAATGTGTATATTGAGACTCATTTTTGCCCATAAAATCCAATCATTCCATTTTACAATTAAAAAAAAGACTTCCTCACTAACAACATATTTCCCATTGTTCTGCTGTAGTGTGAAACAAATTTGATTAAAAACATGTTTGTACCTAATTGTAAAGAGTGAAGCTATAATGTTTGCAAAATAATATTGTTCATTTTTCATATCATTACATAATAAGCTAAAAGGTAGTTGAAATCCAAGATATAATTTTTTATGCTTGAAGTTGTAATCAAACATTTCGTAGATGATTAAACTTTTTTCTGTCTTGAGCATGTCGTTCCATTTTGTGGGTCATGTATCTAAGACTGCATGGTAGTGGTTAGTGAGTCAGAGGAAACCCATTGCTACCACATAGGCTACTCTTACCTACTCTTACAAGTAAAGCACAAGAGATCTTTAATATTCACTAAAGACCACACATACCACAGTTTTTATTAATATATATATATATATATATCAGGTCATAAAGTACTGGTGTGTACATTTTTAACACCTTTCCACTTGGCGTGTGCTTGGCTATGAACTCAGTACTTTCTTCTTGTTGTATTATGATGTCATCACTGCCTCCTTGTATAGACGGCTTTCTTGTTGGCCAGATGTGAAGAAAGAAAGCTAGCTTGTTTCCAAACAATAATAAAACACAGGAAATTAATTTCATTATGTTTAGTTCCTTGGATGTCCTTCACTAGTACTTAAAATTTAATAGATTTAAAACAAAATATCTTATTTTCAGAACTTCATTAAATAACAAAACTAGTAAATTATTTTGGAACATCAGAAATATTTAGCAGAGTAGTAATTATGTTACAGCACTGTGTTACTAACATTACATGTTTTGTTTATTTTTTTTAGGTCCAATGGACTTTATGCTCTCCAACTCTGTGTTAACTTTTGTTAACTTGTTTATTTTCTTCTAGAAAACTTTAGACCTATGTATAGTGAACCATACCAATATTGGTCTGTTTGTGTCATCTGCAACAAAAATCTGTATTTACAAGAATTTTTATTTTTATTTATTACAACCGGCAAAATCTATTAATAGTAACAGTTTTAGGTTTTTCAATAGATATTTATGGAAGATACTAACATTCATGTTTTAAAATTACTCATTGGAGTTTAATTTGGCCTTCAGTCATCCTCTTACAGAAAAATCAGTGTTGCAAGCTAGTGTATTATTAATACCACTGGAGAGAAATTAGTGACTATTCATAAACCTTGTTAATTTGTTTGTGTTTGTTATATACTGTATATTCCAACATTATTTAATAAAGGAAAAAAGAAAGGCCAACATCTTAACTCAAAGTTTCAAAATTTAAGTATCAAATAAAGAAGACTGGGAAAAGGTGAAAAATTTTGAAAATTCTTGTGCTTGTGAAATATTATTTTTGGTGTTATAAACAACAGTTATTTTTCACATGTGATTGCTAAATAACACAAAATACAAGAGAGCACAAACAGGCCAAGTGTTTACTCATAGATCTGGTTTATTTTGTTGCAGATTTACTCAATCTTTTTTATATGTGATTGCTATTTTGTTTTTCCTTATTCCCATCTAGAAAATTCTTTATTCTGTGTTTAGAACCCCAGTAGTTCATTTTACCCTTCCCTTCATTTATTTTATTACCTAGGCGGCTCTTGATGCATTAAGAGACTCCATCAACGAACCGCGGGAAGCTTTCCGTCAGAAGTATTTGGAAGCAGAAAGACTCCGACTGGAGGAACTGGCAGCTCAGATGGCTGCCTTGAAGGCTGAGCAGGATGCTAAATCACCAAAAGGTCGAAAAAGTGCAAAAGGAAAGAAAAGTCCAAAAGGAAAGAAGAAGTGATGGTCTTGGCAACTGTATAGACTGTATGCCTGTCAGTTTTTTGTTACAGTTTTATTTTGAACCACATTATGCTGTGAGTGTGATGCAGCATTTGTTCTATGCTTATTGTCTGTGATATCTGAACATAAACATTGCCTTAGTATGTGCCACTTTGATATTGGCAATATATACATTAAAAGTGTCAGTAATTTATATTTATTATAATTCTAAACCATTTGCTCATTATGTAAATGTGTTTTTAAATTAATAATGACATTTCAGGACATTATAATTGGATTTTAATTGTGTTTTATTATCTCATTAATGTCATTGCCTATATTTAATGCATTAAGTGACATTTGGATTGTACATACTGTATTTATGTTGCATTATTAAAAAAGATGTATTGTATGATATATGCTTGTACAATATAGTTCATATAACTTATTTGGGATTTAATATATTGGAGAGTTGTATATATGTAGTGAATACTATTACACAAGTTCATAGTCTCAAAAACAATTTTACTCTCCATGCATTTTGTTATCATGTTCACACTGTTGTTTAGCAACAGCTCTGTAGAATTGTGTGTGAAGTATTCTCTGTTATTTTTGACCAATTCTGTTATTTTTTATCAGTAAAAAGTAAGGAAATTTAAAGGAATGCTCGTGCAAAGCTTTTGGACTGATATGCACCATCAACAATATATAATGCACATTATTGCTTAATATCAACAAGTATATTATAATATTTAATTAATAAAACTGTTAAATGTGATGACTATTATATATAACGGGCGCATCCATTTTGTACTATCCCAGTGAATACGCCCTCTGGTGAGCCGGTGGTTACATAATATTTAATGCATCGCGTCAGGAATTAGTCTTAGAACTGAAGAAACAAACGTACCTGATTTTTGTTCAATGTTCTGTAATAATATCCATCCCAGTAAGCCAGCGCTAAGTATATATTATTTTACAATACAAAATAAACCGCCATTGTCGAAGTGTTGAAATAACTGTATCATATTTTGTCCATGCATTAACCTACCTACTGAAATGATAAACAGAGTGTTTTCTTTGTTAATTGGTCCATACTTTAGTGGCATCTACCGGTAATTCCTGATAGGCAGGTGTATCTTTGGTAGGTAGACAAGCTATTAATTACCGCCATTGATCTAGACTCAATAATTATGTACCAGCTTAACATGACAGGGTATTAGGAAACAGGCCTACCTGCCACCCCTAAAATGTTAATGGACATTATCAGCCATCATGCTTTATTACTGTAAATCATTCTGTAAAACTCTTGATTAAGTAGACTTTCCCATCTAACATCACAGAACTGACCAATTATATAGTCCCAGAGAAAAGAACATTATCACTTGGGTATCGTGAGTGGTCGTTTTTGCTCGAATGTACCCAACCAATAGGTCTTATAGTATGCATTTTTTTCTTTGGATTTTTTAAGAGAGAAAAATACTATAACCCAATTTCGTTTTATTAATGCAAATTGAAATATATTTAGTTAAATAGCTTGTTATATTATCAAGTCATTTATGTCGTTTTACAAGTCAGGTTGATGAAAGCAAATTTCCGTGTCATAAATTACTGCGTTTGTTTACACTGTGCATACAGGAGTTGGTAGGAGCTGACGGAGTACCAGACGCAACGAAAACAAAAGAAAATGGCTGCCCTCAATTAGCAGGAATAATCACGTTTTTTTTTATTAACTCTAAAATTACGTATTTTTCATTTCCTAAAGTGTTCAGTATGTGTTGGTGGTCCGGGTATGCATCTTTCCAACACATAAGGCTCATATTTGAGTTTAGTTAACCTTTGACAAAATGATTTTTGTTGTAGTTCATTCACTGCTCAATATATAAAGCAAATAATTTATTGTAATTCTTGTATTTTTCACCTGGTGATTTTGCCACAGGCAGCAACTGAACAGACCAAGTTATGTTAATATTGCTCAAATTAATATTTCATGAAA
Source organism: Gigantopelta aegis (assembly GCF_016097555.1). Taxonomy (NCBI): domain Eukaryota; kingdom Metazoa; phylum Mollusca; class Gastropoda; order Neomphalida; family Peltospiridae; genus Gigantopelta; species Gigantopelta aegis. The sequence goes on from NC_054702.1 coordinate 49,962,775, forward strand.
CACAAATGTGTTAAACAGTTAATATTTCATAGAACCATTACATTATACTGAGGGCTGCTGGCCGTCTGATGTGCTAAATGTAAAAGGCCCATTCATCGAAGAAACATTAAAACAAAAATGTAAAACAAAACAAATAAAAAACCCCAAAAGAACCTGGATTAGCATGTGTACAAAGTTAAAGACCAAAAAGAAAAGTAAAATAATTAACATTAAAACATTTTGAAATTAGAGTTGGTCAGCTTTTGCCTAAATTTGGCACTAATTGTATTACACTTGGGGTTTTTTAATTATAAGTTTTAACAAAATATGATTTAGTCACATGAAAGGTTATACATACATGTGTATGTTTGTTTTCCATCCTAATGTCCCTTGTTAAAGACTACTTAAATGACTGGAAGATGGTTATTTAACTTCAACAAGCCTTTGATTACTTTTTATTGATTTGAATAAACAAAACATTTTATTAAAAATTTCTTTTCTTAAAAAGGGGGGCTGTTTTTAAAAGTATTTTGCTGTTGTGAGTTTTTGTTTGTGGAATAGATTTTAGGGACATTAATGTTTTGTGCCTTTGTCATATTACTGTGGTGTTTTATATTTTAACTAAAACCATCCAACATTCCACTGGTCCCCATTTTAATGAGGAACATAGCCCTTGCCTTGGCTCCGTCCCTGATAATGTGTCTTTAACATTCCGTCCTAATCCATTGGTCATTTCAAGAAATGACTTCAGTTGATTGGCCCTTCATGTCCGTCCTACTTGAAAAGTGCCCAATGGTGTCCTGTCAGATTGTCTCAATGGAAAAGATTACTATTGTGTGTTATTGTTTCTATCTTAGTGTTGTACAAGTATTGGTCATTTTAAAGTTAAATTCTTGTAAGCTCCACATGTTGCCTTGCTCTACTTAGCAATTTAATGGTGGTGGATGTAGTTGTTTGTAAAACATATTTTATTTTTGTTAGCTTTCTGCAGAAGATATTGTGGGATTGAAATTTAGTTTGAAAAGTAAATTTGAAAGAGTAAAATTTTAAAAACTAATATTAACAAATCTTACATTTTTCATTAATTCTGGTACAAGACATCAGTTAAGTTTTTATCTACATAGCGAACAACTATATATTTCTTTCTTGTAGTCTGGCCTTTTTGTCCATGTAATTAAGGCTGTCCCATAAAGTGATCTGGTCTCCAGGTGAATCTGTAAGTACTGTTACAATATTACACTGTGCCAGTAGGACTGGTCAGATTTACAGGTCTAGTGTGTGTGAACAAAATAAACCATTCATCAACAGCATTGTTTTGTTCTTTGTTTCTTTTCTTTAAAACACGAATTGTCAAAATAAAGCGAAAAACATTTTTGAAAGTGAACAGTTGTAAAAGAACACAACATATCAAAAAGACAAAAATAAACGCTGTTGCCAGACGATGGAACAAACCAATATTGCATGGAACAATCAACACAAAATGAAAAACATTTAAAAACATTGTCAGAGATTATTATAAAACTAGTCTTAAAATTTCCCAAGATACTGAATTTGTCCTGTATTCGCCACTCTCGATGTACATGTATGTCCAACGACAGAAGCAAGGCTTGTAAATCTGCAAACACTTGACACAGATTCCAAATGTGTCACCTCTGTACTCGTTTCAGTGAGGCCCATCAACCTTGTCTTTTCATTCTGTAGTGCAGAAAGTGTGTGACTTTGTCATTCTCTAAACACCGTACAGACGGAAGCAATCGGGGTCATTGGTTAGGGGACAAGCGACGCTTTTGTCTGCTATTGCAGCCGTAACCACTGTTTACGTTTACACACCTCACTGTGTTGAGTAAATATAGCCATATCAGCCATTCTCTCGAAATGTGACATATTGCGTTACCCACCCCTAAAATTGATAAAAGTAAAAAGCCTGAGATAAACATTACTTAGATAATTAAATACTAATCAAAAACTCTCAGAAATTTTTATAGCACAAATGCATCTGAAATTATGATCAAATGTTTCATTTAATAGGGTGAAAAACCGGAAATGTTCATGTTGGCCAACAAATCAAGGCCATGAGACTGAACCTAAATCAAAATAACCCAAAACTTGTTTAATTCAATATTTTATGAGTCAGTCGGTTAATAAAAGACTTGATGGGAAAATATGTTTTCTCAGGCTGGAATTGAAATTACAATTATGTTTTATTTTACAAGATTATCCTTCTGTTACGTATTTTGCAAATAACACCGTCAACACCGTAATGCCGGTCAGCAAACGCAGCCTATGATATATAACGTTAAACCAGACGTGTTGCACGATTCCTTTAAAATCGAGAAAACCACAATCTTTTCAAATGATATTAACGAAAAGTGCCAACAATTTCTGCTTTCTACAAATGATCAGGCGAAAAAAAGAATGGGTCACTGTATGTTTATTCTCTGTCTGTTTTATTTTGGCATAATTAAAACTACATTCCCTGGAATATTTTTATTATTTAAGCATATAGAACAGAAAATCCAATTACCTTTGGTGCATATATGACGCCGCACTCAGCATTGGTTTCACTACGCTGGCTTATCCAGGTCAAAAACAAAGCCATGATTTTGAAAGTGGAACACTTTTGACGGGCTCGTACCGATCTCAGTTTTCATTAGCTTATCACAAGTATAGAATTCCCCAACAAGAGATCACGTGAGATTTCGCAATTTTTGAACAAATTTAACTGTCTTGTTTGAGGGGTCGTATCATATCTCCAAAACATTTATATCCATAGAGGTATGGTACAACGCCTTTCCAGGGGTCGGTGAGTGGGGGATTTGCCTTGAAATTTTGACAGTGGCCAGCTGTTGGCATACGCGTTACATGTAAGGGGGTGTTACTAGGGGTAGAGGAAGAGGGTACTGTGTTCGATTTACGTAACATTTTTCAAGACTATATGTTATTTTTATTCATTACTTAGACCTAAAAAGGTGGGGGTTTTGGAAATGCGCGGTCAGTTTAGGATCGATCCCCATCGGCGGGTATACAAAAAGACCATGGTATGTGATATCCTGTCTATGGGATGGTACATATAAACAATCCCTTGCTAAAACAAAATGTAGCGGGTTTCCAAGGCGTGTGTGCAGGGAATTCAGCGGGGTTGGGGTTATAGACTGTGTTAAGCGAAGTTTATATGGGGCCATGCTCCCCCCAAAAATACATAAGCTTGGGCAAGTAAGGGTTTCGACCTCCAATACCCCCCCCCCCCCCCCCTGCACATGTACCCGATTCCTCTCTAAGATTATATGTCAGAATTACCAAATGTTAGACATCCAACGGTAGATGGAAGGATAGGATATGTTTTATTTAACGACGCACTCAACACATTTTATTTACGGTTGTATGGGGTCGGATGATTATTAAATCAATATGCTTTATCTTTGATGTCGTTAAACACACACACACACACACAGACACACACACACACACACACACACACACACACACACACCTGCTTGGGCAGGTAAGGGTTTCAACCTCTAATACCCTCACCCTGCACATGCACCCGATTCCTCTCTAAGATTATATGTCAAAATTACCAAATGTTTGACATCCAATAGCAGATGATTATTAAATCAATATGCTCTAACATTCATGTCGTTAAACAAAAAAACATAACTTTACCCTTTCCAAACGAAATAATATTTATTTGAATTTGTCGATTTTAACACGTAAAATTAAGAAGTGAAAACGTTCATTGTCTACTTTAGTATATTTTATTTTAAAAATGTATACATGATTAATGTGTTACTAGTATACAAACTAAACTTTGAAAGTTCTACTAACACTTTATAAAATATCAATTCTGAAATAGGAAGGTACGACTGTCGATAATATGTTGTCAAGATCAAACCGGTTTTAACTAAAGACTAGTACCGTATCCTCAACCGAACGTTCTTTGTACAGCGCAAGATTTCTCTTTTAATATTTTGAGACGAACCCTACAATTTGAAATCGGCAAACGCACGTGTTAACTGAAACTGACAACAGGCTGTCGTTTGTGCTTTGCCGAGCTATGGCGGCACAGGCGACGAATCAAGCGTATATGTTTGACGATATCCGTTCATAGCGAACACACACGACTTTTTTAAAAATGCATTTGAGCTTGTATTTCACATTTGTACATGATGTTATAATATGGTAACCAGAGAATGTAACTTTAAATATATACTTTAGATTCATTCAGATATCATAAATGGAAGCTTCGAAGATAGCTTGGTAATTCAACATTTGTAATTGTGACGGTACATGCGCTTAAATTTGTTTCGCCTGTGGCGATTTTAATTGTGTTAGAGGGCCGTGTGCAGTTTATTGCCCGTAGCCCAGGTGGGCAACTTGTTACGTAATACTTCGCGCGATCGGACATTCCAATATGCACTTAGTCCAGCTGTGGAGGTCATGTGGCGAGTAGTTACGTAATACCTCTGCGAGTGCGGTTTCGACGACCGTGATTTGGCGACGTTGGCGACAGCCAGACTGACGATCAGAGAGAAATATACCGACTCTAGTAGAGGTAGAATATGAGATGATACGTGAGGTACCGCCTTGTACCCCCAGGCAAAATCCTGATTTATAATAAATAGCTAGTGTTTTAGAGATATCGAGGAGAAACATTTGGAAGGCGTCCAGGGGGAACGTTGTCCTTTTGGACTGGTAAATATATTATTTCTGCTCTGTGTATAACCTTGATGTGATTGATGTGACTTTTAAATATTTTAATACTGTATTATACCAATATTCTTTAGACAGTGTCTTCGGTCATCTGACGAAGTAAATCGTAGACTTTTTGTTCTAACATTATACGAGTATTTGGTAATATAAAGCTTAGCCAGTCATCCTAGACGACCTAGGTACACTGTAGGTTATTGTCTTTATTGTGATCGGTACCAGTATTAATTCTGTGTTACAAGGTTACTGAATGAGTAGTTAGGGGTAATTAAAAATTAACCCGTTAGGAATAGAGCTGTAATTCCTTTATTAATTAAGTTCCCCTGGAAGCGTTTCTAAATTATCACACGTTACTGAACGAGTAGTAAGGGTTAATTAAAAATTAACCAGTTAGGAATGGTGTTGTAATTCCTTTATTAATTAACTTCTCCTGGAAGCGTTTCTCAATTATCACACGTGTGGGTGTGGTGTAACGGTGAAGTGATTCGCATATTGTGTAACTAGACACCTAGAGATTAACTAATTAAGTGATCAGTTCTGGGTTGTTATTATTGCTGTTATTAACTACTACGGCTGTACATTTGTCAGCGTAGATAATACAGATTCCAAAGTGTATTGTGTTTTGTTGTGTTTCTAGTGAGCTAAACGTGCTATAATAATATATACTTTATATAAGATCGTATCTCTGATCATACCTAGAGACGAGCCATACTAGGGTTTAACAGCCTGTTACAGAGATATCTAATAGATATACAAGTAGGAGAGACATTTTGATAATCGTGTTTTATTCGGTTACGGGAATTATAGAATCCCCGTGACAGTAATCAACAATAGTGAGATGACATTTGTTTAGTTTTTTTGTTAAATTTTGTCGACACCGTAACTTTATGCCATTACGATTTTGATAATAGCCATATATTCAAAATAAAATAGCTTTAAAATCTACTGAGGTGTTGCTAAACAAATATTTCTTTGCACACCTATTTCATCTTGTAGCTATTTAATTGTGTGAATATGCAATTGTGTGTGTTCAACATTCTACTTCCGTGGCAACTGGAAGATTTCTCAGTGTTCCATGTTAAAACAAATAAAATATTTTCATGCCGTTTTGCTCTTTGATGGGCTATTAAAAATATGAATCAATAGATGTTCATCACATCTGAAATATTTAGATTTTTTATTATAAAAAAACGAAGTATGTCAACACAGTAACATGCAGTCGTTGCAGAGTTAATCAGATATTTAAATAACCATTTGATAGATGTGAAATAGCTTTAAATAGATATGGAATAATTTTAAAATGTGCAAAGGTATCGTTAAACAAACATTCATTTTGTATCAATACATTTGCCGTTTTAATTAGATGAACGTGTCATTATATCTAACTTATGATTTTTATAGGAACTGGAAACTTTTTTTGTTGATCCATGAAGATACAGCTCAAATATTGTCCTTCGATTTCACTGGTCAGGGAGCCAGGGCTGAACTTTTTGGTTAAGGTGAACCCTTCTGCTATACCTTTTAAACCATTTTTTATTTGAAGTTTATCATCTCAGGAGTTATGAAATGGTGATCTGCTCTGCGAAATCCATTGCAAATTTAATATAGAGAACTTATTTCGTGGGCACCATAGAATTTTCTAAAACTTGTTTTTATAAAAAGTTGTTTATGGAAAGTTGTATCACAAATGATGCAGAATAACAAAATATATTGTTTTAGAGTAGATAAACCATGAGAAAAATGTGTTTTTGTCTTTAAATAGTTAAAAAGCAAAATACATCTATTACGTTTCCGGCGACGTCGGCAAGGGTGTCAACATTTACATTTAACTCGAACGTTAAATTTATGTTTAGCCCCATTTCTCAAAAACTATTAGTTCTACTTCATTGAAACTTAGTTTATAACTGTGCCTATGTATGTTTATTACAATGCATGTTTAAAACATTATTTCGAAATGTTCGATTTTAATTAAAGTACTATTAATTAGCATTTATATCAAGTTTTCGCATTTATGCCCATTTTTGGCACGTTACAAGTTTATAGTTAATCTTTGTTCATCCAAATGTTTTTAAACAATTTGAAGTTCATTAAGTTACAATTTAAACAATTTGAAGTTTATTAAGTTACAATTTAAAAGTTAATTGATTTGCCATTAACGTGCATAGTATTGGGTATCTCTCATGGGCGTATGGGGACTCTTTGATTTAGGGAGGCTGGAGGGGTTGATTTGCCCGAAATTTTACCCAGATAAAAACTGCCCGAATTTTCCCCACTGTTTTGCCCGAATTTGGGGGGGGGGGGTGGGGGTGGGGGGCGAACCTGATCTACATGACGTCGCCAGAATACTCCTGGTGCAACTTCCATTCTATATGAAACTGGTCCTGTTCGACTTCGACTGTTCCAGGTATCCACTTATCTGTCCCGCGATAATCTCTGGTGATAACATTATGTTCTTCCATGAATGTTCGGCTTCGTGCAGGTCTAGATTCCTGCATAATCCTTTGTTTCGACTTTACAAGTTGCTGCAAATATGGTCCTATCAAGTCGAGTCGAGTTTGGAGATTATGACCAACAAACAGTTTTGCTGGTGTTTCACTTGTAGTTGTTTGGGGGTGCATTGCGATATGCAATTAGAAAGTTCGCTACTTTCTTTTGCACTGAACCACCATCTGGTTTTTTTTAGAACGCATAGCCACCTTGAATGATTGAACAAATCGTTTGGCAAGTCCATTAGTACTGGGGTGATACGGGGTTGATGTAATATGCTTAACTCCATTGGACTTAATGAAATTTGCAAATTTTTCTGAAGTAAACTGTGGACCATTATCACAAAGTAACTGGTCTGGCAGTGAATTTCGAGCAAAAATGGTACGAAGAACTTCCACTGTCTTTGCTGAAGTGGTTGGATTCATTTTAATTACTTCTGGCTATTTCGAATGCGCATCTACAATAATGAAGAACATTGATCCCAAGAAAGGGCCCTGCGAAATTCACATGAATTCTCTCCCATGGCTTTGTAGGCCATTCCCAGGGGTGTATAGGTGCTTTAGACGGTGCATTTTTGACCTCTTGACAACCATTACATCTTTTTGCCAATGTTTCAATGTTTTTCTCAATACCTGGCCACCATACATAGCTTCGTGCCAATGCTTTCATTTTAACAACACCAATGTGTCCTTCATGAAGCTCATCCAGGATTTTCTTTCGTGACGGTTTGGTATAATGATTCCCATGCCCCACAGTAGACATCCTTGATGTAATGTTAATTCGGTTCTGCAGTGGAAATATGGATCAAAATCTGGATCAGATGATTTCTCAGGCCATCCAGTCATAACCATGTTGTAAACTTTTGATAACACTGGATCTTTTTTTGTCGCACGCTGTATGAGTGAATGAGTAACTGGTGATGTCTCAAATTGTGAAATATGTAGCACCTCAACAGGATCAACACTCTGATCGATAGTCTCTTCTTCACTGTCGTCAACAGGTAGACGTGAAAGACAATCAGCATTCCGATACTTTTTAATATTTTAATATTCAATCTGGTAGTCATGACCTGCTAGAAATAATGCATATCTCTGTAGCCGTGCAGCTGTAGTCATTGGAATTCCTTTCCTTTGGGTGAAATATGGATACCAGAGGCTGGTGATCAGTTAGAAGAATGAACTCACTTCCAAAAAGGAAGATATGAAATCTTTTCACACCCCAGTCAATTTGAGAATCGTTCTTTTCTGCTTTCGTTCAAGTTCGAGAGGCATAAGCAATTGGCCTCTCCATGCCGTCATCCATTACATGCTATAGAACTGCTCCTAATCCAAATGGTGATGCATTACATGCAAGACGAATTGGCAAGCTTGGATTGTAGTATGTATAACTTTCGGTGAAGCTATCAAATCTTTGACTTTACATAATGCCTCTTCACACTGTGGACATATCCATTTTCTATTTCGTTGAAGAAGTTCATGAAGTGGGTGAAGCACTGTTGACAAATCTTCAAGAAATTGGTTATAGTAGTTAACCAACCCTAGAAATGTTCGCAACTGAGACGCATTCTCTGGTTTGGGTGCTTTTACCACTGCCTCATTTTTGTCCTGAGTTTTATGTAACTCTTCCTTGTCAATTTCATGACCACAGAATGCTATCTTACCTTTGAAAAATTCATATTTTTTTAAGCTTGATCCGCAAATTGTATTCCTCTAAGCGTTTCAAAACATTTTTCAAGTTTTGAAGATGCTCTTCCTCTGAACCACCCGTAATGATCATATCGTCAATGATACATTTGACTCCTTGCAAGCCTTGAAGTACCGTGTCCATAGCGCGTTGCCATATTGCTGGTGCTGATGCTATTCTGTACACTAAACGGTTAAAGCGGTACAGCCCCTTCTCTATGTTAATGGTCAATAAGTCACGTGACTCTTTATTAACTTCCATCTGCAAATAAGCCTGACGTAAACTTTGGGAAGCGTTCACCTGCAGCTAGTGATGCGAATATATCTTCAATGCGTGGCAAAAGATACTGATCCACTTCTAAAACTGGGTTAACCACACAATATGACTAATCCGTCCTGTTTTATGACAGGCACGACAGGTGTAGCCCATTCGCTGTAGTTGACTTTTGTTAGTATACCGTCATTTACCAAATTGTCAATTTGTGCCTCCATCTTTGGTTTAATGGCATATGGAACTGATCTTGCTTTCATGAACTTTAATTGTGAATCAGCTTTCAAGTTCAGCATTGCTTGAATACCTTTCAAAGTACCTCCGTCACTTTGAAAAACCGTCTTGTATCTATTTACATCTGACTTCACACCGTGTTTGTCATTTGACAGTTTTGTGAGTTGCAACATTTTAATTGACAACAAGTCAGAGGTGATCTGTTTCAGCCAGTCTCGACCAAATAAAGTTATATCTCCCTTTGGAACGACAGAGGTATGGGACAAAATAGAGGCTGTTAAAAATACTGTTAAATTACGTTACGGTTACTGTCGTAAGCTACTGACGTTTTTCGTCATTTTCTTTTTCATACACACAAGGCGGCTTGTTTCCTTTGATGTCCAGTGTGAAGAATGATTTTTTTTTTTTTTTTGTGTGGAAAAAAGTGCATTTGAAAATAACGGAGATAGGTGCAGTAAAATATAGTAGGGTGCGGGAAAATAAAGAGGGGCGCAGAAAATATTGGAGGGTAGCAGAACGTGAAAGGAGAGCGGCAAAATGCAATAGCGATGCGGGCCGCCCCGCTTAAATGAAGCAGCGAGAACACTACGTATCGGCGGCATTCTTTGTAACTCAATTCTCGCTCCAGCCAGTGCACCACGACTGGTACACCAAAGGCCGTGGTATGTGCTATCCTGTCTATCGGATGGTGCATATAAAAGATCCCTTGCTGCTAATCGAAAAGATTAACCCATGGAGTGGCGACAGCGGGTTTCCTCCCTCAGTATCTGTGTGGTTCTTAACCATATGTCCAACGCCCTATCACCGTAAATAAAATGTGTTGAGTACGCCGTTAAATAAACCATATCCTTCCTTCTTTGTAACTCAAAGAAAATGTTTTGTAGAATTTTGGTTCATTGTCTTTGATTATTCACCAATTATTTAAGAATTTTCAATGACCCACCATCTGTTATGGTGTTGACCAACTATCGGTCCTAGTTCCAGAAAAACACTTGATAAAAACTAATAAAACCCTATGTAAAGCTCGCTGCATGAATTTAAAATACATTCACCTGACCCCGGAGATAAGACATGACCATAAAACATATTTCAAAACCATTGTTTTCACAAAGGTACCACTATGCAAAGGGACACATTCTGGGAGAATGGGTCATGTACTTTTTTCAAACGGTTTTCAACTTTCAAAGATTATGACCCATAAGCTACCGGAAACCAACATTCCATGCTTGGCAGATGTTGGTTCTGATGTAGTCATTAAGTTCTGTAATTAACAGTGTAGTGAAGTGAAAGATCGCCAGCCCTTACAAACGTCTTTCCATGAATAAACCATCTGCTTGTTTGGTGTGGGGTTGTTTTGGGTGTGGATTTTTTTTTTTTTTGGGGGGGGGGGGGTTTTTTTTTTGGGGGGGGGGGGGTGTTTTGGGGGGGTGTTTGTGTGTGTGTGTGTGTGTGTGTGTGTGTGTGTGTGGTGTTAAATAATGAGTCGGATAGATTACATTCAGCAAAGAAACTGTCAAAGAACAATGATATTGATAATAATTGTAAATGATTTCCCAGAAAATATGTCAAGCACTAAAACAAATCATGTACATACCACAGTGTTGGAAGGTACGGATGAGGAAGAAGTTGAACTAATGTTAGTTAAGCAGAAATGTCTTTATCTGCCTGAAAGTACACGTGGCACATCAAAATAGTCCAAGTCATCTCGGTTCGGATGATCTGGTGTTTCTCCGATCTTTTAAGAATGGTGAACACGTATCTTTTCTTTACAACTTGAGCCAGCATTTGTCAAATAAGTGATTACCAGGACCCATTAGAATGTCATACTACTGGCCATTTTACTGGGATACATAAATACACAGTGTGTTATTGTAAAAGTTTGTCATTTGTTACTAGTAAGAATTTGCATATACAGAATTTACATGACATATTTCCATTCGGGGACATTTTTACCACGGGGTAATATGATTTGTACCACTTCATGACGTGGGGGGGGGGGGGGTGTGTCCACCAAGGGGCATGTTTAATCCCAGGCGTTAATGCGTTTACATTACGAAATTTATATCCTAAGGGTTACTTGTCCAGTTGGTTACAGTTACTTCTGGGGTAAATAGGGCTTCACACAGGAAAACGTCGCATTCACTATTAAAGTAACTTTATAAATTGGAGTAGAGGAACCTGGAGAGAGACTTAGTCGGGACTGCTAACTCAGATGGGTCCTTCGGAATTTTAGGTTTGTCAATTTGTAGGAGACTTGTTACGGCAAGGGCCGAGTTGGCCAGGAAGAGGAGGAAACGCTCGCTAGTCTTGTGTTTGTGCATTACGTTAAACCGAATGATGAAATCTATTGAATGTTGGCTCTTATTGGTTGTAGCTAAACGCAGGTCCATTGCCGTAGATACTGCCAATAGCTCAACACTGGCATAGCCAGGGTTTTATATTGGTGTTGATGGTGGTGGTGGTGGTGGTGGTGTGTGTGTGGGGTGGTGGTGGTGGTGGTGGGGGGGGCAACCCATATTAGTGTATGTATGTATTTATGTATGATTTTATAAAATTTAATACAATAAAAAAAAGTCTGATTGGGGGGTGGGTGGGGTGCATTGCCCCCGTGCCGCCCCCTTCGCTACGCCACTGTAGCCCAAGTCTCCCAGAACTTATTGTCCGGATTGAATATGTTAAATATCGATGACGCTAACCGTCAGTAGTTTATGCCATATCGTGAATCTTTATGCCATATCGTGAATTCATGTTTTGTTTGGTGTTTTTCATCTTTTTTGTTTTCAAGAAAAGTAAAGGAAAATTTAGATGATTATTCAGCGTTGACATCAGTAGGATAACTGTATAAACATCAGTATAGCATTGTGTGACAGTCCAATAGAATTAATTTGTATATATATATATATATATATATATATATATATATATATAAAGAGAGAGATAGAGAGAGAGAGAGAGAGAGAGAGAGAGAGAGAGAGAGAGAGAGAGAGAGAGAGAGAGAGAGAGAGAGAGAGAGGTTATTACCAGAGGCTCGCATAATACAATTTTTATTCCTAATATATGATATTGACGATACCGGGTATGGCCATGGTCAATGCTTTTGAACTATATGTAGTTGTCACTATGCTGTGCACCTCCTACCCTGTAGTCTATCACCGGCCTAAGAAAATGCACATAATATAGCGGTCAACCGGCCCTTGTGCTTCGTGATTTATACCAGTAGCGGTTCCAGGGGGAAGCTCTGGAGGTGTGTACATCTTTCTGAGCGTTACAAGTGCTAATACAACTCTAGCGAGTAACAAATTTATGATACATTTAATAGGCATTGATGGCCTCGCAAATGCCATTTTTAGTTACAGGCATTGATACAAATGCCATAATAAAGATACAAACATATATCATATTTAATACAAGTCTAACAATATCGCCCACTAATATAACAATTTGCTTTGAGGATGTCATTAAACAAAAATTCCAGTTTCCAGAGGGTGTCGTTAAACGTATTAGCATGGGATATATATAACAATATTTTCATTAACTATTTGATGATGTACGTTAGATATTAATTTAGCGGCACATAACACGACTGTGATTTTTCACTCTGTTACAGATTTCATATTCCGTGCAGACGTTTCTGAGAATGTTCCAACCGACATCCTTTCTGCCAGTAATCTGCATCGAGCTCTTCACGATCCTTGGATTGAACAGACTTCGAATTTTCGATTCCGCCACCAGCGATCTCGGGTGTGCATCCAGGAAGGGAAACAACTCGTTCTGAGTCCTGGTAAAGTCGTCTCTGGCTTCAAGTCTCTGGCAGTCAGGACACAGTCCAGGACCAAAGAGGTCGCAGTGCATGGAGTTCCGGTTGTTCAACAGATCATCCGGGTTGTCTTTTCGCGAACAAGTTGGAGTGAACATGTACATCTGCTGGGACAGCTTGAAGTCTGCGATGGACATCTTCTTCACGTGAGAGAGTGTGAAGCGTTCTGGTCGTCTGTTCTTCAGCAGTGACTTGGAGCGGTGGCGGGACGGGCGTGGATGTACTGCCACTGTGTCTGACGTGTCCACACACGAGCCGCGGTCTCGGTATTTCGACACGATGTCCTGAGCCTTGAACTCGTCAATCTGCTGAGCCTTCTTGGCGTTGGCTTTTCGTATTTCGCTCATCTCGATGATGCTCCTCATCACGTGGAAATCATTCTCTGTTCGTTTGTGGGTGAACGCAGCAGACGATTTGGGTGTTCTGCCCAGCGTCCTGAACTTTGATCTGTCCATGTGAATCTCTGGAAGAGTGCTATTTTTTACATACTGGAACTCTACCTGCAAAATCCAGGATATTGTTTTATGATTATTTTTGTTTTTAAATATCTGGGTCTCGACCCATACCATTGAAATTTAATTCGAAAAATGGCATATTATGAGAAGAGATGAAAGTAGTTTGTCCTAAATGCTGTCCTAAATGCTTAAATAAATAAATAAATATCTTACATTTTCAGTGCAATCAAAATATGTGATATTTTTAAGATCACATACTTTAAGAATTTGATAACTTTGCAAATTAGATGTAAATTAATCGAGGACAAGGCACTAGGTTTATTGACATTTAAGCAAACGTACTAGGTCCATAATTGACGTATGCATTCATAGTCATCAAAACTATTGAATTTTTATATTGATGTTTTGCCTTTACCATAGTTTGACGCCCAATAGCCGATGTATGTTTCGTGTTTGGGGTGTCGTTAAACATTCATTCATTCATTGATTTATTCATAGTCATCAAATAGAAACATTTCAATAGCAATTTTACACTGAAAGCTGTCCAGCGTTCAGAAATTTAAAAAAACGTTATGCACTAGTTCATTTTGATGTAAGGACATCTAAAATTACGTAATTCGAATTTAATTTCATTTTCATTCAAAATGTCACCGCGCCACATATTGTTACGTAATTTGAATATCTAGTAATGGCGGACTAAAATTAAAGTTGCGTGTACAGTTTAAAAAAACCCACGTTGTCTTATGTTTGACATTATATGATAAACAGATTATTACCCTCCCGTGTGTCAGTATCGTCACTTATATATATTAGGAATAAAAATAATGTATTAAGCTCGCCAGAGGCTCGCATAATACATTTTTTATTCCTAATATATGATATTGACGATACCGAAAAACACTCTGGTAATAAGATATATATATATATAATATATATATATATATATATATATATATATATATAGAGAGAGAGAGAGAGAGAGAGAGAGAGAGAGAGAGAGAGAGAGAGAGAGAGAGAGAGAGAGAGAGAGAGAGAGAGAGAGATTGGCAGACAGACAGACAGACAAAGGTTATTACCAGAGTGTTTTTCGGTATCGTCAATATCATATATTAGGAATAAAAATGGTATTATGCGAGCCTCTGGTGAAACACCACCACCCCCCCCCCCCCCCCTAAAACTAAATGATCAATTCTAAATACTAATTCTAAATTCCAAAAAGTCGATGGTCTTTCCTAAATGCTTAAATAAATACAAAAATATTTAATATATTCGCGAAGAAAGGTAAAGTGGATGTTTTATTCCATATATTTTAAGATGTATTCATATTACAACTTGACTATTATATAAAACATAAAACTGACAGGTAGAGTAGCGCACTTTGAAGTCTCACTGGACCGTCTGATAAACACTATATATCAATTCTGGCATATTTAACAACTAGCTAAGTATATAGTCGGCTATAAATATATACAAATGTAATATCGATTATTTAATAAAGTAAAATTGTATACTTTCAAACAAATATATTACCTTATTCTTGGGTGACAGCTGCATCGTCTCCATGTTGTTTTGACATTAAAAAACAAGTCCAAATAACGTGCGATTCGACATCATCTAGAAATAGCTACATATATACATAAGTACTAATGTATACATATATCACCCAACAAAGACATTGATTCAAAGCGCATTCAGAACACGAATCTACTTATTATACCACAACTAAGTGTGTAAATGGACACTTAAATGGAACCAAATGGTAGATAGGCATTTTGTTCGTCACGTAAAGCCGTCTACGGAGGAAATGAAAGCGAAATTCCACAAAGAGTGCATTGCTCTTCGCTTGCGTTTTGTATCTCGGGTGGCGAACAATGATATACGCTGCTAGGGTTTGTATCCGTTTTGTGTTGATTGATAATACCTCAATAATGGCGTTTGGTAAATAATTTTCTTGTCGGGAGAATCTAGGTGACTCTTTCTTCATTCCTTACCCGTGTGACATACATACACGCATGGTCAGTTTGCATAATCACACTGCTTTTACGAAATTTCTATTTATATATATTTTAAAAATTTATGTTTATATACATTTTTCTCTTTCTGTCACCAAAAATCTAAAGACATTGAACAGTAGTTATTTAAGTAAATTTAGAAGGATTGTGCACCTTATTTTATTGTTTGTTTGATTTGTTTCATTTTTGTTTTATTATTTTTATTTTTGTTTTATTTTTGTTGTTGTTTGTTGTTGTTGTTTTTCGGGGGGGGGGGGGGGGGGAGGAGGAGGAAGAGTTGTATGTACATGAAATGAAGTCATAGAGTTTGTTTCTTTTGGGTTTTCTTAAGTGAGGCAGAGGGGGGGGAGAGAGAGAGAGAGAGAGAGAGAGAGAGAGAGAGAGAGAGAGAGAGAGAGAGAGAGAGAGAGAGAGAGAGAGAGAGAGAGAGAGAGAATGAAAGAGAGAGGGGAGATATAGCTAGAGAAAGATGAATAGAAGGAGAGGTAGGTAGGAAGAGAGATGATATAGCTAACTGGATAGAGGAATGGGAGAGGCAATGTAAAGAGATGGACGGGGAGAGGCTAGATAGGGTAAAGATATGTAAACAAAATAATAAAAAATGTTTCACTTTTTGAAGCTGAATAATCATACACTTCGTTACGTCTTCGAGAGAGTTTTTAATGTTGATTTTCTTTTTAAGCCCATAGAAAAGAAAACCTATGAACAAACAATTTGAAAATCAACAGGTTGTACACACTGTCGAAGAACCCAATCTGATTAAAATTATCCCCACTGGTTATTACCTATTACCTGTGGATCTAACAGCACCCCGTTGGAGTTCATGTCCAGTTGACCTTTCATTCGACCAAACAAAACCTTTCTTGCAGAATCATACCAGTGATTTTAAAAGAATTTGAAAACATTCGGAATTATGCCAAGGGTATACGAAATGATTCGGGTGAATTACGAAGTATGCCGGAAACTAATTTCAATATAAAATTTTAATGCTGAACTTTCGTTTTGGAAAACAAACGTGATAGTATAGCCATAAAATCTATTTATTCTGGTACACAATCCAGAGTTTATTACTGCACTTTCCCCCCTGTTTTTTAATGTTGAAATCAGATTGATTAGAACCAATATCTCAGCACCCAAGACATCTTAGATTTTCTTGTCTGACTTAGTGCTTTGGTGTCATTAATGCACTAGATGGATTTTGCTTAATTAAAAGGAATGAAATATACAGACGAATTATTAAAGGAAAACAGGTGCAATGTTTATCGTTTTGCTTTGGTATTATTCTGTTCATGAAAGAAGTTTTTGTTGAACAGTTTACTTTTCACAGAAACAAATACACAGTTTGGTGCACTTCTAAAAGACACTTGCAAACATACGTAACCAATTGACCGCAGATTTTAGAAACCAAAGAACGCAGCACTGGCCGCTTTATCAAAAGTACTTACCCATCCCTGGAGTGGGTGCATGTTTGTCCACATTGTTTGGTGGATCATGGTGTTAGCTTGGTAGGATACCTGGTTTGAGTGATGCGGGTTGCCTACCAAGTTAGCGTTATAAATAAATTGAATGCCAAATGCCCTTTGTCTTCTTAAAAGTTATCGAGAACAGAATGATATCAAAGCAAAAACATGGCAAGTCTCACAATAGACATTGCAGCTTTTTACCTCAATAATTTGTAAATATGACTCTGTGTCGTTTGTTATGAAGACACATTAACAATTTTTGTATAACAATGACCAATTTAATTAGAGGGTGTCTGTTATTCGCATTCTACAAAGTTAAGATGACATATGTCCCTCCTACATGAAGTAGTAGTACCATTAATGAGAAGGTATCACATTTTTAAAATCACCATAATAACATGACCGTTTGACCCTTGTTAATTATTAATCCAAATTGTACACATCATTAATCGGTTTGTAGATGGGTTTAATATGAATATTTTGAGTGGTAATTTGTGAGAGTATGTTGATTGGTTGCAAAGTTGAGATGCATTTTGTTTTTCCTACCCAAACATATTTGTCAAGAATTTGTGCTCGCCTCGTTATGTTTACAGAATGATATTCACCAAAAGGTTACTCCTTACAAAAGTCTATCACATTAATTTATTAACTACACGCAAAACACCATGATATTATACCTGCCCAGGTGATACCAATTACGGTTGTGACCCATGGACTAATGTTGCCAGTATGCAGCTATTGCCCCATGATTGCGAGCTTCATCCAATGGAGTGGACCGGCCTCGGTGGCGTCGTGGCAGGCCATCGGTCTACAGGCTGGTAGGTACTGGGTTCGGATCCCAGTCGAGGCATGGGATTTTTAATCCAGATACCGACTCCAAACCCTGAGTGAGTGCTCCGCATGGCTCAATGGGTAGGTGTAAACCACTTGCACCGACCAGTGATCCATAACTGGTTCAACAAAGGTCATGGTTTGTGCTATCCTGCCTGTGGGAAGCGCAAATAAAAGATCCCTTGCTGCTAATCGGAAGAGTAGCCCATGTAGTGGCGACAGCGGGTTTCCTTTCAAAATCTGTGTGGTCCTTAACCATATGTCTGACGCCATATAACCGTAAATAAAATGTGTTGAGTGCGTCGTTAAATAAAACATTTCTTTTTCCAATGGAGTGGAGACAAAACCAGAGTCCTGGGCTATCGATTTTGTCTTTGCTTCGCCGTGGAGACGTCTTCGGTGATGTGAGCAGGAGTTGAGCCAATGACACGGCGTCACTTGGACGAGGTAGGCTATAAGATGAAACTCATCTCGAATCTGGGATTAGTTCTCATGCTAAACACTCGATAAAACGAAGGTAAGTTATCTGGGATTGGGGTTATTTTTAATTTGGTTTTCATTTTGAATCTCTCTTTTCTTTTCTTCTGTTTTTTTTAAATATTGTTCTATTTTGTTTTATATGTTGTTTTATTTTATTTTATTATTATGCCTTCCAGCTTAGAAATTTGGTATATCTGTGTATTCAAAAAACATATTTTCGATGGATATTTTTAAAACTTAGGTTATTCTTTCACTATCATTCTAGATAAGGGCGGAACGTAGCCCAGTGGTAAAGCGCCCGCTCGATGTGCGGTCGGTCTGGGATCGATCCCCGTCGGTGGGCCCATTGGGCATTTCTCGTTCCAGCCAGTGCACCACAACTGGTATATCAAAGGCCGTGGTATGCACTACCCTGTCTGTGGGATAGAGCATATAAAAGAACCTTTGGTGCTCATAGAAAAGAGGGTTTCCTCTCTCTATATCTCTGTAGTCCTTAACCATATGTCTAACGCCATATGTAACTTTGTCCCGACATTAACCAAAACCAAGTTCGCTGCCGTCGCCAACCCCGCCACTGCTGTGACCACCTACGACAGACATCTTCATTTAGTTTGAATTTGCACCTTAATGTTCACTTTTATCTCCATGTTGTAGCTGCTTATTCGCCGCTGCACGCCATTGTCTAATATACAGTTGGTGCACGAAATAAACTCGTTACACTGTCATTATCAACAATCAACTCTGTACGTTTCTGAGATTTATTTCCACATTAGCATTAACCTAAAACCGATGACAGTCACCAGTGGGGTGTTACTACCTGGTCACCTAAACTCAGAAGACATGGTCTGATCGGAGTCATCATAATGATATGCAATATTTTGGCAATTATAATTATATAACAAATAATTAGGCTATTATAATGATATGCAACATTTGGGCAGTTATAATATGCAACATTTACTGAATGTTTTAAATGAGTCACTCTAAGTTTGATCCAAGCAGTTCTTGCGAGCGCTCTACCTATTGTATAGATATAATTCTTTTAGAAGATTACATGACCACTTTTTACAAACATGGTATAATAATATTACTATTTCATCGAAAGTGTCTTGTTATAAACTGCCCAAATCAAATAGTGTGTTGGAAACATGTATAACAAAACGGTCCTGGTCGTAGTAGCCAAACTACACCCAAATACGTTCGTACGTACGAAAGAGGCACAGAAGAACAATATGTCAATTTGGGGTGGGGGCAAACCCTGAGGGCGGACGCACGACAAACTGAGTGTCTAGGGGGAATGGACCAAGCACATTTGTTTTGGTTAATATAATTAAACTAAATAAATTGGATTTCTCTTATTAAACTTCTTTCTGTAGATCGATCACCCATAACATTATCATTTGGATAGCCCTCATTTTGAAAATAGCTGTCATTTTATTCTGTATGTTGCATGTATAGTAAAAACAACAACAACCTATAACCTATAAATGTTTACTTTTAGTTCCTTTGAATGAGCCGCGTCCGTGGGGCAAATAATTTGATACTAATGAAAACATGGCCATAAACTCTACACAACTGGAAGTAACAACAGATTTGTTTGGCTCGGAGATACACCCGCTGAAGGATGTAACGTCCAATATGACTGGCTCCAACGACCACTTGCCGCCGAAAACGAGTTTCCTCAGCTTCATCACCCTGTTTCTGGTGATAGTGTTGCCCGCGGCCACCGCGCATTCACTCGCCTTCTTCGTGCTGTACAAGGACCTCAAATACAACCTCACCCCCGTCAAGGGGCTGCTGTTCGCTCTCTGTTGCACTGACGTCATCGGTGTCGTGGTGATCGTCGCGCATCACGTGATTGGCAAATTGGTCGAAAACCCGCCCTTTCCGGTGTGCGCAACAATCATTGTCTCGTTAACGTTTGTGTCGCTCATGTCAGGTATTACGACTTTATTGTACACAATAAACAATCAAAATAACATAATCAGTAGTAGGTTATGGATGGATGGATGGTTGATTGATTGATTGATTGACTGGATCGCTGGACAACTGAATTAAAGATCGATGATTGGATAGATGGACGAGTGGATGTATGGACGATTTGTTGGAATAATTCTGTTAAGATCGACATGAAGTCGTCTCATCTGTTCTTGGCTAGATGTTGTTGTTTCAATTCATTGAAAGTTATTATACAAACATGTTATAGCATGTTGAAATGTAAATGGGTATAAATCACCTAAACCTTCTGCTGAGAACAGCAGAGGCATGTGACATGTCTGTTAACGTATATCCAGTGATTGTTGCCCTACAATTACATGTATACAAAACATATTTTCTCAGAACAATTGGTATATTTGTGAAATACCGTCCACTCCCATTGGGTGGGGTTTTTCAGTAACAAATCATACATTTTTATAACACATAATAATGAGGAAAGTTATAGTAATGACAAAATACAATCATGCTTTCCTAACTGACGGTGGTAACATCAGATTAAGAATCATCCTCGTCTCTACTCGTGTCAGGTAGTTATCAAACCAGCGACTCTAAATAATCTCACTCAACATCACTGCAAACGTTTCGTCATTATTGTATTTTTATATATTAAAGCATTAAAGCCATTAAATGTTACTCATGAGAAACAAGTTTTATACGCTGACACTGTTCATAAATATGTACGCCTGTATTCACAGACACAAGTTGTTAGCGTTGTAAACAGGACCGGGGGTCCTTTTCTGTAGGCCTAATGATGGAATGAGCTGAGAGAAATGTCATGACGATCTGACCATACGGATTAGTTGAACTGATATTTGACAGTAAGGGTTAGGTGACGCTGACCTGCGTGGGATGAGTCGAGGTAATCAAGCAAGGTAGGCTTTACAAGGTAGTCAGTTGATACGAACTTATTCTTCACATGCCTAAGTATGTTAACGCTTAAACGCCACATTACTTCCACCTAGCTGCCTTAATTAACACAATTCACTGTACATTATCTACAACGGTGAATTAGGTACACGTCTTCTTCTTCCATTGGTTAAAACATATCGGAAACACAGGATGAACTACAACGGAAATGATGCTTTTAGTTGCAGATGTTTAATTGGAGTGACTTCACACATTGCTTTCTTCAATCTGAAAAAAAGAGTTCTATTTCTCAACGTTGTTCATTAGCAAGTGTCAATTAGTGATTGTTGTTGATGCTGGCTGTGGGTGTAAACAAAATGTGTAATATTGTGTCTACACGAAACTCGACAACGTTTGCTTTCATCCACGTGTATTGACGACGTTAAGGAAGAACAAGTTTACAACATGAACTACAGGAATGGTAGTGTCATTTTGTTATTAAATATGATCAGCTTGAATGTCATATTTCTCTAATATCGGATTTAAACGACCTGTAAAATAGGTTTTATTCATTGAGAACGAATGGATAGAAGTCTGCAACATTAACAGCAAAACTTTACACGGTTGAGATATTGGTATTTGGTGAGAAACTCTATTCGGCGGTTTTGTTACTGATCTGGAACATATTTTATTTTATAAATTTTACAAGTTTACAAGCTTTAGAGTTCTATTTTAAAACATGTTTTACATTTATTGCACCCGTATCCATGTTTATAGGTTAGTGATTTTCACAATGTATATGAGCTTTATTGTGCTGTTGGCATCAGTACTTAATTTGTCTCTCTTATTATGATCAAACCGTTACTTATGTTGATCACTTAAAGGAATGGTTAAGCAAGGCTTTTGGACTGGCAGGCATATTGAACGATATGTAATGCAGTATGTGTTGGTGATCCGGGTATGCATCTTTCCAACAGATAAGACTCATATTTGACTTGTCCTCCCCTTTAAGGTGCCATGGCGACCATGATGGCGGCGGAGAGGTGCATGGCTATGAGGGCGCCGTTCTGGTATCGAGTGAACAAGTCTCACCTCAAGACGTTCGTAGTGCCCATCACACTCATATTTCTGCTCACGCTGGGGGTCAGTCTGCTCGGTCCAACCCCGCTTGGCTTGGTGTACAAACCTCGACTGGACCACAACGAGTCTCTTAGGTGCTCGTCATTCCCCGTGCAAAGGTGAGTTGTTGAATTTAATAATATAACAAAACACTGTTCAGCAGTAAAAAGTGAACGGTTCAGACTGGAATACTAGTATATTAAAATGTGTTTTCTCTCTATTCCGCAGGGAACGAGATAATACTGTGTACATGTTACGTATAAAGGTCGCGTGTACATCAATAGTATGCACATCCAGACAAACAAGAGCTGTATAAGATAATTTAAATAGTCAACTGACGTTTAAAATAAAGTAATGTTTGTTTTATTTAACGACATTACTAAAGCACATTGATTATTTCAGTTAAGAACAAAAATTAAACATTAAACATATTGTCATTATAATGTTTCAAAGTCGTATTCATCAAATTGTGGTTTGTGTTTGTTATTCAAAACCTTTGTTATTCAAAAGCTTTGGGCTTAACTTAAGTTTCAGAAGATGCCAGTGCTGGCAACTGAAGGTGCCAGTGATAAGTTGCCTATCATGTTGGACGACATTAGAAGGTTTTTTTTAACGACACCACTAGAGCACATTGATTATTAATCATCGGCTATTGGATGTCAAACATATCATTTTGACATATAGTCTTAGAGACATTTTTCCATTAGCAGCAAGGGATCTTTTATATGTACCATCCCACATACAGGATAACACATACCACGGCCTTTGATATACCAGTCGTGGTGCACTGGCTGGAATGAGAAATAGCCCAATGACCCACCGATTGGGATCCATCCCAAACCGACCGCGCATCAAGCGAGCGTTTTACCACTAGGCTACGCCCCGTCCCTGATGGACGACATCTTCACAATCTATATATATATATATATATATATATATATATATACTACTCAAAAGAATTTAAGGGTCAGACGATATTTTCGACATTATTTTCTGAATGTCAATTATATTAGCTAGACCATAATGTCACGCATGGTATTGTTCCATTTTGACGAAAGTGGGTCTAAGCAGCCCATAAATGAATTAAAATCCACTGTCATTGACACTGTCGACTAGTTCTAATGGCGAAAACATGCTTACATTTGCACGTAAATTAGGGCGAAAGCGAAAGGTCTGCTAAGTGCCCATAACTTGCTTTTTCACAAAGCGCTTCATTTGCACGCTTTGCACGTGTATTCCATGTTCCCAATGCTGAATTTCCGTATAATTGGAGCTTGCGTTCGTGTACGGTGCACACTCCAAATTCAATAATGGTACGACTTCAACTGACTATCGAAGATCGAGGAAGGGCTATTGCTTGGCTTCAGGATGGCAATACGCAAAGAAATGTTGCTCTGAAACTTGGTGTCAGTCAGAGTGTCGTTGGCCGACTGTGGCAACGGTACCAAGCAACGAATTCTGTTCGAAATCGTCCACGTTCGGGAAGACCCCGAAGCACTACAAATAGAGAGGACCGCTACATCACCAATATGGCTCTACGTCAACGCACAACCACTGCACGCCGATTACATGACAATCTGCGGACTGCGACTGGAACTCGAGTGTCTGATCAAACCATACGCAATCGTCTGAGAGCCAATAATCTACGCTGCCGTCGCCAGGCTGTTCGACCACCACTCCTACCACGTCACAGAACGGCCAGACGTCACTGGTGCACGCTTCATCTGCGGTGGCAACGTGTTCAGTGGGGTCGAGTGATGTTCAC
Organism: Gigantopelta aegis; assembly: GCF_016097555.1. Taxonomy (NCBI): domain Eukaryota; kingdom Metazoa; phylum Mollusca; class Gastropoda; order Neomphalida; family Peltospiridae; genus Gigantopelta; species Gigantopelta aegis. Next base: position 49,986,921 of record NC_054702.1, read on the forward strand.
TGATGAGTCCAGGTTTAGTCTCTAGTTCAACGACGGTCGGGTTCGTGTCTACAGACGTCCTGGGGAGCGCTTCGCTGACGTTAACGTTAGACAACGTCACCGGTTCGGTGGTGGCAGCGTCATGATGTAGGGCGGCATCTCTATCCACCACAGGACCCCCCTCTGTGTGGTGGATGGCAATCTGAATGGAATCCGCTATCTGAATGAGATTATCCGGCCGTTGGTTCTCCCAGGCCTTCAGCAGATTGGCGGCGGGGCAGTTCTGCAGGATGACAATGCCAGACACCACCGCGCCAGGGTGGTAACGGACTTTCTCAGACAACAAGGTATCGCCAGGATGGATTGGCCAGCATATTCGCCTGACTTGGCCCCAATAGAGAACGCCTGGGACGAATTAGGCAGGAGAGTTCGGGATAACCATGCCCCTCCGGCCAACCTTCATGATCTGGGTCAACTTCTTATGGCAGAGTGGCAGGCCATTCCCCAAGAGTTCTTCAGACGTCTGATCAACAGCATGAGTCAACGATGTGTCGAGTGTATTCGCGCCAGGGCTGGATTCACACACTATTAAACGAATGTTCTAATGTGTAAAATCCATGTTTGACAACCTTCAACTTTGACAGCATGTCATGTGACTTTCTTGTATACAGTGACGTTTATTTGTGGTTTTTTGTAAATATGGAACAATAAATAAAAAATTTGGTGTGGTTTACAATATCAATCTAATACACTCTGAAACTTATCTGGTTATACATTTTTGACCCTTAAATTCTTTTGAGTATATATATAATTAAAATTAGCTCCATTGGTTAATTACTATTACCTGTGGATCTAACAGCATCCCGTTGGAGTTCATGCCCAGTTGACCTTTCATTCGAGCAATCAAAATCTTACTTGCAGAATCAAAAAAAGTAAAATTTGTTTTATTTAACGACGTCACTAGAGCACATTGATTTTTTATCTTATCATCGGCTATTGGACGTCAAACATATGGTCATTCTGACACTATTTTCAGAAGAAACCCGCTGTCGCCACATAGACTACTCTTTTTGCGACAGGCAGCAAGGGATCTTTTATTTGCGCTTCCCACAGGCAGGATAGCACAAACCATGGCCTTTGTTGAACCAGTTATGGATCACTGGTCGGTGCAAGTGGTTTACACCTACCCATTGAGCCTTGCGGAGCACTCACTCAGGGTTTGGAGTCGGTATCTGGATTAAAAATCCCATGCCTCGACTGGGATCCGAACCCAGTACCTACCAGCCTGTAGACCGATGGCCTGCCACGACTCCATCGAGGCCGGTACTTACTTGCAGAATCATGCCAGTGATTTGAAAAGAATTTGAAAACATTCAGAATTATGCCGAGGGTATACGATATGATTCGGGTGAATTACAAAATATGCCGGAGACTAATTTCAGTATAAAATTTTAATGTTGAACTTTCGTTTCAAGACGAAAAAAAAACCGTGATAGTATAACTATAAAATCTATTTATTCTAGTACATAATCCAGAGTTTATTACTGCGTTTGGCCATAGAGTGTTAAAATGACTATCATTATGTTAAACACCAGTAATTTAAAATGTACTAAGGCCTCAAACGTTCTTTTCATACAGTCTTAAATAAAAACCATAAAAACCCATAAAATAAATAATATGGTGGTATATTTAGGACAAACATTTTTTTCTTACTTTTAAAGATAATAAACTTCGACTTATATCTCGAAATCTGGACTTGTTTTGTCGAAAGAAAGAAAGAAAGGTTTTATTTAACGACGCACTAAACACATTTTGTTTACGGTTATATGGCGTCAGACATATGGTTAAGGACCACACAGATTTTGAGAGGAAACCCGCTGTCGCCACTACATGGGCTACTCTTTCCGATTAGCAGCAAGGGATCTTTTATTTGCGCTTCCCACAGGCAGGATAGCACAAACCATGGCCTTTGTTGAAACCAGTTATGGATCACTGGTCGGTGCAAGTGGTTTACACCTACCCATTGAGCCTTGCGGAGCACTCACTCAGGGTTTGGAGTCGGTATCTGGATTAAAAATCCCATGCTTGAGATCCGAACCCAGTACTTACCAGCCTGTAGACCGATGGCCTAACCACGACGCCACCGAGGCCGGTTGTTTTGTCGAATGCCTAACGTATTATTTTGAAATATCAGCATATTATCTCAAGACTTCAAATTATAATGTCAAGGTCTCGACCGCATTGACAAGAGATAAGCATAGCATTCGACAATATAAGTTGAGAGTTCAAAATAATAGGTTCAGCCTTCAATATCAATATCTGCGCGCGGAAACGTATTCGAAATCTTTAAATTAAGAAAAATATAAGTTTGTGTTCTAAATATACCACCGTAGTTATTGGTAGTCATGTATGTGTGTGTGCGTGTGTGTGTGTGTGTGTGTATGTCTTTGCAGCAGCTTTGTATCGCACCTAACCAGTGCACCACAACTAGCTAAAGGCCGTGGTATGTGCTGTCCTGTCTGTGGAAAAGTGCATATATAAAAGATCCCTTGCTGCATTAAAAAAAAAATGTAGCGAGTTCCCTCTGATGACTACGTGTCAGAATTACCACGTTTGACATCCAATGTCCTCTAGTGGTGTCGTTAAACAAAAAACAAAAGCAACCTTGTATCTCACCAGACCGATCTCGCCAATGCATTAATTAAAACATGGTTTAGTTTATAAAATAAATAATTTGTAATGTAAAATTGAAGATTGATTTAGTTCTTTTAAAAAATAAATTAAACACCTGGAGTTATATATACTCTTCAAAAAAGTAGGGGAACTTTAATAAGAATTTATAGTTGCGAAAATTGTACGATATATTAGCTGTGGGGAATGTTTATATGACAATAGTGAATTAATTGGGCAAACATTACAACCGGTAGTTCAATATTATCGTGAAGGACGATTGGGGTCAGAAGTGAAATTTGAAAGTTGGCGGGGTTTTTTATCAGTAAGTCGCAAATTAAAACAATAAAAATGTCTAGAAACAAAACAATAACAACTGTATGATCAACATAATGAAAAAGATTGACAGAAATAATGTTCCACGGTGATTAATGAACCTTCCTGGAAATTGTCAAAATCGAGAATTACCACCCAAGTGTACGGGGCAACGGCGTGATGCATGTGCAAACTATGGAGTGTGTTTCGGTGTGTTGATAAACAGACCTGAATGTTCTTTACTAGGATGTCTGTGGTCAAAACGTATGTTCGGTCTAATAGTTGATATTAACATTTTGAAGAGTATATATTGTAGTTGAGCAGCCGCCTAACCCGGCCTGTACGTATTGGTATGGTTCGTGGTACGGCGGGGGCCACATAAATAGTCTCGCCCAGTATTTCTAGAATTTGTATGCTCCCAAATAAGGTTATAAAAGGCGAAGTGTGAGTGGTCGATATTTAAATTATTATTTACAGTAGACCAGTAGAGCTAATTTCAATCAGATTGGCATCTTCATAATTGGGGTTGGGGGCGGGGCAGTGCCCACCTGCTTTATGCTCCCGACGTTTGGGCTAAGAAAGAGCTTTTTGTTGATAAAATGACTGAACAGTGAAAACTGACTGACAGAAAGACAACCATTGTTAATTGTATAAACCCGTTTTTCCCCAGTATCAGGGACAGCATCCAGGGGGTGTTCAGCCTCGCCTTCACAGTCGTCGGCCTCGCCATCGCCTTGGTGAACATCAGTATTAACGCCGCCGTCATCGTGACGATGCGGGAGATGAACGCGAAGGCGATGCGGGTTAAGACGGCGGACCCCAGCGTCAACGTGGCCGTAGCCGTCCAGCACCAGTACAACAGCGACAAGAAGACGGCGGAGTACGAACTCACCAAGATGTTGCTCATCCTCTCGGCCTGCTTCCTCGTATGCTGGGTGCCCATTTACGTAAGTACATGAAGCCCCTACCGGCCAACATCCTGAGGTTACAGTACCAATCTGAGGTCGGAGGGGTAGCCATGACAGTGTGTGCAGGTGCTGTTTGTCTCAAAGTGTTTCGTATGTAATATGTTGTGATGATGTAATGTGTTGGGGTGGGGGTAGGGGGTGGATGGGTGGATAGATGAATGGATGGATGGATGGATGGATGGATGGATGGCCGGAAGGAGGATGGGTGGATGTATGGATGGATTGATGGATGAATAGACAGACAGATACGTCCTTCAAAGCTGTTTCACTGCAATTTGTTCTCTAGACAGCTGTTGTCACCCTGACCCTGACCCCAAATTTCATTTATTTTTGAAGTTTATTATTATCAAGTGATTATGTTTTGTTTTGTCAAACATTTGTTAATGAATATATGAAAAATGGATGGAGCGATTAGTGTTCCTTTCGTTCTCCAAGTCAGTACTTCATATGTACTGCCCTTAGAACTCCCACCCCCACCCCACCCCCCCAAAAAAAAACCCCAAAGAAAACAAAACAAACAAACAAACGTTGTTTTATATTCATACTTTTAATTGTTGATAAAACTTATTATATTTTGAATTTTAATACCAAGGACCTCGGATTCTGACACCGGCTACCCACCCAGAGTGAGTTTTAACGATTCCATTGAGAAGGTGTAAGGCCTTTACATTTCTCACAGGTCAAATTAATACCATTAGCCCATCGTTCTAGACAGACAGCTCATATAGCTGAGACAGCGTGCATGAACCTTAATTCAATATAAGCACAACATTCCAATTAAAATAAAATGTTGCCAGCAATAGTTTTGAAGGCGTTGATGAGAAAATATTGATTTATCAATCAATAACCTATATCGTGCAGGAAGCATTTTTCAAAGCAGCATTTCTAGATACAAATGTAAATTGGTTACAGTATTCATGTTTTGTTTTGTCGGTCGGACGCCTGATGGTAAAGAATAAGTAAAATCACAATACCTACACCCAAAGGACCGTACAGGATATTGCCACGTCTCATTTGTATTTATACATACCTGTACCATTCATTCCCTAGTCTTAATATCCGATTTACGAAATGGCTTAAGACTGATGAAAATATCGACATTGACAGAAACAGCGCGCTCATATAAAGAGCCGTGGAACTTACATATTCCTTTTTATATTCTATTGTTAGTAACAAAACGTATTAAAGCAGTTTATCTTTGTTTAGTGTAGATACATGCAAAGAAATCCTTTAACACGTTTCTTAAATTAGAAACACACAGTCGGTGTATTAAGTCCGACAGCGATATATATTTGTTTAGGACATCATACGTCTTTGTATAATTATAATATTGATGTTTGACATTAATAAAATAATATGATGAAGATAAAAACAAAAAACAACAACATAATCCGATGGATTAGAGAATATAACATGAGTGGTCATTAGATATCAGTTATCTTACAAAAGAGTTGTAAAATAAATGGTAAATGGTATCTAACGATACGGATGTAGTATTCTATTTCTAAATTATCCCCCCCCCCCCCCCCCCCGATTTGAATAAATGTAAACGTCTTATTCTGTTATAACGTATTTACTGCGCAGGGGCGGGAGGAAGCTCAGTGGCACAGCGCTCTCTGGGCTAGTTCTCGTTCCAGCTGGTCTAACAAAGGCCGTGGTATGTACTATCCTGTCTGTGGGATGGTGCATATAAAAGACCCCTTGCTGCTGATCGAAAAAAGAGTAGCCCATGAAGTGGCGACAGCGGGTTTGCTTTCTCAATATATGTGTGGTCCTTAACCAAATGTCCGACGCCATATAACCATAAATTAAAATAAATGTGTTAAGTGCGTCGTTAAATAAAACATTTCCTTCGTTCCTATTTACTGCGCATTTGCACTTATACAGTTAACTTATACGTTACAGAGCAATCAGCTGATACGTTGATATCGCTGTGTGATACCAAAAGTCTTGTAAGTTGATCTGATCTTACTGTCACTACGTCTTCATTGATAGATCTGACATCATTTTATACCTCGGTACCTTTTGTCGGGAATAATAATTTCCAATGCGTTTATCTGTTTTATGGCGACGGATGAAAAGTTGTTTGGATGCGGGTTCAAGTCTGCATATTACTAACGGAGGCTCCCTGGCGGAATGAACAGTATGATGTATTCCAGTCAGACAAAAAGAGATTTTATTTTACCAAGCCGTTCATTTACATAAAATAAAAAATTAAAACAAAAATTACACTGAATATCAGTGTTTAGAATCAAAGTTTTAATTTAATAATGTGGCATTAATTTAGTGACGTACACATTTGTATTAATGTTGTTTTTGGAAATGATATATATATATATATGAAGTATAGAATGTGAGGTACGGGTAACCTTTTTTATATAGTTACTGATGTTTGTTTTGTTTTGTTTTTTAAAAACCTCCCAAAAAGCCAACACCAAACAAACAAAGAAACGCAACATCGCCTCTCACCCTACTCCATCATCCCCCCCCCCCCCCCCCCCCCCCCCCCCCATCTTAAACACACCACGTCAATATCTGGAAAAAACCCTTATGTTAAAGAATTGTTTGTTTTCCCTTTTTGTTCCCAGATTTCCCGGATAATGAACGACATGGGTTATAACATACCCCGAGTGTTTCGAAGTTTCTCCCACACCTTGGCCGGCCTGAACTACGTCTTGGACCCCATCATCTACATCATCGCCATGAAGTCGTACCGGCAGCGCATTCACAGTCTGTTTTATCGCAGCTGTCGACGCCAGTCAAAAACATTTAGTAATAACTCTTCCGAGCAGAACGAAAAACAGACACAGGCTGTTAATTATACCAGCCTCTCTATAAACACATCACACACTACTAATACCCACATGTAGACTGTTAGTTACACAGCCTCTCTATAAACACATCACACACTACTAATACCCACATGTAGACTGCTAGTTAATGCCAGACTATCTATAAACACATTACACACCACTAATGTCCACATGTAGACTGTTAGTTACATCAGCCTCTTTATAAACACATCACACACCACTAATGCCCACATATAGACTGCTAGTTAATACCAGACTCACTATAAACATATTATACACCACTAATGTCCACATGTAGACTGTTAGTCACATCAGCCTCTCTATAAACACATCACACACCGCTAATGCCAATATATAGACTATTAGTTACACCAGCCGCTCTATAAACACAGCATTCTCTATAAACACATCACCTACCACTAATGCCAAGTTGTAGACTGTTAGTTACACCAGCATCTCTATAAACACATCACACACCACTAATGCCAAGTTGTAGACTGTTAGTTACATCAGCATGTCTATAAACACATCACACACCACTAATGCCAAGTTGTAGACTGTTAGTTACACCAGCATCTCTATAAACACATCGCACACCACTAATGCCAAGATGTAGACTGTTAGTTACACCAGCATCTCTATAAACACATCGCACACCACTAATGCCAAGTTGTAGACTGTTAGTTGTACCAGCATCTCTATAACACACCACACGCCACTAATATCCACATGTAGACTGTTAGTTACACTAGCATTTCTATAAACACATCGCACACCACTAATGCTTAGTTGTAGTCTATTAGTTAAACCAGCATCTCTATAAACACATCGCACGCCACTAATATCCACATGTAGACTGTTAGTTACACTAGCATTTCTATAAACACATCGCACACCGCTTTTCCCCAGTTATAGTCTATTGGTTACACTAGCCTCTTTAAACATTGCTAATGTCAAGTTGGTTATGTACCTCTTAATAAACACATCGCACACCACTTATGCCCAGTTGTGAGTTATTCCACCTTCCCTATAAACGGCATCAGATCACAATTATCTTCCCATTTGGTTGACCGGAAATATGTAGTAGTCTGCTGTTTGACTGTGATTATTTCAAGGCAGACAGCTATGAAGTGGCAACTATTAGACTGAAGTTGACAGGCGAGAGTATGCAATTTGCAAATATGTGAAACTTGTTGACATTGAAGACTTGTTTGTGGTAATTTCGGCCCATGTAAAAGTAGTGATTTTTGTGTAAATTGGTGTACTCCTGCCAGGTTTAGTGTGTGTGTTTGTTTAAATCAATATCCTGGGAGAAAGAGCTGGGCATCAGGGGTTGTCCTTTTCAGGGTATGTTGCTCTTAGGTGCATAAAAAAAATCCATGGGCCTACTGATATTATTAAAAACGCTGTAGCCACTAACGATATATAGAAACATAAAAATGCTATAGCGTAATTAATTGTGGTCTGTTGCCAAACACATCGAAAATGTCCATTTGTTAGTTATACAAACATTTTAATAAACAGACTATTAATGTCTTGCATTGTCGGTTACATGCATTTCTATAAACGACCTTGTTGATGCCCTGTAGTGTATGATTTATATTATCCTCTCCATAAACCTAAAATAGGTGTGTACATTATAGGTCTAAGTATACTGAACAAATGGGCGAACAAGACGAAGGTATTTCCATCTTTTACACAATATTAATTGTAACCCATGTAAAAGAATGCGTAGTGTTTAGTTTGGAACCATATATAGTTGTTTGATAGTATATGAATAAATGTTGTTATCTAGATTCGTTTAATTTGGACACAAATCAGCCGCTCTCCTTGCAAACAGAGCCCGTAATGGCGGATCCAACGTGAGCAGGGGTCAATCCAGCAAGGATCACAACGAGGCTGTGAAGCTGGCGATGGAGAAGGGGGTGGTGGTGGTGGTGGTAAGTTTTCAATAGAAAGAAAGAAAGAAGTGTTTTATTTAACGACGCACTCAACACATTTTATTTACGGTTATATGGCGTCAGACATGGTTAAGGACCACACCGATTTTTTTTAGAGGAAACCCGCTGTCGCCACATAGGCTACTCTTTTACGACAGACAGCAAGGGATCTTTTATTTGCGCTTCCCACAGGCAGGATAGCACAAACCATGGCCTTTGTTGAACCAGTTATGGATCACTGGTCGGTGCAAGTGGTTTACACCTACCCATTGAGCCTTGCGGAGCACTCACTCAGGGTTTGGAGTCGGTACTTGGATTAAAAATTCCATGCCTCGACTGGGATCCGAACCCAGTACCTACCAGCCTGTAGACCGATGACCTGCCACGACGCCACCGAGGCCGGTAGTTTTCAATAGTGTCATAACTGGCAGGGACGGATTCAGGATGTTTCAAGGTAGTGGTTGCAACGCTTATAACGGGCATCTACGGTATTCAGAAGTAAACTAACATGTGTTATCTGTATAGTAATCATCAACAGAAATATTAAGCTAAATTGTTCCCCTCCAACAGCCTCCTCTTGGATTCACGCTTCCAGTCCTTCTGAAGAAGTTCTTACGCTTAAATTGATGTAACAAACTTATTGAACGGAACTGAATTAACCTTGCGAACATTTCTCGTATTTTTTTTTATTCCCCCCCCCCCCCCCCCCCGAAACATAAGCAAGGTCAAGGTTGGGGCCTTGAATCATTGCTGTACAAGGTATTATTGTATATACATAAACGATACATAATTAAAGCTATACACTCGTATATAAAGCATTTATTAAACAATATGTGTATACATATGCATGTGCGTGTGTGTGAGAGGGATAGAGAGAGAGAGAGAGAGAGGGGGGGGGGGGGGGGGGGAGGGGACAGACAGACAGACAGACAGACACGGACGTGTGGAGTAACAGGGAGGAAGCCGAAGATAGACAAAAGGGAACAGAAACGGCGCGAGCCGTATGCACACATACATAGTATTCAATATTAAGATGAAACAGATAGGCTTAACATGATATTGTAAAACAGGATATTAGCAATGCAAAAGCCTTACATAACTGAAGAGGAAATATTCTGGAGACTAGGAAGAAGAGTACTAGAAATAGAAACAAAGAGTGAGAGAAAAAGAAGAAGAAGAAGAAGAAGAAAAGAAAAAAAAGAAAAAAGAAAAACTTTCTTGAAAGATAAATAAGATCAATGCGATCTTTTAAAAAAAGAAATTATAGAAAGTCAAGATACGTTTTCTGAACTGGCGATATTTTGCATAAAAGTATGTTTATTAGCTTATTCGTATATTTTGCTATTATTTATACATGAATTTATACAATTTGTTTGAGGAACTGCTGCCAAGGTACCGGCCTCGGTTGCGTCGTGGCAGGCCATCGGTCTACAGGCTGGTAGGTACTGGGTTCGGATCCCAGTCGAGGCATGGGATTTTTAATCCAGATACCGACTCCAAACCCTGAGTGAGTGCTCCGCAAGGCTCAATGGGTAGGTGTAAACCACTTGCACCGACCAGTGATCCATAACTGGTTCAACAAAGGCCATGGTTTGTGCTATCCTGCCTGTGGGAAGCGCAAATAAAAGATCCCTTGCTGCCAATCGGAAGAGTAGCCCATGTAGTGGCGACAGCGGGTTTCCTCTCAAAAATCTGTGTAGTCCTGAACCATATGTCTGACGCCATATAACCGTAAATAAAATGTGTTGAGTGCGTCGTTAAATAAAACACTTCTTTCTTTCTTTTTTGCTGCCAAGGTTCCCACTGATCATCAAAGTCTTTATACAGGCAATTTTTATAAAATATATATTTTTCAATCTGTGTTTTATCAATAATGAATCTTAGCATTGCGTTTTTATTTAATCTGATCTTTTGTAATTTCGTTCTATATATATAATACTTAATATTAATAATGAACCAATTAATAAAACAATGCTTTTTTGTTATGATACCAAATAAAACCATGTTTTTATCCAAATGAAATTGTTCACCTTTTTTTAATGCCCATTCTTCTACTGCTTTCCATAGGACAGTAACTTTAGAGCACTCATAAAATAAGTGTTCCAGTGTTTCTGGCATAAGATGGCAAAAATCGCAAATATTAGAATCAACATATTTTATTTTATTTAGAAATATATTTGTAGCTATTATCCTGTGTACAATTTTATACTGAAACCATAATAAAGATGGGTCTTTAATAGTTTTGAATGGTAGAGCATAATACTTTCCCCATACTTGTGAAGTGAAGTCAAACCCCAATACTGAATATCTTTTTTGGGACGTAGGGACTATTGTAGTGCGATTTAATATTGCGTATATTTGCTTACTTAGGTTTGTATCTTTTAAAAATAGTTTTATTTTAAACGGAAGAATCGGGTTGCAAACAGTGTTAAAACTTTGGTTGTTTGATTTTGTTGTTTTACAAATATATAGTTTAATGGCTCTGATTAAAGAAGCATATTCTAAAAAATTGGACTGTACTTGATATTTTGTTATGAAAGTATTGTAATTCGTTAATGTCCCATTTTCGTCCATTAGATCTTGAATAAATATTATGCCTTTTTGCAAATACTTCATATAAATAAAAGGTTTGCCGGGTTTTTTTTAAATTTTGTTATTGTACCAAATGTTTAGGCTCATTACATCTTCATTATTATCAGGCGTTTCTTTCTGTTGAATGGTAAGCCAGCTTTGTAACACATCTTTCCAAAAATTATTTTTAATTGTTGTTATTTTTAGCTGAATATAATAATCTCCATATTTAATCATATTTGCTGTCGTTAAACCTGTTACAGCTTGGAAAAGATGTGTCCATTTCGAGTTTGATATTAGAAGTCTTCTTAATCAAGTAGCTTTTAACGCAGTTGTAAAATTTCTAATGTTTAGCATTTTGATGCCTCCATTTACATAGTCTTGCATTAGTACTTCTCTTTTGACTTTTTCTGGTTTGTTTTGCCAAATAAAATTAAAAAAACATTTTAGTTATTTGTTTTGTTACTTGATCTGGTACATTTGGTAATGCAATTAATAAATGTGTTATTTTTGAAATTATTAAGGTCTTGATAACAACGACGCGACCCAGTGGAGTTAATTTTCTAGTGGACCATTGTTTTAACAGCCTTTTTATCTCCATTAACTTCGGTTCAAAGTTAGTTTGAATCATTTCTTCAATATTAACTGAAAAATATACTCCTAGTAAGGAAAAGGTTTCTGCACCCCATTCTAACTTCCATTTTGGATGATGAAAAACATCTTTTGAATATTTTTTACTGCCTATCCAGATGATTTTTGATTTCGAGTAGTTTATGTTTAATCCAGATACGTTGGCATACAGGTCTAATATTTTTAGAGTGCTATCCAGGGATTTGTGGGTTCCATCTAAAATGAAGGAGGTGTCATCAGCGTACTGCGATATTAAATATTCTTGCCCGTTTACAGTTATACCTTTGATATCCTTTGAATTTCTTATTAATATAGCTAGTATTTCGGCGCAAATTATGAAAATATAGGGGGAAAGTGGATCGCCTTGTCTACAACCTCTTTCTAGTTTAAAACTTTCAGACAGAAATCCATTTTGTAAAATCCTTGATTCTGAGTTATTATAAAATGTTTTAATCCATGATTTAATTGACATTTTAAAATTGAAAAACTCAAGTGCTTGTTCAACGAATGACCAAGAGACAGAGTCAAAAGCCTTTTCAAAATCTACCAGGAACAATAAGCCTGGAGTTTTATTAACTTCAGTATATTGCATTATATCGTATATTAGTCTTATATTTTCAGCTAAAAATCGACCTTTAATGAACCCAGTTTGATCTTTTGAAATTATTTTATCTAGCACTTTTTGAATTCTGTTAGCAATGCAGCCAGAGGCAATTTTGTATATACAATTTAATAGTGTAATTGGTCGCCAGTTTTTTAAAAAGTGTTTAGGTTTATTAGGTTTTGGTATGCATGTAATAATCCCTAATTTTTGTGTGTTGGACATTTCGTTTATATTGTAGCTGTAATTAATGGATCTAACAATAAAATGCCCGAGATCCTTCCAAAACATTTTTAAAAAGACCCTGGGCTTTTATCGTTTTTCATAGTTTTAAGGAACGTTAATGCTTCTGAATATGTTATTTCTCCTTCTAGTTCCTGTGCTTCTGTATCTGTTAACTTATTAGCCTCAGTGTTGTAGATATACTGGATGTTTTCGTTATTTGCTTGATTTGTTTTGGAGAAGAGTTTTTGATAAAATACTTTCTTTTTTTCTAGAATTTGTTTTTGGTCTGTTATTATACTACCATCTTCAAGTTCTAATCTAGAAATTAGTTTATTATGAAAGTTGCGTGATTCCATATTACAAAAATATTTTGTCGGCTTTTCTCCTTCGACCCACTTTGCTCTAGATCTAATAAAATGCCCTTTTAATTTATTTCGTCTAATTTCTGTTAACTCGGTTTTTTTTTCTTCTAACAAATCGGAATTAACTGTACATTCATCTTTTTCTTGTATTCTTTATTAATATGTATTGGCGTAGCCGGGGTGAATGGGCATGGGGGTAACAGGCCCGTAGCCAGGATATTGAGAGGGAGAGGGCGGTCGTTTATGCTTATGGTGAGGAACGTGCCTCACACGAGGGCGCGAAATGCCCGAGTTGCATATTGAAAAAAAAGTCAGCGACCCCCCATTGGCTACGGGCCTGGGCAATCCCCGCCAATCACCCCTCTTGTTTTCCCGCAACATCTTGTATATGTACCTGTCGCCCCAGTCGAATATTTTAATGTTATATATACACACATGTTAATCTCATAGGGTCGAACACCCTTGGGACACCATGGTTTGTTCGACCCATCGGCTAGTTCGTACTAAACATTCGGCCAACTTCGGGAGTGTCCGTGACGCTCTATAAGTTGAAATTATTATTCAATGATTTAAAGCCCAAATATATAGAGAATACTTACATGAGTGGCTGTTAGATACCATTTATATTACAACGAGTTGTTTTAAAACGTTTTTAAACAACGAGTTGTAAGTTAAATGGTATCTAACGGACACGAATGTTGTATTCTATTTCTTACATATCCAGAAAATATTGTTTTAAAATAAATTTAAATACCTTTTCCAAATAAAACCTATTTACGGCCCTTGCGCTTATAGTTAACTTGTGCGTCACAGACAAGTCAATTTCAGCTTATCTTGTACGTCACGGAGTGATCTATTTCATCGTTCTTTTTTTTTTTCATTGGATGCTATGGCATTGGTGACCTGGTCATCACCTAGGAGCAGCCTGTCGTATGTCTTTAAAATGTTAACGCACGTGTGTGTTAACAAGTATGTGTTATCAAAAAATAACGAATGATGTTCTCACCAACGCGTGTGTAAGAAATATATTAATTTGGAATTTTGTATTAACTAAAATAGACCAAAATGTTTGTAGGGGGCAGGCTTGTTTTTGCCCAATTAAACAAAAATGCCCGAATCTGAATAACAACATTTATTATATAACATTTAGTGAAATATCTATAAATTTCACTATTTCACTCTAAAATGTGTTATCGTCACTGTAGAAAGTGTTATCTTCACTGTAACGTGTATGTGTATGTGTATGTGTATGTATATATGTGTATGTCATAAAAGACACTGACGGGTGTAGTGCACCTTCATGTTTAATGGATTACCGGGTTCGGGCGAAATATCGTTAATTAGACTGACGAGTCTGTCAGTATTGTGCGAGAGAAGACTAGTATTCGACCCATGTTTTATTCGACCCTTCAATGCAGAATAAAGGGGTTTATTTAAAGAAAACGTCGGTCCTTTAACCTTGGTTCCAGCGTAGCACTATGTTCGACCATTTCGTGTTCTCTTTATTTTTCCTTTCCAGTTTAAATACTGTCAACTGTTAACAGTCACAAAAACTAAATGGAAACAGAATAATTTTAAACAAATTAAAGAAAACAAAATTAATCCTGCACATTATTCAGCATTTACTTTGTGTCAAGTGCTTAAAAACAGGTGATAAAAATTACTATTCAGACTGAGTATTCATTTCTCAAACTATTGAAGGAAGGAAGGAATGTGTGTGCACTCAACTTATATTATTTCGTTACGGTTATATGGCAGCCACGCAAACGAACTACTCGTTCCGATTAGCAGCAAGGGATTTTATAGGCAGCATCCCACAGACAGGAGAGTGCATACCGGTACCATGGCCTGTATTATGCCAGTTGTGGAGCACTCCCTGGAACGACGGGGATCGACCCTAGATCGACCACGCATCAGCCAAGTGCTTAGTCACAGGGCTACATCCCACCCCTCAAATTATCCATGCAGAAAAATTGTATTAATGGTTACACACTATCATTATTGGTTACACACTATCATTAATGGTTACACACTATCATTAATGGTTACACACTATCATTCACTTTTGGGTGAGTTCTCATCATTGCATTAATGGTTACACACTATCATTCACTTTTGGGTGAGTACCCATCATTGCATTAATGGTTACACACTATCATTCACTTTTGGGTGAGTACCCATCATTTTTTAAATAGTTGCAGTCGCTGATATTGTTCTAATATAATGTAAGTGGGAGAGGGACTAGTAGTAGTAAGTTAAATAACTTGTGTCCAATCCTTTTGTGTATATGAATGAATGAACGAACATCTAACGACACCCCAGCACACATTGTTGTGTATATGAATGAATGAACGAACATCTAACGACACCCCAGCACACATTGTTGTGTATATGAATGAATGAATGAACATCTAACGACACCCCAGCACACATTGTTGTGTATATATGCAATAAAATATGTTTGAATCAAGTCACTTTTGTATGCATTTCAATAGAATTTCTATACCAGAATATATTTTGTAAAAAATAGGACAGCGTCTAGAGGGTCATGCCATTGATTTAAAGCTGCACTCTCCTATCCCCATTCTGTTATATCGTTTACCGGCAAAAACGCAAAAGACAAACACAGATACGGGTATTTTCTCATTGACAAAAGTGTGCAATAAATGTGTATAACCGCACACTCTTTAAACCCCACCTATCACTGAGCCAAAGTTCTTTATCGCGTCATGCCACGTCACTTAGGAGCATGGTATACGTCAGTTACTGCATACACGTATTCGATATGCACTGGTATTGCACACTTCCGGTGTCTTGGCTAGTTGTAGATAGACCCATCGTGCTGTCGTAAGGCCTACTCGGGGCTGTCAATGAAAACAGCACAAATGTTCAATAACCATGCATACCACTAGGGAGTTTATGCGGTAACTTAACTAATAAACTCGTGTGTTTCCGTTATTTACAGATATCACTAGCTGCCCTTATGGTATATACAAGTTTGTTCACCATCATTTATATTTAGTACCCTGTATCGATAAAGAGCTTAGAAGTGGGACGCTCTCACAGCTTTAATAGCCTTGATAACTGCTACCAATGCATTTATATTTATTTATTTGTTTATTTTGTGACTTAGACTGGATATAAAATCTATTTTTAAAAATCGAAGATTGGTGCTTGGTATCCCGTCTGTGGGATGCTGCATATAAAAGATAGTTCTGTTTTAAATGTTTAAATATTACAATTATAGTCGAGATCGCAGTTTTGGTAACGCTTTATATCAATATAATGCATCGTACTTGCCACTGATTTGTAAATAAAGTTCAGTTAGTTATTTCATGTTAAATATCGACACTTGGTTCCATGTACACAGAATAGTTTGATATGTGAATGTGACTGTAGTTGTACTATAAACTATGATATTAAATTAATTCGATATGTTTAATTAATTTATCTTGTTTTGCCACTGTTATTAATTATAAACAACAATTCTATATGATTGCATCGTGAATAATGAACTGTTATATATTGTTATACGAGTGGTTGTTGTATTGTTATATATATATGGCAGACTTGAAGGCTGTATACTGGTTATTTATGAATAACCTTTCCTCGTGTAATTGTCATTAAAATTATTGTACCTCACAATATACTGGTTTGTGGTCCATTGTGTTTGGTCGAAACCACGTCATTACAAAGACTGCCCATAAATAAACCATGTAACTAAAAACTTACTATGGATGAACAGGCAGAAACATATCTACGGAATTAAACTTTAAAAAAAATACTCATAGTTCCCCGAAGCTACTTTTCAGATTCTCTCTTTGTAGTTGTGTCCATTCCAGTGCGTATATTTACTTTGTGATAGAAACACGGTCGATGAAGTTGGGGATGCCGATAATTTATACCATATTTTGCAACCTTAGTTTTAAAATTATAGAAAACCTGATATTTAAAATGTCCAGAAATAAACTTAATGACGTCTACGGATTAAAAAATACAAACAAAACAAAAACAATGTTCGTGTGATCATAGTATTCGGACGCCTTTAAAAGTAGCTCACCGGTTTCCGATCTTAATACTTATTTCTATTGTCCCTCGCTTCAGTGTTTTTTCCAGCTGGGCCTGAGACACACTTACCGTGTGGAGACATGACTATCTGTCAGATAGTATCTGTATCGTCCATGCCCACTATCAGGTTCATCTGTTTACACAGACATCAGTCAGTTGAGAAGACATAGTTTACCACGAGTGGGTTGCGTTAACACTATCTGTGTGGCTGGTCGGTTAGACACTTGACCCTCCTTAGATCTCGTCCAAGTATACCTGAGACCAAGCGACACGCCCAACACTAAGGTGATATACTCACATAAGCGGGAGTTTCTCTTTACGGGGGTGATGGCCTTTCTTGGTTTGTTGTAGTAATTTGTACATACGTGTAGGTCAGTGATAGAGCACTCGTCTGAGGTTTGATCAAACCCGCGACAGGGTGTATTTAGAAAAATACATATTGACCAGTTCCATTCACACACACACACACACACACACACACAGACACACACACACAGACACACAGACACACACACACACACACACACACAGACACACACACAGACACACACACACACACACACAGACACACACACAGACACACACACACACACACACAGACACACACACACACACAGACACACACACACACAGACACACACACACACACACACACAGACAGACACACACACACACACCACATTAAAATTCTGTTAAGTATAGCACTGATAACGGATCTTTTTTTTTTCTTCTTTTTTTAATTTCTTTTTTTTAATTAATAAATTTTTTATTTATTTTTTATTTTTTATTATTATTTGTTATTATTATTTTATGATTATTATTATTATTGATTTATTGATTTTTACTGATATAATTTTTGTTTGTTTGCTTTTAAATTATTATTTTTGCATTTCACAAACCTTCAGAACAAATAACACAGCACCTCTCATTGATTTATAATACTTTTTTATAATTGAAATGCATCTCGAATATGCGTCTTGTGATACCGCCCTGAAAACAACCTGGCATCGCCTGTAAATATGTAGGCTACCAGCAGTGCGTCTTCGGCGAAATGCACCCAATTTTCTTCATAAAAACTGCGCAATCTTTCGTTTTGATTTAATCCTACGGGACATTCAAAATTCCATAGAACCAAAACCCCCACCCCCACCCCACTCCCAACCGCTACCGACTCCGGTCGGGTTGCTGGTGCTCCCTTGCACCTGCCAATGGGGGCAGTCCCCTCTCCCACACACCCCAACCCTTTTTTTGTCCTGGAGAGAGGAGCTGGCATATCGCCAACTCGCCGGTCATTAGGAATTGTACAACTTTTGACACTGTTTGACTCCTCCTCTAGGGGGCTGGATATAGCTCGCACGATGCGCGGTCGGTCTGGGATCGATCCCCGTCATTGGACTATTTCTCGTTCCAGCCAGTGCACCACTACTGGCATATAAAAGACGTAATATGTGCTACCATGTCTGTGGGATGGTGCATATAAAAGATCCCTTGCTGCTAATCGAAAAAGAGTAGACCATGAAGTGGTGACAGCGGGTTTCCTCTTTCAATACATGCGTGGTTCTTAATCATATGTCTGACGTCATATGACCGTAAATAAAATGTTGAGTGCGTCGTTAAATAAAACATTTCCTTCCTTCCTGTTTGGCTCCTGGTATTCCAATCTAAATGATCCCTAGACGTTTCGTATTCATTTTGTGTCGTCCCTGGACGTTTCGTACACACTACCGTTTTATACCCTAGACGATTCGTACCCAGTACATTTAGGAGACGTCTTATGTTGAATTGCACAATGATAATGTTTGTCGGTCTTAGTTAGTTGTTCGTTTGAGGGATTTTAACTGTTTTTTCCTCCAAGATTCAAACCTGCTTACTATGGGCACGGAAAGACACATATTTAAAAAAAAAAAAAAAAGACCCAACCCTTTTAATATGTTATTTCATCTGCTGGTCATTTACGCTCTGGTACACGCTATTTTCGATTAACAGCATGCACCATCCCATAAACAGGATAGCCTTTGATGTACCAGTTGTGGTGCATTGGCTGGAATCATGGAGGAAAAGAAAGAAAGAAATGTTTTATTTAACGACGCACTCAACACATTTTATTTACGGTTATATGGCGTCAGACATATGGTTAAGGACCACACAGATTTTGAGAGGAAACCCGCTGTCGCCACTACATGGGCTACTCTTCCGATTAGCAGCAAAGGATCTTTTATTTGCGCTTCCCACAGGCAGGATAGCACAAACCATGGCCTTTGTTGAACCAGTTATGGATCACTGGTCGGTGCAAGTGGTTCACACCTACCCATTGAGCCTTGCGGAGTACTCACTCAGGGTTTGGAGTCAGTATCTGGATTAAAAATCCCATGCCTCGACTGGGATCCGAACCCAGTACCTACCAGCCTGTAGACCGATGGCCTACCACGACGCCAACGAGGCCGGTAGGAATCATGGAGGAATGCAACTGCCAAATTCCTATGTATGAAATTACATCCACAATACGCATGTGCCTGTATGATAGAAAATTGAAAATTAAAGCTTTGAAGTCGCCTTCTTTATCAACATAATACTTTCGATCAGTCAGCGATAGAAAACCAAGATCCACATCCGAGCAACATAAGAAAAATAAATCAACTACAAGTGCTGGCCAGCTTAACATAAAACACGACAAACTAGCGTAGGTACACACCCACCCAACCGTGGCGCCTCAATGAAAGTTAACAATTGACGTAAATGTCCCTACTATAATACCATTTATGGACAAAACTCCTCCCACTCGTTTTTTGTTTTTTTTATTGTTAAGCACGAAACGACAATTAAATTACAAATTAAATGTGCATCACATAGCTTCCCGCTGACTGTCTTGGTATCAGAGTGAGAAAAGAACAATGGCATTTAAAAATAGATTTTAACGTAATGTTGACATTCTGTGTACATGTGCTAATATTTGGCTTCCGTTAGTAATGACGGGCACAGAGGCGAATGACTGATGCGGGCTAAACGACGGGCTCTTGAGTTCACGATATTAAGAGGAATGTACGGGTTGCACAGTACGTAATGCAGTGCGTGTATTGATCCATATAATTACACATAATTGGGATATCATATACGTTTAATACAAGTGCAATACTTCAAAACTGAACATTCTGATTTAATTCTGTCGTCTGGTTTGGATTTAAAGCTACATCATTGTGTATTGAATCATAACCCTGCAGAATGCAAGTTCCAGATATTGAAGAAAAGCTCAGGACATAAACGGGTTGGATTACAACCCGGCTGCGAGATCGCTACGAAATGTGTCGATTCATAATGAGGGCCTGCTAACTGGAGCGAAAGTTTCCAATCTATCTTCGTTTTCATTTCTCCAAGCTTAATTTCACATAGTGAGCCGAAGCTTGGAGCAAAGATAAGTGCCCGAGGTATGGTGTCAATATTCAGTCAAAGGAAATGTAGGATTAAAACAGATACTGGATGGTATTAAAAGTGATTCGGGGAAAGAAAGGGAAAAAAAATACTATAAAAGATAACTGCCAATGAAAATGTGAAGATTTATTCTCGGCTTTAAACTTCAAATCAGTCTAGTCTAGCGAGCATGTGTATTATTGAGCGATACTGAGTGCTCGAAGGATCCATAGCTGCGTGAAATCCCCTGACGTATCACAAAGGAACTACAATATAGACGGCCTTTTCTCTAAAAAGCTGGTCAGTATTTGGACACGCCTGGGTGTTTCTGGTGGTCGACTGATAACAAGAACCATTCCTAAGCTGAAGTGGCTAACACTGCTTTATGTTACTACAAAAAGACAAACCGGGAAGTACCCTGAAGCCTCTGTAAACTTTTATTTAAAAACTTATTTTTTGCCTGGCATAAATATAGTTTTATTGTACTGAGTGGTTAAGTCATTACAAGATGATGGACATTGTTGCAATTTCAATCACAGACGAGGGCAAATCGTAAGAAGGTGATTGCGTCCAAAGAGAATCCCTTGTGCCTACCACCGGCGTCAAGAAGAGAAGCAGAAGGAACTAATCGATAGTTGGGCGACCTGTGAGTAGGTGTGACGCAACATGGGGCACCGCACAGTGGTGAGGTGCACGGCACTCATACTGACTTTGATCTCTTTAATAGAAGGTTTTAGTATGAACAGAACACCGCTGTCTGCTAGGATCATCGTGCACGTGTCTAAACGCCGGGCGACTTACTGGGAGCCGTGGGAAGTGAACAGACGTAAGTACTTAATCAGACTGCTTTCACTAGTTAGACGAAATATCGCATTCCATGTTTTAGGTTAGACGGCTAACAAAAACAAACAGAATGCAAAGCATTCCGAGATAGGGTGACATATATCCAATGGGCTTCTGCGTGTTTAGATTCCGTTTTCGTAAAGATTTAAGTAGAAACTGATACTATGACAGAATCCCAGATCGAAAACGAATGTGTTGTGGGTTGAACTTAAATCACGTCTCTAGTGATTATGTAAAATTTTAATCAATTAATTAACGTAACTCGTGTTAATTCCAAACTGTTTGTATGTCAATTCCAAACTGGTTGCATGTTAATTACAAACTGTTTGCATGGTGTACGTGTTGTATGTCAATAAAAAAAGAAAAACAAACAAGAATAAAAAACCCCAAACATATCCAAAACATTGAGTCCATATGCTGAAATGGAATGCAAGTTTCTTTTGGCTTATTTAGTAAAACCAGATTTAAAATTTAAATAACACGTGTGCATATTTATAGAATAACCGTAGTCTTGAAATAACATCGTTTTGTTTAGCAGGATATCACGTCTGAATTTTTGTTTTAAGTTTAACAGTTGTATTGCCTATGACAGATCTATGTGCTACCCAGTCTGTTAGAAAGCACACATGAAAACGTCTTGTGTCAGATCAATAACAAGAGAATCTTCTGGCAGTTGCGGGTTCTTCTCTCATTCTATAAACCAAGTATCACAATTACTACAGTATTTGTGAAATACTACTCTATTGAAATAACCATTATTTCTATAAAACTGTTCGACATTTGAAAAATCACTGATTAAAAGATAATGGGTTGGGGTTTCATTGAATAAATGCTCATCACAACGAAACCTTTCTTGTGGGCAGCCTGGATAAGATCGACGTGCGAGACTACTTGTGTCAGTGTTTGGTTTGTAGACCACAGATCAAACACCACTCGTGAAAGTGGTCTCAGACAGGGACATTCCTCGCGTTTGCTTGCGTGACCTCTTCCTATATCTAGTGTTATTAAATACGGCAAAAAGGTTTTATTTTTACCACTGACCTTAAGTACTTTTTTCACAGATAATTTCTCGTCAAAGGCTTCCTTTATATTGGCGTCAGTATATATTTCACATTTTTTATGCAAATATTACTATATGAATGGTATTTTAATGACAAAGGCGTAGTTAATTCGTCCATGAAAGTGATGTTTGTACTCAATAACCTGTTTAAGTAACAGCTCTTAGATTTGGATGGCTAGTAGTTATAATATTAGTAGCTTTTATAATTATCAAACAAGTTATTGAGTATAGTACAGGCATCACTGGAGAAATGAAACAAATGGAAATATAATTTGTTTAGAAGCACCTGGTTCTAAAAGTTTAAAACAAATCTGGAAGTAAGTAAAATTACTCCAATTAAAAGAAAAAATATTTAAAAAAAACAACGACAACAAATCCACACACTACACCCTTTTTCTCTCTCCGTTGATCCCCTCTTCGTGGTACAGGTATATATCTCACAGAAGTCGTCATGACAATGTGTTATACTATTTCCTGTCAATTAAATCCAGAAATGCCGTGTCATCGTTGCCGTGGTAATACAATGTTTTGGACAAGCTGTGACTAAGGATGAAACTGCCACAGCGCAGGGTGTACCTCTGACGTCAGCTGGTACTAATCCGCTGACTGACAGACTGATTCTGGAATGTTCTGGAGATATCGTTACGTTTCGCTCCACTTGAATTATTAAACTAGAAATCACAGTCTACATAGCAACCAGAGAACATTCCGTGGGGACCTGTTAAGTGTATTTTTGCACAACTTAGGTATATATATATATATATATTTTCCACTTTATACACATTCAGAGAAAAAGAAAGAAATATCCAATCCGTTATTCACGGGTGCAAACACTACCGAATTTAAACATAAAACAAACTAACTATTAAAAACAAAATCGTGTTCGATAGGATATCTGAATATAATTATGAACAGTAGGGAATTAAAACAAGAACACGCTAGTACTATATGGTCTTCGCAAGCCAAGATACGATTCCGTATGACTTCGTCATTTCGTAATTCAGTAGTTATACGAAATGGTACTACTAGTATATAGAAAATAGAAAACAAACCCATTGATGAGTTTGACCTTTGACTTCAGACAGATAGACTAGAATTACATGGAGATCAGAAGTAAAGTGATTTATGCAATGAATAACATAAATCGCCAATCGTCACTTTTTATTCTCATAATATAGTTATATATACATTATAATCATCTATAAGTTATTTTAAATTTGTTAACCAAGTGTTATGATGATCCGTTCAAACATTTATGAATGAAACGGATATACACAAAGGGATACAGAATGAACACAAGGTACTAGACATTTCTTTTTAGTATAGGTTTTAACCATACATTTTAAAACGTTAAGTTGTTTTAAAATGACGTGTACTTATTTTGGTTTTCTTCGTGAATTTCCTGTTGCTTTCAACCGCAATGCATTTGACTTTCGTTGGACGGTTTTTGCAATAAACATTATCTCTACGGAGTTTGGTGAGTAAATAGGAAACATGAACCCCCTCATTACACCCAGCATCACACAGCTGGGATTGACTGCTGACGTATGACGGTTTGTACCTAACACACCGTGGCGAAATGGGAATGTATCGCATGACATATTGGATTAATTTGATACACGATCGAGTTGGCGTTTATTACTGTCAAGTGAAACGATCAAAGTGACCGACCCGAGTTTACTTCCAGTATAAAATTGTTAAGATTGTTTCCAACTACTAACGGTGCTTTTCTAACGTCTATAATTACACACTAAAGACATTTTCTTGTCTGTATATCTATCTATCTATCTATCTATCTATATGTGATTATGTGAATGTATGCATGTGTGTTTCTCGCGCGCTCGTGTTTGTGTATGTATGTATGTATGTATGTATATGTATGTATGTATGTATGAGTAGTAGTGTTGGTATAAAGTGCTCCTACTGGCAGTAGCTAGTGGGAATTTCCCTATTAGCTCAGTTGGCAGAGCGCTGGACTCTCGTACCGAGAGTCCGTGGTTCGAATCCCCTCAGTGGAGGTTGATTTTTCTATTACATTTGGAGTCGACGTAGGGATTGGGTGTATTATTTACATAACAATTGAATCATAACCCAGTCAGGACCCGTAACAGTTCAACTGCCTGTGGCCCACAGCTCCAGGACGTAGCTTCACTTGGGGGGGGGGGGGGGGGGGGGGGGGGGTATGTAGTAGTGTTGGTATAAAATGCTCTTACTGGCAGTAAGTAGGGGGAATTTCCGTATTAGTTCTATTGGTAAAGCGCTGGACTCACGTACTGAGAGTCCGTGGTTCGAATCCCCTCAGTGGAGGTTGATTTTTCTGGTATGTATGTATGTATGTCTAGCTATCTATCTATATGCTGTGTATATCTATATATTTATATATCTATATTAGGAGTAAACAGATGTTTGAGATATTGCAGACATCAGGATAACAACAAACTCATTGGGTATACAGCCACTTAGAACATTTGTAATGTTTGTCATTGTAAAGGCTTCATTAGTTGGAGATATTGCAGACATCAGGATAACAACAAACTCACTGGGTATACAGCCACTTAGAACATTTGTAATGTTTGTCATTGTAAAGGCTTCATTAGTTGGAGATATTGCAGACATCAGGATAACAACAAACTCACTGGGTATACAGCCACTTAGAACATTTGTAATGTTTGTCATTGTAAAGGCTTCATTAGTTGGAGATATTGCAGACATCAGGATAACAACAAACTCACTGGGTATACAGCCACTTAGAACATTTGTAATGTTTGTCATTGTAAAGGCTTCATTAGTTGGAGAATATGAAGCCAGCAAACTGGAGACAACCCCTTAAAATATGTCACTCCATGTGATGAAATACGTCATATGCAGACATCAATTTTATATCAACAGGTTTTCGTGTTTTAAAGCCTGTCGTTAGATGTGATGATGGACGTCATATGCAGACATTAATCTTATATATCAATATGTTTGCATATTTTTAAGTCTGTCGTTGCATGTGATGACATTAATCTTATATCAACATGTTTTTTAAGTTTTCCACAATATATAATGGTCAATGATACTATAGTCCCGTTCAATTGTTTAGACCCTAAGTTTTTTCCAAATGTTATGTTTAATTCCTATTCAATCCTTATTTTCTTTACATTTGCATGAAAACAAACCCAAACCCCGAAAGTTTTTATATACAATTCGTCATCTAAAATGCACGAAGTTGACTTATTTCAATTTTACAAAAATCTATGTATGTTGTGAATGCACGTTCGTTCTCCTATAAATAACTAATGCTATTTGTATAACAAAAGATTAGGATACGAGGCTACGTGAAGGCCATTATAGCTTGTTCCACTTGACACGGGCCTGAATGTCCAAAATACGATAACATTGCTTGTACATATCAAGTCGATTGTCAACAACATATTATTTTCGAAGTATAATATATGATTGCACGTGCTGTTGTAGCATTGTGTAAATCACATGAAATACAAGTATAGAAGGGTGTATAAGTTCACAGAAAATGTATTACTGGGCATTCCATACATTATTGTTATTTGAGTAAAATATGGGTAAATCGAAAATTGCTTCTCCTTACCAATCAAGCATATAACGTTCAATGCATTTATTAATGTTTTAACACTGAAAACAATTTATTCCCATGACATTCATTATCAGTCACTATCTCAAACAACCTATCAATTGAACAAATATAAACGTGTATTACAAAACACGGACAATCAATATAAAACCATATACAATACACCTACATACGAAGCCAGAGGTGGATGTGTTCCACACCTCCACCAATCGCGGGTATACAATATTCTGGCCACGTGTGTGTGCAATATGTCACAATGAACATCACGAGATTAAGACCTCACCCCAACCCCCATCACTAAAAGGGAACGTGGCCTTCAGGTGAACACTTGCCCGTGCATTAGTAAATAATTAAATTTGCTTTGCGTCTATACACTTTACGGCAATCTGATTGGTCCAGAAGTGCTTACTTTTTTTCGTTCATATCTCGATGAACCGAAAAAATAAGCCACGCCTACTACCCCCCCCCCCCCCCCCCCCCCCACCCTTGACTCGCACTACTTTTGTGCAACAAGCCGGATTATTCTGGCAATAATATTTAGATATTTTGAAGAAAACACACGTGAAAGCTACAAAAAATGTATACGATAAATTAATGCAAAATGCTATAGCAGACTAGACATGTAGATATATACGCATTGATTTAAAAAAAACCCAACAAAAAACCCCAACCCTCTTCGCTAATCATGACATGAGAAATCATGCAGGAAACTTCACTTCTGTAACTTACTTCTACAGCTGTTGGCGAAAATTAAACGGTTCCACCAACAGCATAAATGTTAGACACGTTCTTTTCGTTTACTTTCATAAACTATAAACTAAACATGAATAGGGCAATTCCTTCCAATAACTAAACGATCCGTAAAAATGCACAGCAGCTAGAGGAAATGACGTCATTTGCAAAAACATCACCTGATTCAAATCAATCTAATTAAAATTAGCT
Organism: Gigantopelta aegis; assembly: GCF_016097555.1. Classification (NCBI taxonomy): domain Eukaryota; kingdom Metazoa; phylum Mollusca; class Gastropoda; order Neomphalida; family Peltospiridae; genus Gigantopelta; species Gigantopelta aegis. The sequence goes on from NC_054702.1 coordinate 50,013,905, forward strand.
CCACTATTACATGTGGATCTAACACCAGCCAGTGGGAGCTCATGTCCACCAATCAAAACCTTACTTGCAGAATCCTGCTAGTGATTAAAAATAATTTGAAAACAGGTTTTGATTGGTGGACATGAGCTCCAACTGGCTGGTGTTAGATCCACATGTAATAGTGGAGCTAATTTTAATTAGATTGGATTCAAATGATAGTGAATGAACGTTCGCATTCTTACGCGACATAAGTAGGCCTATCAATGACGTTTACACAAACAATACTACTGGCGTATTTAAAGCTAAACAAAATAAATTCAGTTATGTATTGTTAAAGTATGCATAGAAATTTAATTATACGCGGACTCATACAATGTGCACATCGTTTTTTTGGTTCATACTTGCATGAACCAAAAAATAATTGCGGTCAATTCTTAAAATCTGATTGGTCCAGAGGTGCTTTTATTAAGCCACGCCTACTACCCCCCCCCCCCCCCCCCGACTCGCACTACTTTAGTGCAACAAGCCGGATTATTCTGGCAATCATATTTAGATATTTTGAACACACGTGAAAGCTACAAAAAATTTATACGATAAATTAATGGCAAATGCTATAGCAGAGTAGACATATGGATCTATATGCATTGATTAAAAAAAAAACCACAACAAAAAAACCTCTTCGCTAATCATGACATGAGACTGTCGTTGGCCAAAGAAATCATGTAGGAAACTTCACGCCTGTAACTTACTTATAAGCGATGTTCAACAGCTGTTGGCAAAAATTAAACGGTTCCACCGACAGCATAAATGTTAGACACGTTCCCTTCATTCACTTTCATAAAATATAAACTAAACACGAATAGGACAATTCCTTCCAATATAGGCCTAACTAAATGATCCGTAAAAATGCACAGCAGCTAGAGGAAATGACGTCATTTACAAAAAAATCACCTGATTCAAATAATAGTGAATGAACGTTCGCATTCTTACGCGACATAAGTATCAATGAAGTTTACACAAACAATACTACAGGCATATTTAAAGCTAAACAAAATAAATTCAGTTATGTATTGTTAAAGTTTGCATATAAATTTAATTATAATATTTGACCGCAATTATTTTTTGGTTCATGCAAGTATGAACCGAAAAAACGATGTGCACACTTTTGTATGACCCTCTACGCGGGATCATACAGTGTGCAAATCGTTTTTTTTTCGGGTTCATACTTGCATGAACCAAAAATAATTGCGGTCAATTCTTAAATAATAAATATTATATATTATTCATGGACATACAACCTGCCAGTCATAATGTATCAACCTATCTTATAGTTACTTACAGTGTTTTATCCCCAATAGCACCCACACTTATTTATTTTTGTATTAGTATATTACATTAATGACACAGAAGGCGCGGATCCGGAAGTTTTTAATAGCGGAGGCCCAAAACCCGTTGTTTTGACAGGTGGATGGGATAAGTTTTAATTTTTTGTGTATTCTGTAATATATATTGTTTGACAAAAATAGAGGGGGACGTGTCACCTGGACTCTCCACCTAAATCCGCACTTGAATTGTTTATTGACTTATGTTTCCAAATTGTTTCTTGGTGAAAAAGAACATTATTTTAAAACACACTATAGAGTGATGCTTTTGTTATGCAAATAGCCTTAGTTATTTATAGGCGAAAGAACGTGCATTCACAACATATATGTACATAGATTTTTGTAAATGGAAATAAGTCAACTTCGTGCATTTTAGATGATTAATTGTATATAAAACCTGTCGGGGTTTGGGTTTGTTTTCATGCAATTGTAAAGAAAACAAGGATTGAATAGGAATTAAATGTAACATTTACAAAAACCTTAGGGTCTAAACAATTGAACAGGACAATAATACTCCTGTCTTATTGGGCACAACAATAATATACCTAGAACGACACTGAAGTATTATACTAGGTTTCTCTGCAGTAAAAATATAGACATTTTTATAAAAACTTTAACACCCGATAGTCGATATGTTTCGTGCTGGGGTGTCGTTAAACATTCATTCATTCATCCATTCGTCCATTCATTCATTCATTCATTCATTCATTCATTCATTCATTTATAAAAACTGTTACAGTGTGCACGCGACAAAGCGGTCTTAACCAAGTAAGATAATCATAAGATAACACATAAATTTACCGTAATTTGAAGAGAAAAAAGGTCGTGCGGAAAATGGAAAACAAAGGTTTGATATTTAGGTTAGTACTGCGCCCAAAGAAATAACACCAATACAATAGAGACCAATTTGTTTGGAAATGTCACGACCTGTTCTGTATGAATGGGACATCCCTCTTGTTTGTCCTCCAAGATATACGTGGGATGTCACCTGAGCTGAAAATCTCAATACAAACATAATTAAATGGAAGTTGTGTTCACCTACTTTGTGGCATGCATTTGTTTTCTTTCTTTAGAGATCTGGCTCTGTCTTGTACAATTTGTAAAAATGTTCATACATAAACAGTACGACCAAATCACAAGGCTTGTCTATGATAAGGTATCACCCCACAATTTCACAAGGCTTGTCTATGATAAAGTATCACCACACAATTTTACAAGGCTTGTCTATGATAAGGTATCACCCCACAATATCACAAGGTTTGTCTATGATAAGGTATCACTCCCACAATTTCACAAGGCTTGTCTATGATAAGGTATCACTCCACAATATCACAAGGCTTGTCTATGATAAGGTATCACCCCACAATATCACAAGGCTTGTCTATGATAAGGTATCACCCCACAATTTAACAAGGCTTGTCTATGATAAGGTATCACCCCACAATATCACAAGGTTTGTCTATGATAAGGTATCACTCCACAATTCACAAGGCTTGTCTATGATAAGGTATCACTCCCACAATATCACAAGGCTTGTCTATGATAAGGTATCACTCCACAATATCACAAGGCTTGTCTATGATAAGGTATCACCCCACAATATCACAAGGCTTGTCTATGATAAGGTATCACTCCCACAATTTCACAAGGCTTGTCTATGATAAGGTTTCACCCCACAATATCACAAGGCTTGTCTATGATAAGGTTTCACCCCACAATTTATTTCTGTATGTATTTCACTTCAGTTTCCATGTCAGAATGATTCAATTCTGTTTAAAATGTACAATCCGTGGTTACTGACGTGTTGAAAATCAATATAGGTTGTGATTCGACTTGCCCACCGTTATACCAGGGTACCGCTTTATTTTTCTGTTATATAAGTGGCAACAATGTCAACATACCACGTGCACAATTGTTATTATTTAGTGATAAAAACAGCGAATAACTTCAAGCCACTGATATATTCAGTACTACTTGTAGTCATGAACTATTTGAAAAGGCATTTTTGTTAGAGAGGTGACCAAAACGTGTTCTGCCTAACTAGGACGAGCGGCATGCCTACCTGTTATTTGTTAGGTAGTCCCCTTGGAGGTACTCGCACTTTCATCTGACAAAAAAGTATTCTCCATACAGGTAAAAAACCCACCCCAAAACCCCCCACAACAGAATGAATGAATGAATGACTGTTTAACGACACCCCATCACAAAAATACGCATCGGCTATTGAGTGTCTTAGCTATAATGCTGTTATTATCAGATGCGTAATCCGTGCTAGCTAACTAATTTTTAGGTTATGAAATAGATGACTGTCAGACGATGCTAGATCTGGTGAATACAGTGGTTGGCCGATATGTTATATTACAATGACAGACCCTAGTTTTTAAATAATACGACGTATTTTTCACGATTAGTACCAGTTTGTTTTCTTCATAATTTAAACTAGAAGTTAATTACATTTGACTGATTGGAACATCTAGTTTCAAACATCAGATATGTTTCTGGCAACTCAAACTTCATTTTGCTTCCTAATTCTTCACAATATAATTTCTACTAGGTACGAATTTATTTTGAGGTGACAGAAATTGTGAATTCTTTCATTAGTTAGCTGGAATATTTTGACAGAAAACTCAGAATAGTCTCCTTAAAACTGGTTCGTGGTCCAATTTTGTCTTTTTACCTCCAACATAAGATAATGTTCCATTCAATAAGGTGTACTACTGTATGCACTGTATTACTAGTGTTAACTGAAGCAGACCGTTTGAATCAGACTAGACGCTATAGTTTAATAATATAGCACCAGTAAGTATGATACGCATGGGGTAGCTTCTGAAAAGCGACCTTGAATCATCAATAGTGTCCACAAAATAGATTAGCATGTTTTTGTCTGTTATATACATGCAGATAACTTGAAATATTCTTTACAAAGGAACATACGAGCAATGAAATCGGGATAATGCTCAAATATATTTCTTTGTATAAGCTAAATGATTTGTTGAGCGTCACACTTACACAAAGTATATACAAATTGACTATACAATATGTTAGTTATTGCTTGTTTAATAATAGAAATGTAAAGGGGGAGGGAGAAGTCACTCTATCAAGTCATTAGACATGTTTAATTACATGAATCATATATCATCTGCTCTCTCTCTCTCTCTCTCTCTCTCTCTCTCTCTCTCTCTCTCTCTCTCTCTCTCTCTCTCTCTCTCCACGTCGGTGGGCCCATTGGGCTATTTCTCGTTCCAGCCAGTGCTCCACAACTGGTGTAACAAAGGTCGTGGTATGTACTATCCTGTCTGCGGGATAGTGCATATAAAAGATCCCTTGCTGCTAATCGAAAAGAGTAGCCCATGAAGTGGCGACAGCGAGTCTCCTCTATCAATATCTGTGGTCTTTAACCATATTTCTGACGCCATATAACTGTAAATAAAATGTGTTGTGCTTCGTTAAATAAAAACATTTTCTTCCTTCCTTCCTTCCATCTCTCTCTCTCTCTCTCTCTCTCTCTCTCTCTCTCTCTCTCTCTCTCTCTCTCTCTCTCTCTCTCTCTCTCTCTCTCTCTCTCTCTCATCTGCTAAAAGTCGTTTCGATACGTCTGGGTAATATTTACGAAAAGCAGAACACCCACCTTTAAAATCTGCATTCATGCAACTTCAATATATGTCACTGAATTGCTTGTGGCATTCGACCCGTAATTAAAACGTGTAGTCCATACAACACGAGGTAAAAAAAAAACCCCACCTGAAATGAGGTACGCATATTACCTAAAGGTTGCTAGGAATAAAAAAAAGATGTTTGTACTCAGTACATAACAGCTAATATAGGTTACCTTAGTAAATATAATAATGCGCTATAGAAATGATGTTGTCCCAGCTCAGTGTCAACGTAATGTGTCTTTACTGTGTTAAATAACTTCACTGACATACATCTTAGCAATTTATGTGAAGAATTCTTACAACAATATTGTTATTTTGACATATTATAATATGTGCCAGAAGATCAGGTCTCTTTTAATGTTTAGTTGTATACTATACTCTTCAAAGAAAGTAGGGGAACCTGAAATATTAATGTTAATATCAACTATTAGACAGAACATACGTTTGACCACAGGCATTCTAGTAAAGAACGTTCAGGTCTGTTTGTCAACACACCGAAACACATTCCATAGTTTGCACATGCATCATGCAGTTGCCCCGTACACGTGCGTGGGGTGTGTCATTCTCGATTTTGACAATTTCCAGGAAGGTCAATTAATCACTGTGGAACATTATTTATGTCAATCTTTTTCATTGTGTTGATCATACAGTTGTTATTATTTTGTTTTTAGTCATTTGTATTGTTTGAATTTGCGATTTACTGATAAAAAAAACCCCGTCAACTTGCAAATCTTTGGTGGTCATAAAACCTACTGTAATACTGAACTACCGGTTGTAATATTTGCCCAATTAATTCATATTATCATATAACCATTCCCCACAGCTAATATGCCTTACAATTTTGGCAATTGTAAATTCTTATTAGAGTTCCCCTACTTTTTTTGAAGAGTATACAACGAATTAACTGTAAATCATGAAGTAAATGTTTATATGAAGAGAATGTCTGTTGATATTAATAGATGTCATCTTCTTTGTACAGGAATCTGTCCGCCATCACTCTGTCGTTCGTCGGACACCGGCGGAGAAGATTATCGGCCGCGGGGGACAGGTACATCATTACTAGTGGTATACATACTAGTAGTGTTCTCTGGCGTGAAATATCATTTGAGAGATAGTGAGAGAGAGAGAGAGAGTGAGAGAGAGAGAATTAAGATTGCTAAAAAAATCGTCTTAGTATAAATACTACCAATTATTAAAATTTTTACAAGTACGACTTTTGGTGGGTTTTTTTTTTTGTATTTATTTATTTAAAATATATATATATATATATATATATATATATATATATATATATATATATATATATATATATATATATATATATATATTACCCCCTAATAAAACAATGTTAAGACTGGGGAGACTTGAATCATTGCCTTACAATGGTGATACATATATTTTTATGGATGTGTCATGATTGAAATTGATACAGGATTGTCTTTCATGTTTTGTTAGTTTTGTTGTTGTGGGGTTTTTTGTTGTTGTTTTTTGTTTATTTTCTGGGGGTGTTTGGGGTTTTTTGAGGTGGGGGGGGGGGGGGTCACTACTTCCTTCGCCCCTCTCCCTCCTAAACATTTCTGTTAAAAAATTGATTGACGTTTTTTTTTGTTTTTTTTTGTTGTTGTTGGGGGGTTTGGGGGGGGGGGGGGGTAATTTGTATGCTAACTTTATATCCCACCCTCCTTCGGTACCCAACCTGACGTGTGTTTGTATGCTTTGTAAAAATATAATTATTGTGAACGGCACCTCAAAACGTAATTCTTTCTTTTTTTTCAGCTGGTACGGTATTTTACCAAGGCGATATTATATTGCGTAAAGATGACGAGCCGTACATATACGGCAAGAAGCCGACTCGGAGAAAACGAGCGACGATGCGTTTGCGCCAAAAGATTTGGAAAAACGGGAGGATTCCTTACGAGATCGATAGCCGGATTAGTAAGTATCTACGGAAGATCATATCTGCCATCGGTTTAAAAATCATAGCGCAGTGCAATATGATCTGAAACGGAAACACGGTGTTGTTACAATGACCAACTGGACGTTATCTGTAGTATGCATGGTATAGAGAATACTAAACGAGTTCCCGTGTGAGACCGTTTATATAGAATGACGAGCGAAAGCGAGTGATGTAGATTAAAAACCCACGAGTTGTAATATAAACGGTCTCATACGGAAACTAGTATAGTATTTTATGTATTACACCGCACATCAATGAACAAAAATTGCACAGAATGACTTCCAAAATAAGACATGAAAATGCACAGATTAAAGATCGGGAAAATGACGTTACTTCATTTAGCTATTTATCAATGAAACTTTGAATTCCTACGCCACTCATGCATCTATCAATGAAGTTTACACACACAATATTATAAACATATGCCCACCTCGGTGGTGTTGTGGTTAAGCCATCAGACATAATGCTGGTAGGTACTAGGTTCGTAGGCCGGTACCGGCTCCCACACAGAGCGAGTTTTAACGACTCAATGGGTAGCTGTAAGACCACTACACCCTCTTCTTTCTCACTAACCACTAACCCACTGTCCTGGAAAGACAGTCCAGATAGCTGAGGTGTGTGCCCAGGACATCGTGCTTGAACCTTAATTGGATATAAGCACGAAAATAAGTTGAAATGAAATGAAAATAAACATATTCAAGGCTGTTAACAATTATAAGAATTGACAGCAAGTATTTTAAAAATATGAATCGAAAGAACCATGTGCACACTTTTTGCATGAACATCTTTGCGGTGTTCTATTGTGTGACACAGTCAATAACCTGATCAGAGGTCATAACTTCTGAAAAGGCATATTCCACAATGTATCATCGGCTATTGAAGGTCAAACATTTGATAATTCTTAGAGAGGAAACCCGCTACATTTTTCCATAAGTAGTAAGGTATCTTTTATATGCACCATCCCACAAACATGATAGCGCATATCACGGCATTTGATACCAGTCGTGGTGCACTGGATGGACCAGTGACGAAGATCGATCCTAGACTGACCGCACATTAGGCGAGCGTTTTACCACTGAACTACGTCCGGCTCCACATCTACAAATATGCATGATGTAATATAACATTATCTCGCCTTCATGTAAAATTCTTTAATTTTATTGGTTGTTTGCCGTTGAACAAATTCCTTATACCCCTGTGGGCGGAGCCAAATTCTCTTATACCCCGTCTGTAATTTCCAACAGTTTACAGCCACCCCAGTTAATGCTAAAGCAATAATTATATATATTTTTTTAATTAATATCTGTTTCAGACAATTTCGTATTACAAACATTTGAAGTTAAAAACTCGTTTATCGATGGAACCATTTTTCGTCACTGGAAAGTGGTTTCGTTCGCGTCCGCGTGGTACGGCTCCGTTAAATAAATTGTTAACAATTATTGTCTGGCGTTATTTTGATTATTTGGCTATATGGTTTAACATGGCGGCAAGATAAATTCGTTGTAGAATCATCTCTCGGGGTATATGGCTTTTTATGTACCCTCTGTGTGCTCTTTTACCCCCAGAACACACAGAGGGTACATAAAAAGCCATATACCTCTCGTGATGCTTTTACAACTTATATTGTTTACGGGTTTCCGTATGTGCAAATGTAGACTTTCATAAGCATTTCCCTTCAAACTGTATGTGATTAACGCAACGGACTTAAGGCTGGTAGTTCGCATCCCGGTGTCGGATCCCACGTAGACTCTTAGCGACTCGACTAAGAAATGTAAGGCCACAACACGGACTTCTCGCTCACCAACAAGTAAGAAATAACTCACTGACATGGACAAATGGTCTCAATAGACCATGCGTGTGGCCAGGACGGAGTGCTTAAACAATCATTTTGAAATAAGGCTAGCACAAAAATAAGTTGAATCAAATGTAAACTTCTAATCATCTCGGGACTTTCTACGAAAAACAACATTTGAGATGGCCAGACATTTAGTGAATTCAAAATATTACGGCAGCTTTTTCAGATACCAAACTAACATTACCAGATGGATGGATAGACGGATGGATGATAGACGGACGGATGGACAATAGACGGACGGACGGACGATAGACGGACGGACGATAGACGGATGGATGACAGATGGATGAATGAAAGACGGACAATAGACGGACGGACGATAGACGGATGGATGGGTGGTTTTACATTTAATACTTGTCGTCCACAGGTCCCATGGCCAGGCGTTATATTCTCCGAGCATTCAACCACATACAAGAAAGAACGTGCATCAAATTCAAGAAACGACGAAACAAAGACAAGGATTACGTTCGATACATCAGCGAACCAGGGTAAGACTCCTGGCTAAGAGGAACACGAATCACGCCAGGTTGTAAACACTAATAATTACCACCACATCATCATGTTACCTACCCCCTTCTAAAACACAAGCTCTTTTTAGGATCTTTTATTACACACACACACACGCACACACACACACACACAAACACACAGAGAGAGAGAGAGAGACGGAGAGAGAGAGAGAGAGAGAGAGAGAGAGAGAGAGAGAGAGGAGAGAGAGAGAGATATATATATATATATATATATATATATATATATATATATATATATATATATATATATATATATATAAAGATCCCATATTCCATGCAGCGAAGAGGTTAATTTTTGTATTTATTATCTAAATCAATATTACTGGCATAAATATACTACAGTGACATAGTCACTGGGTGGTGGTGGTGGTGGTATATTATGTTCAGAGGAAACTCACGAATTAACCACAGATTTAGCTATTCGACGATCAGTTTACTTATTGATA